>NC_087065.1:28998443-29110551 GCF_963678635.1 Symsagittifera roscoffensis | reverse complement strand
AATAATTCCCAAGTCTTTATGTTCATCCGTGACATCCACTGTATCATGGTTCATAAGAATATTGTATCTACTCTTCAGGCACAGCATTTTGCATTTCCCACTGTTGATTCGCATTTTATTCTCTTCGCACCACTGCATAAGTGTATTGGAATCTAGTTGTAAGCTTGCGGGATCGCGGGATACAAATTTGTAATCATCAGCAAAACCGAACGGAGCAGAGTGGATGCCGTCGGGTAGGTCGTTAATATAAATCAAAAACAAAAGCGGACCCAGGATAGATCCTTGCGGTACCCCACTTGTGATCAGCAATGGTATAGAGATATTGTCGCCAATCTTGACTCTTTGTGTTCGATGGCTCAGGTAGCTTTCAATCAACTGGAGAAGTTTTCCTCGAATCCCGACGTTGTATAGTTTGGCTAGAAGCTTTCTGTGACAAACTTTGTCGAACGCCTTTTCAGAGTCTATATATAGCACGTGCAAATAAGTTGAATTTTCGTCTAAGCCACTGTAGATGTTATCGAGGAAACTCAGCATCTGTAAAACTGCAGATCTTTTAGGCCGAAACCCGTACTGAGAACAATTTAATGTAGGACGGAAGTGTTGATAGAGGGCGTCGAATATGATTCTTTCGAAGACTTTTGAAAGTGCTGGAAGAAGTGTAATAGGCCTGTAGTTTGAGACATTTTGTTTGTCGCCCCCTTTGTGGACGGGGATGGTTAGTCCGTGTTTCCACTTCTCAGGAAAGACTCCTTTGTTCTTACAGGTTCGCATTAGGAGGGTCATTGATTTGACGTTAGATATATTCTTCGGTTAGGATGTTTGGGTTTGGTATACCATCGCATCCTCGGGCTTTGGCCAAAGACAGTTTCGAGACTACATTGCTGACTATTTGGTCGTTGATTGTGATTGACCCCAATTTGCTCGCAGGTTCAGATTCAAGATCGTATATAGCAGTAGTAGTTTCTGGAGGAGAGAACACACTATGGAAATAGCGATTGAGGAGGTTGGCTTTGTCCGCATCGCTGGAAGCTGAAATGCTTCCCCACTTTAGAATAGGAGGAGTTTGGTGGCTGCGTCGTATGCTTCTGAAATACTTGTGCATTTTGGAGAAATTCCGATCCATGAATGTTTTGCTTTCGAATTCAGTCTGATCGAGCCTCAGTTGTTCACGGACTTTTTCTTCAGTGATGTTTGTTTTCGTTTCATTTGGCTTCTTGGCTTTACGTAGTGTGCTGAGTTTTTTCATCAGATGCGACGCCTCGCCCGATGCCCAGGGGGCAGGTTACGAGGGTGTTTAGTGATGGGCGGAATGTGTTTCGATACTATACTATACAACCACTCATACCATGAAGTCAAGAGGACATCCACATTGCTGTAGCAGTAGCCAGTGAAAGGACTGTGAAAGGACTGTTGATAATTTCTATTCCGATGAGATCCCAGTGAGCCTTATGGTATGAGAACACGTTGACGCCCAGATCGATTAGTTGACGGGATGGTGGCTTTGGAGGAGCATATTGAACTTGTAAGAGGATTGAGTACGGCTGATGGTCGGAGCACTTCTTGAAATCTACTGAGTGTGCGATTCCGAAGGCTTCGTCAACTTTCGTATGGATTATAGGCGAGGTATCGTTGATGAGGAAGACATCCAGCATGCAGGAGTTGTTTGCCAAAGTTTGTTGATAGCTGAATTGAACCAAGAGTTCCAGGAGCTCGGATTCGTATGCGTCTGTTGAGACCATGGTTGACCAATCGGTATGTTTCAGGTTTATATCGCCAGCAATGATAACGTGCCCGCAGTTGTGTTCCATTTTGTGGTGTTGCAGTAGTAGCAGGAGGTGTTTGAAAGTGCTCACGTTGAGTCTATGGGAGCTCCCGTCAGAAGCTGAATAGACACAACAGAACAGTAGTGGACTGGTTGTAGGTGAGGACTGTACCAGTGAGGCAACGCAATCAGGAATATCTGATGTGTCGAGATGAGTCGACGAGTAGAGGTGTCGGATAGCCAACAAAACGCCACCATGCTTGAAGGAACTGTTGGCAGTATGCGCTCGGTCCGTTCTATAGATAGTAAAGTCAGTGAGAAATAAGGCGCTGTTAGGCACGTGACTAGTTAGCCAGGTCTCAGTTATACAAAGAATATGAAAGTCTGAACTGGTTGAGGTGTTGGCGAAAGCCATTCTTCGCTTAATGTCCAACAAACTTCGAGCATTGTATACAAGAACGGACATTGAGGCATTGTTTAGTCATTTGGATTCTGATTCGGACTCAGTGTTTGCGGTAGGAGCAGGCAGAATGGTCCAAACTTTGTTTATTTTCTTTTCTAGCACTAGGTTTCTCAGTCTGATGCTACTGGGCTCTGCGCCCCCATTGATCAATACTCGCCGTTGCTGCAGCAGGAGGTTCTCTTTTTCAAATTCACTTGTTGTTAGTTCGGGAGACACAAACACTTTTTTGTCGTAATGCTTAAGTTTCGATAAAGAAAGAAAGATGAGTCTTCGGTCGCAAGCATTGTTTACTCTCGCCATTATGGTTCGATCTTTGCCTTTAATATGATTGCCCATTCTCTTGATATCTGTTGCTTGGCATGCCAGACCCAGGTGCGAAAAGATTTTGTTCACTTCTACTTGATCCGCCTTGAAGCGCAAGGCGGGATCTCTGTTGACCAATTCAGGAATTCCTCTTATTCGGATACCATTGAGTGCGTTGCCAGTAGATTCTTTCTGTACGTTTTGCTTTGTCGCAGCCACCACAGGGTGTGGGGCTGCGCTAGTGGCGAGGGTGTTGGTAAGGACCTCAGAAAATTTCTTCAGTTCAACTTCGGTTTGCGTTTTGAGAGAGTTTTCAGCTTTTTCCATTTGTTTTTGAATTGCTTCTACAGCAGAAGATTGCCTGGAAACCAAAGAAATAACCAAGTCTCGTTTGCCATTGCTAGAGCATTGATTACACATCAGGAGGACGTTGTTTCTTACTTCTCTTAACTCTTTTAGTAATGTTTCTGAGAACCCAGTGCATTTCAGGGTCAGTGCATTGAATTTCCACAAGTCAAACAAACAAACAGTTCAACTCCGTCCGCTAGCGTATGGTTGCATGTGTTGCAATTAGGATTCATTTTGGCTGAGCGATGTAGTTCAGTTGGTAGCGCGTCTGTCCTTCGGTCGAGAGGTCCGGGGTTCAAATCACACCAACGCCGTTTTTTTTTTTAAAGAACGAAGATGAGCGGAATGAATATTGGTGAATAGTAGATGCAATATGATGAATAGATGCAATATAATGCAATTTGCTTCCCACTCCGAATGTCCGGGTACGCTGTTCGCAGTGGCCAATTTTGTAAGTCAAGCGGATTGATTGTCGGTGACCTCTTTGCATCTATTCGACAACTGCCGTATGGATTAACGTATGGACGTCGTGGTTGGGGGTACGTTAGGGGGGGGGGTGTGGATACGTTGGGGGGGGGGGGGTACGTTGGACGTTGGGGTATGTGAGGGGGTGCGTCGTGGGTTGGGGGTGGTGGTGGATACGTTGGGGGGGGGGGGGGGGGTGGTTGGTGGATACGTTGGGTGGGGGGGGGGGTAAGTTGGGGGAATGGGGGTACGTGAGGGGGGTACGTCGTGGGTTGGGGGAATGGGGGTACATGACGGGGGGGTGTACGTTGGGGGGTGAGGTACGTTGGGAGATGGGGTGGTACGTTGGTGGGGGGGGGGTACGTAAGGAGCTGGTCAAAAATGCTGTTTTTGGGCACTTTTTGGAAATTTACTACATATTGGCCGCCCCTGGATGAACGTGTTCGTTCGAGTTTTGCAGAAAGTTGCAAAAATTAGAGTCATTATTTACAAAACATCATCCATTTTTATCGATTTTATGTACAAAAAATAATTTATTAAATTGAAAACAAAAATGGATTATAATCCATTATAATGGATTCAAAGTTTTCCAAAATAATCGATTAACAATTGATTACGTGGTCTAAATTTGATATGATAATCGATCATATGAACAACATTTTAATCAACGAAAATCCATTATAATCGATTATTACCCATGAAACTTAGTTGCGGGAATGATTTGGCTTTTTTTCTCTCCTCGCATTCACGTTATTTTGCATTTAAGTCTTAGAATTTTTTGCTAGGTTTTCTATGCAAAATAACCACTTGATTAATAGTCTTATTGTTGCCAAATGAAAATATCAATAGAGATTAAAAATCAACCATCTCACCGGCATGCATTTATACTAACTACAATTCAGCATAAAAATGAACGAATCAATAATTTTACTGAAAAGAAAAATAAGCTTGAAAAAACCAATGCAAACCAATGCTAACAACGCGAGATTGTTTATGCTTGTCTAGCAGAAACTTTTCAGTTTTAAATATACGTTTTTTGTTTTCATTTTCAAAGTTCATCAGCTTAACTTTTCAACTTATGTTCAAAAAAACTTTAATTTGCAACAACTTTTTTCCCAAAAAGAAGTAAATTTTTCAAACGTTCCTTCATTTTCACTTTTACTTCGCTACATATACGCTCTTAGCAATTTCCTTTATTTTTTTGCCCTCATTGCCCATTATCGTTATAATGTTGAGCAAAGAAAAGTTTGGCTGGTAAAACCTAAGACTTAAGAAGTAGATGTCGCGTAGGATCAAATTTTCAGAGAAGATCGCACAATTTTAAATCCCAATTATTTTTCTTTTTAATTCGTTATTTCATGTCATGAATACTCTTGGAACAAAAATCAATGATAAAAATCTCAACATCCAAAAGCATAAATCTTTTGTTAAAGATTCCAAACGTCGCACGCAAAAAGTTAATTTATTTTCAACAGCAAGTTTCTTGACCATTTACTTAATTGAGCTAAAAAAGTAGATTTATCACTATACAAACTCCAAGATACTTTACATGTTGCATTGCAAAAACTTGTATTTTCTGATAACAAAAATTTCATAAGTATTGTTCCCCAAAAACAAACAATGAGTTCTGTTTTATTAACACTGAAAACAAGTTAACATACTTTTCCAGTTGCTGTATTTTTTTACGTTCTTAAGTCTAACATCGAAATTCTGGTACATAAGATAGCTGTATTTATAGTATATTACACTAAATTATTGTTAGTTGATTTTATTTTTTAAATCAATTACTTTGAGATTGAAAACCAATAGTACTAAATCAGTACCTTGTGGTATGCCATGTTTGAGCCTTTCCGTGTTTGGCAAATGAATCTTGAACATTTTCTATGGTCTTTATAGCAATATCTGAAAAGTGAATTAGTTTTTACTGATTGCTCCATGTTTTAACAATGTTGGCAAATCTGACGACTGCATCTGTCACAGATTTGTTTCACTAAAATCTGAAGTGAGTGAGGACCTATGATATCAAACTTCAGGTCAGATTCTCCATAATTTGTTTCAAAAACAAGCAATCGAAAGCTTTTGATAGCGGTTTTCGCACAAAAAGGCCTGTAAGTTGTCCCGTCTTTTGGTTTGCTTTTGTTTCCTTCTTGATGGAGTGATTGAAATCTGTTCCAATTATTGCAAAAATTAAATGCGTTTCGATACCAATCGCGCATGATTGAAGACAAAAAGCTTGAATTCCGATTTGCACTGGTAGTTTATTTAATGGTTATCTAATTTTTTCGTCGTAAAATTTTTCTTGTGATTAGCAGTGACAAAAGTCTGAGCTAATCGATTCTCCACTTGTACAACTTGGATGAAATTCGCATGCTGACTAATGATTTTACAACCGGGATATATTTGCGGTCCTCGTACACAGTCTAATAAAACTTAAAAGCACTGGCCCCCACAAATTGACGATAAGGTTTTAAGTTGAAGGTTATAAAGTTTTACAGCTTTTCTTTCGGCTGTGAAAATTACACATAATTGGGTTTTGTTAACAAGCTTCAACTTCTAACGTCTCGCTTAAAATATTTTTCAACATTTACTGATTCCAGAAAAACATATTTTGCAACAAAAATAGTTTGATTATACGCTTGCTAGCTAATTTCTGAAATCTTTCCTAAGATAATCCGCTCAGAATTTTATAGCTCCAAATTCAAAAATTTACCATAGTTTTTTTCTTAACTAGGATGCCCTTCAGTTTTTCGTAAGTAGGATGCTGGAAATAGCCGACCTTTGAGTCTTTCCCTTGCCGAGGCGTGCTTCGAATCGATTTTGTTTTGACTTAGTGCTCGATCTAAAATTTGCATCTCGACTGCAATCTTTAGGTCTCAAAACGGCACCTAATCGACAAAACTGCACCTACTCTGAGTCAAAAAGTAAGACAAGCACCTCGGCCCGGATTCTTAAAACTTGACTGACCTTGATATTTTATAAACTACTCTGATTGATGATAGAGGTTATTAAATGAATGCCCCTACTCAATATTCATTGCAGCAAATCTGATGCTTGCGTATATATTTGTAAATGAAATTGATTCTTCTCCATTGAAGATTGTCTGCTTTTTCTTACCGTGGCGTGATGGTGGTGACTGTGGTGTCTTGTCTTTATGTGTGGGTGAGGAGGGTGCACGTGGGGTTTCCTTATATGGACATGACAGCAGCCTCCAGTGCCCATAGCCGCCTCATTGCCACACGAAAGGGGACAACAAAGCATTACAAGTATAAAGGAATAAAATATACGAAGTAAGTTGAAAGCAGATCAGACAAGGATCAGATAATTCAATAGTTCACAATATTGGTCAAGGTATAGAATAGGATTAAGTTTATGAATTCGACTGATACTTTTAGTTAATCGAGGTGAAGCGCCGTAAACCTCACAAGCCTCTGAGACGGCAGGAAACTCGTTGTGAATATCAAGTCAAATTGGATTTGATTGGTAGTGTTGATTTTGGCCGACTCGTAACTGTGTTTATAGTGCGGGATTAAAACATTTAGCAGTGATTTAGATCAGATCACTGCCGCCCCAACAATTACTTCAGCGGCTGTGTCTTCGAGTTCTATGGGAAAAATTGTTTGGCATATACGAATGGGCAATGACATTTGGGTGAGTGGGTGTCCTTAGGCCGCAATTAATCCAAATATGCTCCACTATTATGGACAATAATACAGAATATTGCATTTGGACCTCATTATCAGATTCAACACCTTTTGGTTTATCACGGTACACCATTCAAAAGCCGCTCCTAAAAAGCGTGTCGCTCAAAGGGGAGAAAAGAATATCTTTAATTATTTAAGTTAAGAAGCTGTAAACTGGTAATAAGAACAGAAGACACCATACTTTTTGCTACAATCAAGTTTCTCAAAACACCAAATAAACGAGCAGGCAAGTGTAAGTGTGGAAGTTGTTTACTCAAATATAACACGTTCCAGAGGCGCTAACATCCCCGGGACCAATCAAGCGAAAAGTACCACTCAACTTGAAATGTATGCAACAGGCCATTTGGCGTGTTTGTATCCCAAAAACCTGAAGTCTTAGTAGTCAAATGGATATTATTCAACAAACAGGCCAGTGCAGCAACAGAAGTTTGACTGATTTGCTGTTCGATCTCACACAAGGAAGGTATTACAGCACAACTTTGTTTAAAGTCCCCGTAACAGCAGATCGATAAACAGGGTTAAGTCATGAGAGCCAATTTGAACTGTGACTAGTGAGAGGGTAACTTCATACAAGGTAGACTATTTACCACACGCAACCTCCCTTTTAATCTTTTCAAACAACAACCACTGTGATTCCCTCTTTCCCACAAACCAAAAATTGATACAAAAATCAACCACAGCAAATCTTCTCAACTTCGACCATATTTTTAGATTAAAAACATGGATAAGTAAATTCAAAATGTTTGACCTCAAAGTTCTTTTGAAAGATAAAGAATTTGAAGCTATTCCGACAGATGGATAAAACTAACAATCTCCAGATGAATAACACTCGGATAAGGCGTTTTCTCGAGCGTAGGGGAAGGACAAGATGTTTTCTTACCGGCGCGGATAAGGGGTTCTCTCGAGCGCAGGGGAGGGGCGAGTGTTCAAAAATTGAAAATTGTGTCGACCAAACTGATCTCCTGAGCTCTCTTAAAACACTATGGGGAGCCTCAAAACACTATAGAGATCCTAGGCTTGAGCTTCCCCCTCAAAATGTGTATGAGCTCACAGAACAGTCGTAACTACTTACCTGTGCTATCATATTAACGCCCGAAAAGATTTATAACTTAGCGAAAAGAGGACGGTATTGCGCTTTCTTTCACAGAACAAACTATTTTTAATTTGTATTTTAGGAACTACTAATTGGCTGCTAGATCTGCTTATAAGCATTCTATAAATTGCGGAAAACTCAACCCGATCAAAAAATTTCGTTTTAGTTAATTTTTTTTCGGTGATGATAAGTGGTTGGCGCATTCTGTGATCATGGCACAGTAACCATCTACATTTTGTTAATTCTTAAAAAATAATTGAAGTTATTTATTTAATAATATAAAAAAGTTTGGAAAAACAAAAGCAATTTCAACTCAGAAGCGAAGCGGATCTTCGCACCACTTGCTATACAACACAAACATAAAAAAAAAACATTAGAGTCGAAAAAAATTTAAACACTAGGTGAACCAAAACTTTTGGCTAGGAGCCCAGCTAAAGCTGGAAGTATGTTTTTGATATTGAATGAACCTAATATACTATTGCGGCACGAAAAATTTGGTTTTCAAATCGTGCTTTGCTCAAAAGCTGTTGCTGATCTACTAAAACGAGTGAGAAGAGATTTTGAGACAAATTTTTTTTTGAGATAATCAAAATTCTCAAGGAGAAATTTCTCTAACAAAAAACTATCGCAACCGGTTCTTTCATTTGAAGTTTTCCTCTCAGATTTGATTGTGTAAAGTTTAGGAAAATTCAAAAAGTTTCTAAAAAAACTGTCAAAAAGTCTAAAAACAGTTAAAATACATTCCAAATTGATTAAATTTTTTCTGCAAAACTCAAGTTGAGGCCGCTTAAGCTGAGAAGATTCCCAAAACCTGAAATTGGCTCGGTAGTTTTTGCGTAAAGTCAAAACTTTGTCATGTTTGAAGGCCAGAAATTTTTCTGAAACAAACTGGACATAGGCAATTATAAAACTTGGCTTTGAACAACCTGTTGTTTTGATTTAATCTATGATAGGAGATTGGGCAGGATAGTTAGTGAGAGAAGTCCAAAAACAATCAAAACCAAAATTTTGACTTTCTGAGGGCCATAACTGTGTGAAAAAAAAACATGACCAAATCTTTTTCTTTCTTAATACATATGCCGGTCGACGGAGCGCTATTATGGTATAAGGCAAAAATCATCAGCAAAAAACTTATATCGAAAGTCGTAAATTATACAAACAAAGTTTAAATTATACAAACAAACAGAATCTGACTGATTGTGGCCATGCCCGGGTTTCTCCGATACCCTCTATCTCGACTAGTATTGGCAGACCCATGTCTACTCCCATATGCCAGTCAGTATAATCTGACAGATGAGTACCATGTTTTACTTGCCTGACATTTCGATTGCGCCAGATTTTTAAATTGCTAAGTCACTCAAAGCAAGTACAGTGAAAATTGTTTGCAGCAAAAAAAAACGATTTCAAGATGTGACAAATAAGCCGACAACAGATAAGCAGAAAAATGATTGGCCGAAAATTTTATTTGAAACAATATTTCCCGTTTGAAAAAAAAACAGGTACTGGTGAGATTCAAACCCTAGGCCTTTGCCGTCACACGCGTATTCGTTAGCTCCAGGCTACGTTTGGCGGGAACGCAGTTTCAATTAATTATGAACCAAGATTCAAGTGATTTTTTTTAAACAAGTCAAAAGTCTATTTCGGTTTCATAGCGCTTGCTAATCGCCAGCGTAAAACACTTTTAAAATTTCATTCATCCCACATGCTAATCATTCATCCCACATGTTTATGAAGATTTTTTGAGCTTTTTACTCAGATAAACTTATTGCTCGGAATCAATTAACAGGTATTTTTTGAGTTCGAAAATATCAAACTTCTAAGAAAATAAATGAAATTGGTTATACAAAAACTCAAAACCCTAGACGCCTGAGAAAGACAATTTGCGTTTAATAGAGATCACTGAAAATTAACTGCAATTGATGAAACATTTGATATGATGAAACGTTTGATATGATTGAAGCAAAAAAAATATCTTGAAAGTTCTGTTTATCTTGGCTTATACAACTAATCGGGAATCGACCCGCTTGCTGTTTGAATTATCAAATTAATTAAAACGCATAGTTTCGTAGACATGTTTGAACAACGAGAACTTTTTACAGATAACTGTTGGAAATTTGCCATAAAAGCCAGGCGCGAATCTAGGAATTTCTCGAGGGATTGAAATTTTTCGACATTTTTTAGGCCGACCAAATTAATTTTCTGATCTCTCCTATATCACCATAAAGACCCTATATTGACCTTATTTTCTGCGCCGCCAGCAACTTTTTCAAAAAAAAAAACAGTCGACCAAAAATCAAATAGCCGAGAAATTGGAAAGCGGCTTGACCTGGTGACGAAAAGATACAATGAAATAAATCTGACAGCTATAGGAACTATATAGGATCTGAAGAACACTTCCAAAAACCTCTCTAATTTTCCGAAAATCCTCAAGTTTACATCAGTCTAGGGTACCAGGTCAAATAAAACAGTCTCGATGACTTCCAGTCAAAAGAAAAAGAGTTGATGTAAGCTAAGTTGAGAACAGAAGCGGTCGCGAGACACAAAAAAACACCAAATGCTTGCTACAACTGAAGTTTTAAGAGCTAGACATTAAATCAAAGATACAAAACCGTGAGGAGAACAGAAAAAAGTAAGTTAATTTAAAATAGCTTCATCCGAATTGAAGAAAGATTCCGACTACGTTGATTTATTTGAAATTGGGTGGAAGTGCCCAGTTTGACTCAAGCATTAATGTAATCAAACCGACCGCATATTTTTCTGGATTAGATACTGTTCCGTGTAACGCCCAGGTGGATGACTTCTTCGCATGTACCGCCCAGAGAGGTGATTTGGCTTCAGCAACGATGCATGGGACTGAACGCCTCCCAATTAATCTAAAATCTCTTACAAAGATTGGTACCTGGAGGAAAAAATCGGCGACTATGGGTCAAATAAAAATCAGATACAACCCTACCGGTTCTCGTTTGTAAATCAGTTGGTTAAAGCCGAGCCTACCTTGTCTGTTAATTTTGAAAACTTCTCGTGACTGTCGTACTTGAATTTAACACCTCATACTGAAGCTTTCTCGATACCGCCCTCTGTCTACTTCAGCTAATTCTACAACCAGAAACTCTTATCATCTTTAACCGCAACAATGACAAAGTCTGTAACCTGTTAAAGTTATTTGAAAGATCGCACTTATGAGGCCCTTCAAAATCTGTAACTTTCCCGTTCAATAGCTGCGGACCACTTAACTATTTACTCCACCACACGAGCAAGTACCCTTGCAATCACCGATTGACTCGAACATTCCTATCTTCTCCGTTCATCAGCCGTATTTTTTGAATACTGCGTACAGCAACTTTCACAATTTATGTCAACTATCGCAATCGATAACAGTTCTAGACTGAGCCCGAATCTTGGTATCGAATGGGAAGAAATCATTGCTCGAATGGAAATATTCCCAGTAAGATGGTGATCCGTTGGAATGGCATCAATAGATAGGTCAGTTTCGCAGCGCGTTCGATTCGCAGTCAACTCTTTCCGATGACGTCAAGCTAACGTATCTGAAAACATTGGTAACTGGGAAAGCTAAATTGGCATTAGCAGACTTCGCGTATTCAGGTCGGATGTCCAGGGATGCCTTGAGAGTCCTTGAGCAAAATCTGGACAATCTCAAATCGTCGTGAGCGCGGTTTGACTTAACTGCTTCCAACCAGTGTTTCGGAAAAACATTATTAATTTTGTTAGTCAGATTTCAAGTCTTATTGGCATGTTTCGATCGATCGTTGTCATCTGAAAGGAACCGCATATTTAATCAACCATTATGTAAAATACCTCCGAACATGAAGAAGGCTTGGTCGTCGTTTAGGGTCAAGCGAAATGGTATTGCCCGTACCTACTTGATTTGAAAAATTGGTAGAGAGGAAAGGCCGAAACGCATGAGCTTATGAATACTTTCCCTGGTAAAGCAAAAACCGAGGAACCCGTCAAAGCAAAAACTACTACCCTAGTTTTGCAGCAAGTGCTAAATTGAACAAGATTCCATACCCTCCTTGCACTCAATACGCTGGTAATAATCCGTTATGAGGTTGCAAGTCTTCAGGGAAAAGAACCATACTCAACGAGCGAAGTTTTCCGCAGATAAAAAACAGCTTTCCTTCTAAAGTCTTCAGGAAAACGTTTTCTAATGGAAAAACTCAGCAGAAAAATCAACATTGTTTTGTTCCGCCACCGTACAGGACAGTAAGTCTTTTCCAATTTATTGAGGTCGCACTATCCGCAGATATGAACAAAAATGATAAAACTTAAAATGTAACCGCTTACGTGGAACACGAAATTAAAGTGGGTCAAAATACTGATGCTCCGGCACTTCAAAAAAGTATCCATACTTAGCACCAATAAAACCAGTTCGGTAAAGTTATTCGGACATCGAAATGGTAATTGCTCAAGACTTTTATAACCACACCCGCCCGCTCGATTAAGTTCATGATAAGGATAGGAAAAGTCCAATGGCTGTCCGTCTGCCGGTAGACTGGATATAAAGTGGCCTACTTTCATCATCGCCAGGGTTGTTGTCAACTTGTTTCAAAATCAATGCGGAGGACGCAGAGCTTGTTAGTCAAGTTAAAGCGTGGTACGAGTTAGAAAGCTATGGCACATACAAACAAGCTGATGCTCGTTCTGCAGCCGATCAGCGATCACATAACCTTCTTGAATAACCAACATACTATGATGATGAACGACACTGGGTAAAAATGTCATAGGCAGATGATAGCAGTTCCTTACCCAACAACTAATTATCGGCGCTGGCACAGTCGAAGGCGCTTGAAAAGGGCTCGACAAATATTGTGGTTTGAAAACTAAATACACTGCATCATTAAAAGAAGATCTCGATAGAGCTAATGTTATTCCGGTTAAACCGTACGATCCGCAGCTTCGCTTCGACCGTGAATGGCATATACCCCATCATCTTGTCATCAACCCAATCAAGTCGGGTAAGAATTGCCAGGTTTTGCATCGCGCTTCAAAATTTCACGGCCAATCACTGAACAAATCACTGCTTGTTGGGCCTGACTTGCTACAAAACTGTTACCCATGCTTAAGCGCTTCCGTCAACATCAATTTACCGTCTCCGCGGAGAACGGGGGTATGTTACACCAGGTCGGCATACCCCCTTATGATCAACCTTCTTTGCGCTTTTAATGGTGCGAGGATGCCACGTCGGATGTGCAAGTTACTTAGTATATCTAGCATTATTTCGGTGCTCGGGACTCCAACGTGCGCTCATTTGCACCTCAGCAAACAACCAGGGATAGCGATGAAAAATTTCCTGTAGCATTTCGAGCAGTACTTACTAGTATCTAAAAGAATGATTTTTTGGATTTGTTCGACAATCGCGATGACGCACTGAGAAAAAGCAATGATCCGGTGAATAGGGGGATTCCGTCTCACAAAGTTCGTGAGAAATGTTCCTGCAATTAAAGAGAAGTCAAACCCCTCGATTGAGGTAAAAGCAGAACAAACGGACATTGCGAGTGGAGGCGACCATTTGAACTCTCATTTTTAGGGTTAAAGTGGAACCACGAAATCAACTCTTTTTGTTATTCGTCGAATTAACCGTGAGCTCTGAACAAATGTTTCAGACAAGTGTTCTCAGTTTTATTTCATCGGTCTAAAATTCTATTGGTTTGGTGGCTCCCTTTATGGCAAGGGCGCTCCTACTACTCCTAAAAGACATTTAGCGCACAACTGGGCTACCATGGGATGATCCTTTGCCAGAAACGCTTCGGAAACAATTCATGTAGGGCATTCAAGTCTGTTCGACCTAGGAAAAATAGTCATTCCCCGGTACTAATTTAGTAACCCATTTGATCAAGATGAGCTCCATATGTTTGGGGATAGCTCGCACGATGTGTTTTGCGCGGTTCGTTTCCTTCGTGTCCGGATTATTGAGACTGAACAAACTGAACTCGTCTTCGTACTTGGTAAATCATGGGTATCACCAATGAAGGCTTTGTCCAGTCCGAAGCTGAAATTGCCGGCCAAATTGCTGGCATCTCGTTTGAAGGAAGATATACTACGTGCGTTTTCAATTAATGTAAACCGCACTTTTTGGTGGATCGATAACACCACGGTGTTACAATGGCTTCACGCTTGTTGATAAATTACCCGTTTTTGTCGCAAACCGTGTTTGTGAAACGAAAAGAACTCACCTCTGTTGTTGATCAGTGGAGATAAACACGCGGGCACTGGCACAGTTAGTCCCGATGGAACTAAATTAGAAGCGTTAACTCCTAACCATTTCCTCTTAGGCGAGCACTTGATTAGTTTTCCGTCGCTAACATAGCGGTGGCTGTAGGAGTATATTCTTTTTTTGAACAAGCGCTTGAAATGGCAAGCCGATCGATCCCAACCGTGATTTACGTACTGGTTATTTCGTTTGGATCGTCGATCCCTGCAGCCGCCCTGGTGGGCACTACTACCTTAGGTCGAGTCACTGCACTGCCCTATGGCAAATATAACGCCGCTCGCTCGGCAACCGTGAATACCTTATCGGGCCAATTAATAATGCCTCTCGTTAAACTCGCTCCGGATCTCACCTCTTTGAGCAAACAGTAACATAGAATAAGTTTGAACTATGAAAGGCAGTAAGTTAAGAACGTAGAATAGGAACTTAACTGCACTAAGTTGAGCCAAAAATGTACTAAAATAGAGAGACAATGGCCGTGCGGCTTACTTTCCCGACCAGAAATACAAACTTGACCTTCGAAACCGGGTTCGAATTCCCCCACTAAAACATTTTTTGTTTTTTTTTACATCAATCTCATTAATTTAGTTCAAAAAACGGCCTTGAAGGACCTTGATTGACAGGTTTTTGTCTGCCAAAACCGTGTTTTGCCAAAAGTGTGAAATTAAACACATGCGAAAGAGACTCGGTGCTGCTAAGAACCTTTAGTTATTGTAAATTACAGATAAGACCCGAACTACCAATTGTTCGGTGATTTAATGAAATACAGTATTGGACCATTCCTATTTTGTTACGAGCAGAATAATATTCGAGCGACTAAATATTTGTCAAGACTTTAATTTAGCTATTTTTTTTTGAAGAAAAAACTTCCTTTTTAAGTTTTACTTGATTAGATTCATAAATTGTTAATTGATTTTGCTAGCCGCGCACCATCAGAGTTCAGCAAGATATCAATAGAGCTATTTAAATTTGAGGCAAATACTGTAAAGCTAAATTCCAGCTATACTGACTTTTTTTTACTCGGGTCATCTTCTCATGTCAGGAAAGAATACAACTAGAAGGTTGGAAAAGTAATCATGAAATTCATCGTTATTTTTACAGCGATAATTAATGTCAAAAGAGAATTAGGCTAATTATTTGAAAAAAAAAATGAAATTAGGTATTTGGGGATTCCACTGATAACTTTCAAATAACCGCCTTAAGAAATGCAGATGAAAACTTACTTCATTCATTAACACTTTAAACTGATAAAGCAGTTAAATTTTAAGTTAATCCGTTTGTTAGGCACTTTGCATTTTACAAAACGTATTTTCGATACAGGAAAACGAGAAGATAGATTTAATTATTCCATTGACAAGAAATCCGCACATGTATGTAGTTAATTGAAAAGATTCATAAATCTTGGATACGGATTTCAAGTCCAAGTTTTAACTGATTAACATAATAATTATACAAAATTAACCTGTTTAAAAATTTGAATATGCGTAATTCAATTCTGTGTAACTACTACAATTCTCAGTCTGTTAGTTTGGTCAGATGGGCATGATGATAGTCAGTTTATGCAGTGATATCATGTGAAACTACAGCCTATGAACCATCTCTACGCTTTCCACTGAGGAAGAGCTGCCTGGTAGGGAATTGCAACGCGATCCACCCATCCGAAGTCCCCCCGGGCCTCCCAAAATCGTATCGGGGTGCTGCAGAATGAGATAGCTCAAGATGTCTGACAATGAAATCAAGCCCACGACCTTGTAACCCTCATCCAAAATAACTAATCTATGTACCTCTGCTTTCGCTATCAAATCAACAACTTCATTCAATGAATTAGTCAATTTGCAATGGTAAACTGAACATCCAGCCGTAGCATCAGCATTGTCCGTTTCCATTGCACTCTCATCAGTGCTTTGCTGCTCTTCGCCCTGAGAACTTTGATTCATTTTCCTTCTCTCTAACGCCTTCATTATTGAGTCGTCCAAATTATCGTACGATCTGTCTGCGGCAAGGTGAATCACGTCAAACTTGGAATAAATATCTACGCAGCGTCCTGAATCGCGGTTGACCACTGGAAAAGCTGACACTTTGTGCTGAATGAAGAGTTTGAGCGCTGTGATTACAGAAGTATCCGGGTGTACGGTGACGATATTTGATAATGTGCCAATGCGCAACTCCGCAATGGACTTGTTCATGTACTGAGGTCTGGTAGCGTCAGATAGATAGAGGTACTTGAGAAGACGTTTGTGAGTGAGAATGCAGAGCACGTCTCCAGTGTACGGATGGACCAGGGGCAGCCTGTGTATTCTGTTGTCAATTAACATCTTAACTGCATCGTACAAGGAAGCATCTGGCGATATATAGGTGAAGTCATCTCTATACGCCAGCACTTCCCTCCATGTTTCAATTCGCTGCTCTTCTAGTTGTCTCATCTAAACCAAGAGTTCTTTTAAAATTTTGTTGTCACAATGGAGTCTTCTTAGATATATTCTTCTTAAACAGATTTAGGAGGAAATCAAAAAGTTCGAACTGTCAAAACTTCCCATACAACAAAAAAAAGTTTGGCTAAATAACAGTAAAGAGCATCTTAAAATTAACGGTGTTTTTTGCCGGTTTGTTTGTGGAAAAACCGGCCGCAGCCAGTAAATCTATCGGAAAGATTCTATGCTTGCAACTGATCTAATTATATACATTGGCGGCCGTACGTCTACCCATAAACAAGCTACTGCCTATCCTGACTCATTTTCTAGTGTATATAATGAACGAAAGTAAACATTAAAAAAAACAATGACTTAGTTGAAACCTCAGCTTTCGAATTTCAAAGAAAAAAGTAGATGCCCTTTAAGCTCTTTGAGTTTCTAGAACGATTTATGATTGGCGCTTTTTTATAACATGAACTAGAGAAAACTCGATCAATAGGTAAAATTTTTATTCCGTTGAAATCTAAAAACAAATCCACTTTCGAAACTAGAAGTCGTCCACGTTTTTTTTCTGCGCGAATTCCACGTTCGTATATGGAGAGTGCTATTTACGTCACTTTGTAGTAGTTAGAACATAGTTGAAAGATGCCCGAGGCCATCTTCAACTATGTTGTAACTGTTTAAGAGTATGTTTTTGCTCTTTCTGAGGGAAAGAAGCCAGAAAATTGTGAAAGAGCCCGGAAAATTGTGAAAGAGCCCATAAAAGTGCGCAAAACTATGCAAATAGTTTATTTTTTCATTCATGCGTTCTAATATTTCATTTTTCATTCATGCCTTGTCGAGAAACATGTGTGAAAGAGCAAAAACATACTCTTCCAGCTGATGAATTTCAATTGAGTACCTAAGTACATCGTTTAATAAATAAGTAAGCTACACCGTTTAATAAATAAATAAGCTCACTGCTACATTTGACACAGTTCATCAAAGCGGGGTAGTAAGTGATATTTAAAATTGAGACTCAACAACCTACACCAAACTTCGGGTTTTATCATACCTATAGGGAGACGCAAAACTTAGAGACGCGATTAGATTTTTCCCAGGAAAACAAATCAATGGCAGTTGTACCGTGAGCAAATAAGCAGCGATTTTCAACTGAACACGCACTTAGAATTATAACTGACTCTGTTGAAATGACAAACATGGAGAAGTTAAACAGTGAAATCGAAATTCTTCTTGATCAAGAACAATGATATTCCGGCAAAACATTTCTACCTCAGAAACTATCTTCAAAAGCGTGCAGAACATAAGCTTCAGAATCAAACAACATTCGCATACTTCAGGAAACAGTGAAAACAACAAACGCGAAAAGGCTGTGGAACTCTCATCAACTGATTCAGTTTAAAGCAAATCAATATAGAATGGGCTTCAAACAACTGCATGCTAAAGCTCTGAGATTACATAGTAAAGGAATAACCAATCCTGGCGTGAACTTCAAAGAAGAAAAGAAACTCTCGTGAGGTTCGATATGTTCGCCAATACTGAAATATATCCAATAGAAAGAAAAAAGGAAACTTTTTGAACATTTTTTCAAATCTAGAAGAAAAAAAAATATATCGTTTAAACTATTTGAACTTCAAACTGTTTTTACTATTAATATTTCGTAATAATGTTGCATTTAAATGACTGGATCGATAGGTTATTTTTTACCGCTGAGAATTCAGAAAATAAAATTCCATTTTTGAAAATAGAAGTTACTCGTCACGTTTTAGCTGACCTTTTCACTCTCGCTGTTCAAAACAAAACAAAAAAGCATCAAAAACTATTGAGGTGAAAACCACTCCGTTCTTTTACACTTAACTGGTACTTGCCAAGTTTGACAAAAAACTGTAAATAATTGCACTGTTGGCAATCGAGCGCGGCAATTTATAGTCAACTGTGCGCATCAATTATAGTCAACCGTTTAGTCAGACCAACAGATCCGAATAATATCAGTGTATGAAATGTCCCCTCATGTAGCTGCTAAACCTTCAGCTCACATAGCGCGTAGAAATATGTTCGACCGTTCCCAAAATGGAATGAAGCAAACAAATAATGAAAAACTAAGCCGGATAAAACTCAATGAGTAAAGTCGATCAATGAAAAATCAAAAAATTTCACAGGCGAAGTCGAACTTTGCAAAATCATGCATTGAAAAATTTTGCTTCTAATAATAGGAATCTCAAGTCCTCGGATCTACACCACGGTCGCTTGAAAATACTCAAACACTAGCCCAGTACGGACGGCAGCTACTTGTGCTACTAAATTGTCAATGGTATGCAGCAAAAGTATCAACAAATGACCACTTTTATTTGCGTATTGAGGAAAAAGTTGACTCGTAATATAACACTACACTCGATAGCTCGTTTGTGTAAAAAGGCAATCAAGAGTTTCTCACTGACTTCCTATAAGTTGTATCTCCTAATTATGGGCTACAAACTTTGAGATAAACGTTGAATTATCTCTAGTGCATTCATCAGTGAACATAGTGTTTTTGCATGGCAAGTTGATTACAGTTTCCCTCCGAATTTAAATTAGGACTCACGGGGGTTTCCTTATCACATGATATATCATTTAATTTATGTACAAGTAACTTTTTGAATCGGGGAAGAATACACATTTCAACAAAGCGCCTTTCCTCGACTGACTGTCGCTTTCTTTGATCAGTTCTTTTGCAAATCATTTTATTCCTATATGTTGTTGCTTTGTTGTTCCGACCATTGAAAATGGAGAGGAAATTTGTATTCTGGTGCTTTTTCTTTGTTTTCCACGCAACATCAGGTACCACATAATCATCTGAATGGCGTGAGTGATATATCAAATGAAAGCCCTATCAGTCCAAATTTCTAAAAAGTTGTCCTAATGCGAAAAAAACCGTCGGAAATCGTTGTTTTAGTCGGGCTTTGAGCGAATAAAGCAACCAAGTAACGTTTCTTATATCAAAATGGGTCATTTAAGCTGAGAATTATCGGTTGTACTAAAACGCAATTCATTTAGCGCTTCCTTGGCAATAAAGATTTTCAAAAAAGATTTAAAAATTATTGAGCAAAAAAAAAAAATATATATATATATATATAGTAGTAGTAGTAGTGTAGGCTTAAGGATTTCTCCATGGGTTTTGAACCCTCGTTTATAAGTTCATAATTTTTCCCGGTGGGTTGCAGTTTCCACACCAGCAAAGAATTCTCCACATACACAAGTTGTTTTCTGCAAAATTTCTGTTGAAGAATTTCCAAAACGTGTTTGTTATAGATATTTTCAGGCTGTCATAATCTTGATTTTCGAAGTCCACAATTTGGCTAAAGTAGTTGTATAGCGTATTAGAACGTATATAATAATTTTCATTTGACTTTTTCAGTCTTGTTGCATGAACAGCAATCTCACCACGTGTTGCTTGTCTCGTTCGTGATTTGTTTTTATGAATAATTGTATTCAAATCAATGTCATGTTTATTTTTTATATATATATATATAACTTTTTCGAGAAAATTACTTTCGCAATGGTGTTCACGTTTTTCACTTTTGTAGGAAGCACCTTTTTGTGAAACACTGATTTTTTCCAGAAACTTGAACGCAAACCACTGAAGAAAAATTAAGTCCCGAAATCATTCGACAGTCTTCGTAGTTGAGCTGGAATCGCTTGTTGCAGTATTTGTTGGGTTAGTTCTGCGGCGGAATTTCATTGCCGCGGTTTGGAAAAAAGTGCCTGATAAAGTTCTGCACAATAATTAAGCCTCCGTCGTTAGAAGAAATATATTTTCTAATTTTTAGGAAATAAATATTTTCTAATTTTTACTTTTCTGTTTTGTCATTCTGTGTTTTATTATTTCTATACCTAATCACACCACGCACTAAAAAAGACAAACTTAAAAAAAAACTTTTCGAAGAATTGATAGGAATGAGGTGTGGTCGGAACATTCTGTGCTACTTGCACCGCAACCGCCTATCCTGTTTTTTTTGTAAATGAAATTTGAGTGATAGACGAACTTCTGATTTATAGTAGCAAATCAATATTCGGATAAAATCTGTAATAGTCAGCATGCCCACGAACTTTTGCTTCTCATTGTCCCAAAGAGGTGCTGCTCGTACGTTGTTATACACAAGAGCGTGAAACGCCTTCTTCACGTGAAGTTGTGTGTCAAATATTACCAACTTTGAGCTTGTAGGCATTAGGTCATAGCAACGCTTCAGTTTAGTTAATTTGTACAGAGTAATAAAATCGTTCTGCTGATTAAGTGAGCCAAGGGACTTGTCTATAATATCTGCTGGAACCTTCATCTTACTCGCAGGAATTGGCTTCGGAGGTGATTTCTGATTTTTTGTTCCTTTTTGCTCAGAGTCCGGCATAACTTTGACATTCAACAATCTGTAGAAGCAATAATCTGTATCAAACAACAACAAACAGGAAAGTCAGACCCAATCTCGTCTGAAAGTATTTCTCTACTGCTTTTCAAGTTTTTTTTACTGGGTTTGGTTTGTCTGTTTATACACTAGTGGAGAGAATTAAGTGCAGATTCTAGATTTTTTACTGTAAAATGCCTGTTTTTAATGTACATTTTGAACAAAAAGTCCTTCGAAATTCAGTAAAATTTTTACATTGACCGAGAGCAAATGATCAGAGCTACCATCTGTTAAAGTATCAATATTTGGATTCAATGACTTACTTATGTAACCCGGACTTGAAAATGCCCGTTTTCCTTATCTGCACTAAGTTTTCCACTTCGCGTGAATAAGTAAGAAACGTCTGAGTTTAGTTCAAAATTTCACACTGATTATTTCCATTTTCTCGTTGCGAATGTTTCACATAGCAAGAACAATTTTTTAGAAGAAGAAGAAGAAAGAACACCTGAATTACTATACAATAAAAGCCGAGGCATCAGTATAGCAAAGTGTAAATAATAAAGTTGGTTAAAATTCATTGGTTACATCAAACAAAAACACATCAGAAAACAAGCAATAAACAAAACAAAACAAGTTCGGTTACAGTTCAGAAATTAGTTGATTAAAATATATGAAGTTACGGATACTAAAAAAAAACATCAGTTTCAAGAATTACGAACGAGCTGGTATTTTAACTTTACAAACAATTTTATAGATAGTCCAAACATACAGCGTATATACAGAGTATATACAGATTCTCTTTCAAACAATGTCTGGAAAATTAAACTAAATTAAAACATAGATTTAGCAAAACCGGAAATCACCCCACGTATTTGTATTTGTACATATTGGATTGTTTCTCAATTCACTCACGTAAAATTCTTTCAATTTTTTCTTGAATCCTGTTCTCGATTTTTCTAAATTGCGCAAAATTATGGGCAGTGAATTCCATTTTTTAGAAGTCAAATGAAAAAATGATTTTTGTAGAGAAGCGGTTGAACAATGTTTGTCAAAACTAGTTTGTTTCGTTCTTTTGTTGAGCCTATAATTGGCAGTCGGTAGTCTCAATGTATTTTGAAAAGCCTTCTTTTTGTTTGTAAGATATTGGTATAAGTATGTTATACACTTTAACTCAATTCTTTTCTCGATTCCAATGAACGATTTGCTAATGCGAAGAAGGGAAGAAGATTTAAATTTCGATCTGAAATATAATCTTTTTAACGCCCAGTTCAACTGTTTCTCTAGAGATAGCATCAAAGTAGCATTAATTTGTATTAAAAATATTGCTGAATAATCTAAATGTGATAAAACAAGACAATGAAGCAAGGCAACTAATGATAATGTCGGCAGTTGTTGTCCAATTGTTTCTATAGTTTTAATTCCTTGTGCCATTTTTTGGAGAATTGTTTTGATTTGAGCATGAGAAGATAAACTTGAATCAAGAATAAGGCCTAAATTTTTGCATTTGTGACATTCGACCAGAATGGCCAAAATGCAATTTATGCAGGATTCGAATTTTGAGCAGTAAGCCTTCCGAGCTGATGATTTCGAAGGATTAGCGACGTTATTGGAACGTTTAGCCAAACCGTGAGGGCTAGAATATTCTAGTATTTTAAATTTTCAAAAATTCGAATGATGACGTCACATTTCTGAGAAATGCTGAAACGGCCATTTTAACAAAAAGCGAGTGAAAAACAGAACAACTTTTATCTGTGATTGCGAACAGAACGAAAATCGAGATTAAAGAAAAACGACAACGAACTACAGAATAGCGGAGAACGTTCCAAGTTGCAACTATTGTGCTGCTACAATAGTTGCAAGGCCGTTGCCAACAACGGTGAAGGGTGAGAACCAGCCTTCCGGATTAGCAAGAAATCAAGAGTAAGGAGCTTGATTCAGCGGATTCAAGAATCCGGAAGGGTCTCGGGACGGAAACTTTTATTAACTCACATAAACTTTTAGCATCCTGTCATGTCCTGACTTGAATTTAACTGATATTTTGATTGTTTTGACAAGGATGAGGTGCTAGGAGTTGGGGGAAAGGGTTGATCCATCTTCGATGGAGATGATGGTTTTTATCTACTGAACAAAAACAATAGTAATATAATAAGTAGTAGCCCTGTTTTTAGGAGTGACCTCGTGGTCTGGGGATACTGAGACCCAGCCATGAGCTCACTAATTTTGCATGTAATTCAGTTAGTTTGAGCGTTCTGGTCGAAGCCGGAGAACAGTAACGTTTTTGTCGACCTGATGTAAGAAAGACCACCGAAAAGTACTGGCTTGGTAGAGACGGTGAAAAACATGCAAAGCTCTGTTTAAACGCTAGCCAGTCGTCTTAAGACTTAGTTTTGTTATCCGTCGATATGTATCTTCCGGGCGAATGTTACATGTATGTTTTTATGGCGCTCCTGGGTGTTATTCTTTTATAACATCATGACGGCGGAACCGTTAACGAGCACTCCGCGCCGAGCGGATGCTCACATTAACGCCCTTAATAGGCCTAAACCGCCGGGGCGGAAGGGTAGTTCGGAACGCGGAGGCCTTCCGGATTGCCGTGAATAGTTTTTTAACCTAGTTAAGACCGAAAATTCACGAACCAGGAAGGGTGGGGGGATCGGCCGTCTCCTCGTCCCCTGAGTGGTTGGTGACCAAAAACACTTAAAGATATAAGTAAAACCAAACAAAAAATAGTATAGTACCCAAGAAAAACAAAAAACATAAAAAATAATCGAAAAAACCAAAAACAGTAAAAAAGTAAAAAATCAGTAGAAATCATCCCCCCAGACAAGATGTGATTCAACCCCCCCGTTTGTTGTTGATAGATATATTGTTGTTACAGGCATTTATATCAGTCAGGATCGTTACGATCAATTTTGTGGCCCGTTTGTGAGGCTTGTACTGTAGGGTTATTTGAGCATTTAAGCACGTTAATGATAAATTGCGCTCAATCCGGAAGGGTCAGCTGATTTGCGCTCAATTCGGAAGGGTCCTGGGTGAAGACCGATCCGGCAAGCAGTACAAGGAGCAACAAGAAGGGGCTCAACGACAACAACAATCGACTGTTGGGTATCGTTAACGAGTTTTGTATCCCTTTTGGTACAAAAAGTAAGATAGTAATCTGTGGGGGGCTCGACAGTGCTGCACTGTAGTGACCCTTCACCGAACTGCGAATATCCGAGTTAAGCACCTTAATTCGGATAATAAACAAACCCGGAGGGGTATAGTATTACTAATATTATTACTTATATAGCCTATATTAATAGTCTTATATCGTTTTTCAGTGAAAAACAACGAAAATAGACCGGTTTTTAGGGTCAAAATAGCGATATTTTGATCCCCCCACAAGTCGCGATTTTTGAGATATCGATATTTTTTGAAACGGAAAAAAGCGCTAAGTTAGTGTGATACATAGTAACTGCACTACTGTAATAAGTAGAACCGGTTAACTTTAGTTCGGAAGTGGTTGGAACTAGTTTGGTACCAAAAACCAAATTTTCCCATTTTTTGATAGTAAGAAACACTATAAAATCAGAAAATTTTTTGAAATCTTTGAGTTAGGACAGTAAAAATAGTTGTTCGGACAACGTCCACTAGTGAATCTACGAGTTTTGAAACCCGCTACCCAAAAACCTTCGGGGTTGCAGAGAAATCGAACATAACGTGTTTGATTTGGTGGATTCATCAATCCGGAGGGGTCCAGGTAGCATAGTTTTTCGCAAATTTTTTCTACAAAAGCGTTTTAGATCGGGTTTTTTGCATTGAACTAGAAGAGTATAGGCCTTCTGAGCTCAGATCAATAATTTTTAGGTCGAAAGGACCAGATTTGCGGAAAAAGTTAGGCGGAACCTATAAGAGAGAAAATTTTTGAGTTTGGAAAAAAGACGTTTTGGTTAATAACTTTGAAACTACAGAGCATATCGAGTTGATCTTGGTACCAATAGATCAGAGATTAGCTGAGCTTACTAGTAGGAAAGAGAATTACTCGAAAAAGCGAGCGAGAAAATTTTTTGAGATTGTTTTTAGCAAATTACACAAATCCGGAGGGGTACACACTTCACGTTTTATAAATTTTTCTGAAAAACCCTTAGACCCCTACCAAAAGGTAATAGCGGTTGAATAAAGTAACTTTAGGCCATTCTAGACCAAAAGGGAGGGCTAAGGGCACAGCAAAAGCTTAATCGAGCCGAAGTTAGGCCAGCAATAAGACCCTTTACCGTTAGCGTGAATTGTCAAATAAGAAGCTTAACTTCAATCCGGAGGGGTCAAGTTAGGAGGGGTCCAAATCCGGAGGGGTCCTATAGTAACCAACTCAAAGGGGTCCAAATCCGGAGGGGTCTAGATTCTATCAATCCGGAAGGCTCCTATTTGTGCCAGTCCGGAGGGGTATTATTTAGTTAAGGACTTAGGTAGACGAAAGAAAGACTAAAAAGTGAGAGGTATTAGGTTATTAGCACACAGGCTAGGTATCAGTGACTGCACTGGTAACTTGCCTTCCAATAAGAACCAGACTAATACAGAACAGGTCCGAACTCGGATATTCGCGACACTAAGTCTAAATTAAAAAGAGCGTGATTCATTGGTGTGGATTGAAACATAATACGTTTTTGGGAATAGTGACTGCCCAGAGGATTTTAGTAGGTCTAGCTCGGGCAGTCCGAAGGCAGATAGGTAACACAGTACTCGGTGGGTGCAATAGACGCCCACTTGAGAAAATTACTGCCTTCAAAGTTTTGTCTGTTTGGTGCGGCACCGAGCAGGGAAAGCTTTTTCTTTAAAAGACAGGTTCGACTATTGTACTGCGACCGACTAAGAGTACAAGACACATACGTTTTTTTTATATATACATTCATATTGTGTCAAAATAAATTATTTGTTTTTGATTTTAAATCAGCATAAACTGTGCTTGATTGGGTAGTTAATACACTATCTTTTAAATTGACTGATAACATCATATTGAGCTAGTTTCCAGATCTTTGGACCGATAATCGGTTAGTGTGAATAAATTTTATACAAACTGTACTCTGACAACATACAGGGATTCGTGGTCACTATTTAATAGAATCTGGTGAAATTTATTGTGTTGTGTCATTATTATTGTTAATAAAACTATAAAGTCTCTAGCAATCGAGTTAAGTATAGGTATTAAAAAGTGACAAATAGAAAATGAGTCTAGACAAGTCACGGATACCAAAACGAGGTAATAGCTCTAGGAAATTCATACCTGAAAAGCAAAGAAAAACGATGACCGATCCTTTTGTGGATTGGATCAAGCGATCCCGGTCCGATAAAGAGGAGACGGTTTCAGGCAGAATGGTTGAAACGAGAAGTCAGAAGACCTCAGAAGAGCGAAGAGAACTGTTAGAAGTGGAGGTCAATACGGACCATACCATGAACGACAACCAGGGAGTAAATGGACTGGAAGGGAGAGGCAGAAGGCTGGCGAGTGAATCTACTCCGGTAGAACAAGGCCACGATTTTGCAACTTCAACCGGGACATTGGATCGGGAAGAGATGTCGGAACTGTCCGACATCTCAACTGAAGTAGCGACAACTAGAAGATCTCCGACAGACAACACTATGATGGCAAGCGGAACTGGGAAACAAACAACGTCGTCATCGTTCTCAGAAAGAATGAAGAACACCTTAGGAAACTTCTTTCCATTCAGCATGGGAGGAGGAGCAGGAAACGATGGTGAGTCCCAGGAGGATGGGGAAGATGAAGAAGAGCAAGGGGACTTTGGATCTCAAGTCAGCCTCAATAGTTCGATCCAGGAGAGTGAGGCACACGTCGGAAGAGAGACTGGAACCATGGACAAATTTGGTGTAGTGACAACGATAAGCAAGGAGGCAAACACACCGGGCCAGTCAAAGGACCTCGCGATTAGGACAAGTTCGGAGCCACAACCTGAAGAGAGTAGAACCAGAGGGCTCGGCAATGCGTTAATGGATCCTGAAATAAATAATGAAAAGACGTTGAAGCAGAGAGTCAAGGCCCGGATCTCGACAAGCACGAAGTTACCTGGGACCGACAGGGTTACACCGCCACTAGTGACGCCACTCGTGGATAACGGGGCAGCACTAGAGGAAGCCTTAAACAACATAGTGGGCAGTTTAAGAGAACAAAATGAACAGATGTCGATAAGGATGAGTGAACTAGAAAGAGCAGTTCACATTGAAAGAGAAAGTCTGCGGGAAGAAATAAACCGCAACAGACAAGAAGTTGGCAGAAGCGAAAAACGCTTGAAAGAAAGAACGGACGAACATATGACGAGGAACTTGTCGCGAATGACAAGAGAGGCGGAACAGAGGGAGTTACGCTTAAGAGCCGACATGGAGAAGTTAAGAATTCAGCAAGAGCAGTCTCTTGGGTCTCTTGACACAAAGATAGACGCGATGATGGAGACGCGAACTCAGGCTATCATGGATAGGTTGGACGGGCTACTAAGCAGCAAGAGTGGACCAAAAGAAGGAGAGCCGAACTCGGGAGGTCCCAGCAGGGAACCGAGGGTGAACTTCAATGAACATCAAAGGCGGAAGACGTATGGATCCACTAGAGGCAGGGGCAGTTCATCAGGCTATGCCACAAGGGGTAATACAGCATGGGGCCCGAACAGTAGAGCGATTTCAACGGGGAACAGACAAACCTCGAACGAACGACCAACGCAAAGCACACATGCGACCGGGAGAAGCGATTCTGGCAACATGGGGCATACAAGCCCGAGGAGGAGTCACATGGGCCAAGCGGGAAACGCTCATGGTGATTCGTATTGCAGGGATGCACCGCACACAGAGCCTTCAACAAGGTGTGAGGACACTCAAGCGGGACACTCAAGGGATGCTACGGCAATGGCCACAGCATTTGAACCCCTGAACAGGTCTTTGGAGACATTCCTGACGCGGTTATCTAGAACCAATGAACGCAGTGAAAAGTCCAGAAGAGTCTTTAAGAAGCCAAGATGCTACAAGGACGAATCTGATGGCTGTATTGATACCTGGATAGAGGTAATGAAGCTGCATTTCGAGGAAGAGGACTTGTCGGAGAGACAGGAATGCAGCGCGCTCACCAGCAACTTAGAAGGGACAGCCCTGAACTGTGTCATGGCTAAGAAACAGTATCAACGTGACACTGCTGAGAAAATCTTCGAAATCTTGTTAAACCGTTTCGGATCAGGGGTGCAGGGGCACCAGGCGATGATGCGCTTCGAGAAACGGAGGCAACGGGAAGATGAAACCATAGACAAGTTTCTCGACGATTTGGAAATGCTGAGAAGACGCAGCCAACCGGATGAGTCAAACCGAAGGATGAACCTGGCCGTAGCCTCAAAATTCATCGATGGTGTGAAAAATGATGAACTTCGTACGATGCTAGCAACGCATTACACACCACTATCAACTAATGCGCCAACACCGGAGGAGTTGAGGCTCAAATCAAAAGAGTATCTATTGTTGAAACCTCCTTCGAGATCTGGATATTACAAGAACAATTATGGCAATTTTAACAACGGACCAGCGAACCAAGGGAACAATTGGTACAAACCGAGGGACGATATGGACAAGAGACGCTCTTGTGCTAATTGTAGTTCAACAGACCATCATGTGTCAGCATGCCCAGCTTACAAACAAGGCATGAAAGCAATAGGCTTTAGCCTCGAGGACGAAGATGCGTCAGAGTTGGATCATGAGGATTTCATGAGAGGAGTAATTGCGAAATTTGGCCCGAGGTGTTTCTTTTGTAACTTGGAAGGTCATTTTAAATCAGATTGTCCGCAATTCTGGGATGCAGTGGCAGACATCAAGCATCCAAGGCATGAAGAAGCTTTGTCAGGAGTGAAAGCAAACAAGGCTCGACTTTTGAGTGAAGCGGAGGCACGCAGAAAGGATAAACCTCAAGAGCTGGTGGCAAAGAAGATGCAAGCGGTAACAGAGGAAGCACGTGAACCGGAACCAGCAACTGCGGCCGATGACTTCAAAATCGATTATAGGGCAGCTGCGAGGGATGCTATAAATAGAGTACAGCAGGAACTAGTGACGAAAGAGATTGAACAAAAGGTGAAACTCGAGCTGGAGAATGAAAAATTACAGGAGCAACTGAACGCCTTCGAAGCAACGGAAGTTGAAGAGGCAAAAGCACCAAGCAGCTTGAGCATGAAACTTAATGTTATCTCTGGTCAGAGGTTCGGTATGGCACCGCAAGGAAGTAAAATACAGTCGATAATCTCGGTGGCAGGGCATCAGGTAATCAGAAATCTGAGTGAACCGTCTGAGTTCACTTTGATGCATTTGGACACATATGCAGACTATCTGAGGCAGATGGAGCCACGCACCGAGTCGAGGGCTGTGAGGGCACTACTAACGACGGATGGCCCTCGCATGAAGAAACTTCATGGACGCTACCTAGAAGTCTATGGGCCGTATCAAGTGATGCTGAACGTGGATGGGATCAGCATCTACACCAGGACTTATGTAACAACAGATGATGACCAAATAGGGCAGATCTATTTGGGAGAAGAGGAACTCAAGGTCCGCAGGATAGGCCATGACGCCATGATGGAACAAGACGCAGTACACATTGGATATGAAGCAGATGTGACAGCACATCTGCTCGACACCAACGGAACAAAAATCGGAGTCACAGGGCTTCTGGACACAGGAGCGGTAGTGAGTGTGATGCCGATAAAAACTTGGGAAAGAATGGGCTTCACGCGGGAAGATCTGATTCCAACGAATCTCCGACTGGCTGCAGCCAATCGAGGAGCTATCTACGTAGCCGGAAGAACACCAATAACGGTCCTCCACATGGGAGGACGGGATCTTTGGATGAGCTTCCTGGTGGTAGAGAATCTGGACGATGCCGACCAATTCATCTTGGGCAGAGATTTTGTCAGGAATTTTGACGTGATGATTGATTTGAACAACGGTCTGATACGGATTAGAAAGCCGGACCGAAAGTATGTTAAGAGACCAATTAATAGGATAATAACAGACGAAAATAAGGTACCAGTTTTTTTGGATAGAAAAGTAAAATTACAACCAGGACAAGCTGTAGTAGCAATTTTTAGAATGAGAAATCTAAATTCGTTGAGTGATAGTAAACAGGTTTGCTTAGTACCGAATCCAAATAGTCAGAGTTCGGTGATTTTAGGCCGGAGCTTCTCGGTAACGCGAAACGGACTGTGTGTCAGTGTGTTGTTGAACACACTGGACACCACGGTTTCAATCCAGCGTGGAAAGAAGCTTGGCTACGCCTTGCCGATGAGGACCGACTATGAGGAGACAGAAAACTTGAAGAAATATAGTGTGAAAGACTGTCCTTATCATGCAAATAAAGATAAAATCTTAAAGAGGATTAATGAATTAAAATCTATTCATAAATTGTTTTCAATGAAATCCGAAACGGACGACGGCTTATCAAGCTGCTCGAATTTTCCGGAACGCCCCTCGTCATACGAACTAGAATCTGACAAACCGGTTTTGCCAGAGATAGAACATTTAAAAGGAAAAATAGGTCAGGGAGATTTCGAAAAATTGCGGGACCTCCTAAATCGGAACGCCGAGGTATTTTCAAAACATAAGGCGGACATCGGTTGCTGTAATTTCGTCGAACACGAAATCGAACTAGAAGAGGGCGCCGTTCCCCATAGGGAAGGCGCAAGGCGAATGACGCCACATAAATCGGAAGCGTGCCGAGCGGAAATAGAAATGTTGCTTGAATACGACATGATAGAACCCTCGAAATCGCCATGGGCTTGCGGAGTAGTAATGGCGAAAAAGAAAGGGGGGCAGCTTAGATTTTGTTGCGACTTTCGTTACTTGAACGCGGTAACGATAAAAGATGCGTACCCGATACCGCGAATAGACGAGAGCCTATCTAAACTTGGTGATGCCAAGTTCTTCACCACGTTGGACTTAGGTTCTGCCTTCTGGCAGGTTCCTTTGCGGAAAAAGGATAGGGAAAAAACCGGTTTCGCGTGCGAATTGGGGTTGTACCAGTGGAAGAGGATGCCCTTCGGCTTGTGCAATGCAACAGCAACTTTTCAAAGGCTGATGGCTCAGGCTTTGACAGGAGTGACCAAAAAGTACGGGAATCTCTTGATGTGCTACGTGGATGATGTAGTCATAGCGACACCGACCCTGGAGGATCACATTGATCGGCTCGATGTGGTCTTCGGATGTATGAAAAGAGCAGGCTTGAAATGCAAACCATCGAAATGTGAAATCCTTAGGGATTCGATCAAGTACCTGGGAAGAATGGTGGACAGGCATGGTGTGAGGCCAGATCCAGAAGCAGTAGAGGCTGTGCTGACATGGAAGGCTCCGAGGACGGACACACAGCTAATGAGCTTCCTGGGGTTTGCCAATTATTACCGTGAATTCATTAAAGGATATGCGGACAAGGTGTACCCGATGCAGAAGCTGATGCGCAACAAAGGGAAAAAGTTCGAATGGAACGATGAGGCACAGGTTGCTTTCGAGAACATAAAGCGGGAACTATGCGAAGCGCCAGTGCTGGGCATGCCTACAGAAAAGGGCATGTATGTTCTTGACAGAGACGCATCGGTGGTCGCCATCTCAGGAATATTGCATCAAGAGCAAGAATGGAACGGAAGAACAGTTCTCCGTCCCATTGCATACGGCAGCAAAGTCTTGAGTGACACAGAGATGAAATATGGCGCACCAAAAGCAGAAATGTTTGCAGTAGTCACCTTCGTGGAGAAGTACCGTGCATACTTGGGGAGCGCTCCCTTCAAGTTACGCGTGGACAACAGAGCGTTATCCTGGTTGAAGACCTACTCGATGGATCAGAGTTATATTGGTAGATGGATAGTAAGACTGGATGGCTACCACATGATAATCGAACATAGGATGCGTGATAAACACCAGAATGCTGACAGCCTCAGCAAGAAAACTGAGTTCTATGAAAGATTGGAGCAGAAGCAGGCCAATCAGGCGGAAATAAAGGAGGGATTCTCGTTTCTGGACAAAGTAACTTATGAAGCGCTTCCCTTAACGAGATGGTTGGATAAATCAGGACATCCAATTCCAGGGCACCCTGAGCTACCTGTAGAGAAAGCAGCCGAGATAAAGATCCTGTCCAAGGAGGACCCGGTCCCCTTGGATTTGTTGCTGCGCTCGAACCTGGTCCAGCAAGAACTCTCTCGCATGAATATAAACAGCCTCTCATTATTGGATAAAACGGTGCAAGTCACACCACAAGTAATGCGGATGCTGGGTGGATTGTTAGAAAGAGAAGTGACCAGAGATGACCCCGAGTGGACAGCAGCAATGGCATCGCTAACAGTCAGTGAGAAGGTGAAGATCATGCCGTCCAGACGACAGCACGAAGAGAACGAAAGGGATTGTAGGACAATAGTTCAGCAACTAGTATCCTCAATACCCCAGGAGATTTTAACAAGTACTTCTTACGGACAGAAAGAACAGGGGAGCAGCAAGCGAAAGAAAACCGTCACCTTTGTAGAACGGGATAAAGAGGGTGAAGTGGTAGAACAAAATCTGCTGCAAGACTATTCGTCCGGGGAGAAGGATGATGAGAAGAACCAGCGATCACAAGATCAACACCCGGGACAAGGAAATTTGTCCGGGGAGTCTGAGATAAACGAGGAAATTCCTGATGAGAAACAGGACCGAGAGAACAAGGTTTTGTCCGGGGAGTTCAGATGGATGCAAAGAAAGCACAGACATGATCTGGAGGAGCGTGCAGTCTCCAGCACAACCTCTTCGACGGATGATGATTCCCGAAACTCAGGAATGGACACCTATTCAGACAGGAACTCGAGTTCGGGATCCGAACTGTCAGAACTGGCGATACACACGCTACTAGTGGAAACTCGGGCGAGAGACCTGGACAGAGAGGTGTACCAGGATCCTGACAGTGATCGCTACCTAATACCAAGCGAAAGAGTCTTTGACAACGCAGCGGATGACTTAGAAACGATAGCGGTATCGAAACGTTCGATAAGCCTGTTGCCGCAGAAAGAGGTAGTCAGGAATGATCTTCAGCCGTTTCAGCAAGAAACACAACCGTTGGCGAAGATTTGGTGCGTTAAAATGGAAGAAGACACACATCAGCCCAACGAGCTGAATAGTCAGATGAGAGTCATGAAGACGTACTTGAAGGCGAAATACAGACTCTCGGACCTTCTGAGGGCGCAGAGAAATGATCGCATGACAAGCAACCTAAAAAGGTGGATAGAAAACGGTGCACCTGACAAAGGTGACCTGGAAGAAGACAGCTATAGGATCCTGAGACAATACTTCATGCAGAAGGAGGGGAGATTATATCTGAACAAGGACGGGATCGTGGCTTGCAGGAGAAGAGAAGAAGACAAGGTCTTATACAAATATAACGCGATAGTGTTGCCGCAACTCTATCAGACAGAACTATTATTCAGGTCGCATGATCAGATGGGCCATCAAGGGATCGACAAAGTGTATCAGAGGATCCTGAAGCGCTTTGAGTGGCCTGGGATGAAAAAGGCATGCGAAAATGGGTGACAGCAAGTCTGTCATGCCAACAGGTCAAGGATCCTAGGAAGTTGCGATTTCCTTTACAATCAATTGAGTCGTCTGAATTCAACGAGGTGGTGCAGATAGATCACCAGAAGATATGCATGACAGACAGCGGTTACAACCAAGTCTTGGTCATGATAGATCACTTCACGAAGTATGCAGAGGCCGTGCCCTGCATCACTGCCTCGGCGGAAGAGACATGCGACCACCTGATCAATACGTGGATAGCAAGACACGGATGTCCAATGACGTTTCAATCGGACAATGGAACGGCTTTCGTAGGCGAGCTTACGAAAGAGCTTATGAGACGGTCACAAGTCGCTCAGGCTCACTCCACGACATACCACCCTCAGACGAATGGCTTAGTGGAAAGACAGAATAGGACGTTAGTGTCGATGCTGAGGGTATATTGTTCCAGGTACATGACCGATTGGGACAGATACCTTCCACAGGTGATGGGAGCTTATAATAGCACGCAACACTCCACCACTGGAGTCAGTCCACACATGATGCTGACGGGACACGAGAAGTCTTTACCCTTGACATTCTTCTACCCAGAGTATGAGGGAAAGAAAACATCCCCACAGGTCTACGTGAGGGATGTGATCAGACACCAACAGGAGTTGAACGACTTGTGTAGACGAAACACTCAGCAGGCACAGGCAAGGCAAAGGAAAAGATTCGACAAGAAAGCAGCTGGCGCAAAAGCTTACTCGGTGGGAGACTATGTATGGGTATTTCAGAACGTTATACCACCGAAAGGGACAAAGAAACTTCTAAAGAAATGGAGGGGACCCTTCATGATTACGGAGGTGCACCAGGAGGGACGCTTTTATAGACTGAGTACTGGCCGAGCCGCCCACTACGAGAACATCAAGCCACACAATCCATCGACAGAAGACTGGTGTATACCTGCAGACATGGAAGAAGGGGATTATCTAAGGATGGATCCTGCTTGTGAGGTCAATGAAAAAGGCACCAGGGAGAAGAACGATGGAAACGAAGTCGTAGAGGAAGGTACGGATACACCATTGGACCTGGATCCAAACGAACAGATCGAAGCGGACGATGAAACCTTACCCTACGCAGAGGAAGATTGGCAGGATCCCGAACAGACAGAAGTTCCTAAGAACTTCGAACCGGACCTTCCGTTCACGATGCAGACTCGTCAGAAGGGCGGGACGAGACCAAGAAAGAAATACAGTCCTTACGGTGACGACTTTGTAGTGGATAGGATAGATCTAAAGAAAATATTGGAGGAAGTAGTGGGTTTAGAGGAAATAACCGTGTCACAAGACATTGACATAGTCGATGATCACAACGATGAGTGGGTTGATGACTGGTCGAAACCCGAAGTAGAATTCGACGATGAGCAACAGCAGTCAAATGAACAAGACCTGACGAACCTGCGCGTCTTAGAGTGGCTGAACGAAATGACATCAGACCCTAAAAAGACCAGCGTTACGATTCAAGACGTAGATCGCGAAAGCGCGAAATACATTAAGACCGAACGAGATGATCCTTCCTGGGCTGCCCAGGAAGGACAACTTCTCATTCCAGCTTCTAATCTTGACTTAATACCCGGTATGCGATCGACGGGGACGCCGATGGATATTTTTGTCCGGGGAGTGGGGGTAGGACTTACCCACACTGAAAACTTGATAATAAAAAAATTGAGAATAGCAAGAGAAACAGGAAACTTAGAAGCAGAAACAGGCGAAGAACCTAAGAAACCTGACATAGGCAGGGTAGTTGAGTCATATTTTAACTTACCAAATGAATATTCAAGTAACATAGTACTAACAGATAGTGATTTCATACTCACAAACAGAACATGTGCGATAGCAATCACCGCAGACATGAGTTTTAGGACGGCGCTAGCGGCAGATTTTAAGAGGGAATACAAAAACGTGGAATTCCTTTGGAAGCAAAGACCAGGGATAGGGGGCGTAGCAGCCTTACCCCCGGCGGTGTCGCAGATACCGGGAAAGTACTTATGCTTCTTGGTAACGAGGGCGACAGAGAAGCAGAACGTGGACCCAGAAAACCTAGTCTTGTCTTTGACGAGGCTGAGGGACTTCCTTGTGGAAATGGACGTGAAGGAGCTTTCGCTTCCAGTGTACGATCCAAATAGAGGAAGACTGCATCCTCGGGAATTGTACGCGCTTGTACACGTGATATTCTCTGATACGAACATACAAGTGTATCTACATAAGAAATATTACTTAAGTATAGGCTGAGTGATGAGCGAGAGGGTGTTAGGCCAAAGACCAAGTTGCATGTAATATGTGATATGTATGTTATGTGTTATGTTATGTGTCAGGTTATTAAGATCATGGGTAAGTAAGCGTTAGTGACCATGAACAACTAAATGACGATTTTGGGAATAGATCCAAAGTTTGGATTGTCCAACCTTAGGTCGAATTCCAAAATTTTAGAAACCAATTGATTTTAATAAATTTTAGGATAAATATCTTTTTATCTGAACTGTCTTTAAGCAAATTTTAACGATATATATTAAGGTGAAACTGACAGGTGTGACAGTCGTGATTCCTTTTCTAGATCCTGATTGATCATTTAAATTACTCACTTGAGTCAAATTATCAAACCGAAATCGAATCAAATTAAATTTGGAAAAGAACAGTATGGATAATTTCAACCTAGAAGATTTGATGAGGAATGGAGGGGACTAGGCTTAGCTCCAATGAGGATGAGAGGCAGGACTGAATTGCCTGAAGCCTCAGTAATCCTGACCAGTGTGAGAAAAGAGATGAAAGTTGCGGGAGTATTGCAGACGAGAATTTTCCTAGCACCCTTCGGCTGCGAAGAAATCAAAGTGGTCCATGGAGAAGAGGAAGATAAGTCGGCCGGTACATTGCTCATACCGAGATTCCAGGAAGAAGCCGACAAAGACGAACAAGGACCATCGAACTCGAATAGGGACAAGTCAGAAGGAGATGACGGACAGGGTGGAAGCCGTCAGACTGAAGAACCCATGCAACAAGATCAAGCTGGTGGGGAAGACGACAGGGCATCGATAGGAGGAACATCCAGCCTGGATTTCAACATCTTCAGTGATCTTGAAAACAATGCGGATACGTTGGAAACGACGGAGCTGGATGAAGGCACCTCGACACTGGAGCCTTCGTCAGCCTTTATGGAAATGAAACGGAATTTGCCGGAGAGCAGCTCTCCTGGCAATACAAGAAATAACGATCAGAGAATCCTCATGGAATCACCTCGGAGGAGAAGAATAGAGGCCTCAGCCAGAGTACCTTTCTTGGGAACGCTACCCGAAGAAGAATGGGAAGTACATCACCGAGACCACGAGAGTAGGACGGGATGTAAGCTGGACAGAGTGGCGTTTATGGAAGAAGTCTGGACTGTGATTCAGAGCTATGGGACCCAGTCCATTCTCAAAACAGGTCTCAATCAACCCTTGATGAGAGAAGTACTTGACAAGCTTGATGAGTGTGAAGGGAGACTGAGTGAGTTATTGATCGACTCAGCCACTGATGAGAGTGAAGCGAATTCTCCTATCAAGATGACACCGCAGGACAATGAAGGAGAGGTGGTGTACCTGTCTAGGACCAGGAGAGGAACGATGCGATCGAAAATGGTGATTGATAAAATCAATGCGATGAAAATGAAGTTAGGCAGCAGAGTGATGCCGAGGAGAGTTGGAAAGACGAAAGTGGATTCGGAAATATCGATGAAAGCTGGTAACTCATCGAAAAGAAAACGAGTCGAGGAAGTCATGGATTTGGGGCAAGGTGATTATCAATTGTCTGGCACAGATAGAATATTAACTGATATAGCGATGGTGCCACCCATTCTCATGGCGGGGATAAAGTCAACCGGTTATAAATCCAAAAGGAGTGACCGCACTCTCACTGGAGCAACTTTAGAAATGGAAATACACTGAAATGTGGAGAGAGTAAAATGAGAGACTTCAAACCATCTCCCATGAATCATGGAAAAGGAAGTGTTGCAGGACAACTGACACCAGTGGAATACAACCGACTAACAGTGTCGGAGACAGTGTCGATAGATGAACCCACCGGTGGATACATGGAGATGTTGGAATACCGGAACTCGGCTAGAGGGTATGTAGTGGCCCTGGAAGACGAAAAAGCCATGGAGGGTTATCTGGAAACGATGTTGCAAGGCACCACCCTCAAGCAGAAGGCGTATGGAACTTTGGCGTCGTCTGACGTAGAGGCGGAGACGATCGAGCAGTTAGTGAGCCTTCCATGGAAAGCAGTAGTATTGAGGTATTTCGAAGAAGAAATGAGGACTACGCCAAGAATACATGCTCTCGTGGCAGTACCTTACGTAAGGACAGAGTTACAACTCAGGTTCGCCTGGTGCATGATGGGACTGACTCGCGAAGAATATGACTCAGAAGAGAGAAAGAGGTCAAAAGAAGAAAAGGTGTTCCTTATGACAAATCTGAGGGATCTGATAGTCCAGGAGGGAGCAGCAGTAGCGTGTGCAAAGCGGAGAGACGCTCTCTGTTTCATTCGATTCCTGATAGAGCAGATTTCAGTACCTGCATTAAGCACTTGTGTTAAAATGTTGAAGGAAGGCGATGAGCGAACGAAAGCCATGTTCTTACTAGCAATGCTGGATATGCAGCAAAGTAAACCGATGAGGGTGAACATGAAAGAACCTGAAGAATTGGAACCCATGAAAAAGATAGACGAGATCAGGAGATTCTCAAACAAGGAATTGAGGCTCACTAAAGAATCTATGGGAGCATTGCCGAAATCCAGTGAATACTGTGGACCGATCAAGAAGAAGTCATATAGCTATGTGTCCGGGATTATAGGGATAGCATACAATCCTTTCCTGAGTGAAGACATACGTGATTGCTTCTTTGATTATGAGCAGGCGGTGTTACTAAGATTCTGGACGTCCAGAATTGTGACGACTAAGAGCGTTAACAATCCACAGGACAAATTGGGATTGGTGTTGGAAGAAGAGGTGACTGCACCTTCAGTACCAAAATCCGACAAGAGAGTGGAATTTGGGTTGGGATTCTCAGATGAATTACTGAGAACGAGCTTGATGGCAGTGTGGGAATTGATGAAGCCATCATGGTGTCCTAGTCCCAACGCTGACTCAATATTACGTGCGACACAAGACGTACAGAAGGAACTGAGTGCAGACTGTAACCTGCGTGACCTTAACATCATATATAATGTGATGATAACAGCCTCTAAGTGCAACGGAGAAGATAAAGTGGAGTTGCCTGGCTGGGGACCAGAAGACTGGGTCAAACCTGGTAGCTGTCTGGCGGAAGTCTGTGGACTAGAGGGTCACGTTTGTGGAAGTCTAGACTGTGTGAAAACCCTGGAGAAACAACACAAGCAGTTGACAGTATTGTTTGGAAATGTAGTGATGAAAGCAAGAACGGAAACGGAACTGATAGCAGATTGCCATGGAGGAACCGATGTGAATCTAGTGACAGCACTAGGATTCTACAGCATGTTTGGTTCTTTAGAGTCACTATTGAATCTAGAACAGAAACATGAGATGGTAACAGCCATCAGCGTAGAAGTATTCCCAGGAGTTCTGCAGACTGAGCAGAAGTATATAGGAAAATGGAGGGAAGCAATCGAAACAGAGATGAACATCAGACACAGCGAAACTTATTGTAGACCATCAGGAGCACGATATTTGGTGGGTTCAACGTTGGCTCCAATGTGCAAGAGCAGATACCCTGTACATTTCGTGGCTGTGGACGTGAAGAGTACAAGAATGATTGTGGATCAAGCTTTCTCAGTGCCAAAGTGCGTGAGATTGGCGAGAATGTCTGAAAAGTCTTACGAGTTACTATGTAAGATGTTCTCAGCAATTCCAGAGAGAACCAAAGAAGAGTTGGAGTCAATACTAGGAAAGAAGTTCATGGGATATGTGAGCGGGAACTTCAGTGACTTCGAAAAACAGAAACAGGGAGGATCAACTGTCACAGATTACAATGCCGTAGATGAGAATGATGAGATCCACCGAGTGATGATGGAAGTGGAACCATTGCTGGAAGCTTCGGGAAAACGGAATTGGAGGAGCATCATGTTGACACATGACGAGTTTCCTTGCCACTGCTTGCTGCAGACCTGGTGGTATCCCAAGCGTAATAATTTGGTGTTGATCTGGGACTATGGAGAGCTGCTCTCCATGGGTTTACCAGATTCATCACAGCCCATAACAATAGTGATAGTGGGAGTTATGATGGCGATACGATGGCTGGAAGCTCATGTGAGAGAAAATAATAGACAGGAGGCACCGACGAGAGAACAATTGCGGAAATTAGATTGTCTAAAAGATTTAGATCTTTTTGAGACAATGTGCAAAGTTCTAAACATTCCGATGGAAGTGAAGAAGATATGGGCGAGAAAACGATTGATGCCATGGTTCAGAGCCAACATGACTGCATGGTTGTACGAGTATGCGAAAAAGCATATGTCGAAGCACGGCAGGGTGTACAGTGAATATCAGCTGGACATTGGGGCAGGAGCTTTCAAGCGAGCTCTCGTGACTCATTGGAATGCAGTGATGACCGCTGTGAAGAGAATTTCCAGGACGAGTGAGCGTAGTGGAAATGAGAAGGCAGAGATGCTGAAAGAAGATCTGGAGAGAAACGTGACGTTGTGTCTCCACAACAGCTTCTGTAGAAACAGAGAATCCAACGTGGATCCCCTACCTTGCTGTAAACAGAGGGTAGAAGAGCAGAAGTGTTGGAGGACGGCTTCCAACAGCGTCAGGATAGCCAACGACGTGCTACAAGACACGGAAACCGAAAGTGCGGAGTCAGCATTACAGGAGGAGGAAATGGAACATTGACGAATGGTCGAGAAAACAAGAGGCAACAAGAAAGAAAATTAGAAGAATGTAGAAGTCTTAGAACTTCTAAACGACGAAAAAAGAAGAGAACAAAGGGATGATGAAGAAAAGTTAAAACTCAGAATTGTTTTATGTGTGTGAAAAACTCAAGTGAGAAACCAAGCAACCAAGTTGTAATTGAAAACTGAAACATTTAGTTGAGTTTTGAAATTGTTGCATTTATAAATTTGCATTTTGGTTTTAGTTGAAGTGGCTTTAGAGACACTCACTTATTATTTATTTAGAAAGGCTTGAGGGAAGAGTATATTTAAATATTCCAGCCTGCATGATTGTTTTTAATCACTTAGGAAGACTGATCACTTTGTGGTGACATGAAAAACTTGAGTAACTTCTTGAGGAGGGAGGTTGTTGCATTGTTCTTTCTAACCACAAGGTCTCTTGGTTTTAATATTCAGGACAATAAACAAGCAAGATTTCCGAAGGGAAGGAGCATAGTAGGATAATTTTAGCTTGTTGGTTGGCAGGACTGTCCTGCAAGCCAACACCTTTTAAATCTAGGAGAAAAAGTTTCAATCGGGACATTGACACTGGAAGTCAGAAAATATGTTTTATCTTAAGTCATATCCTCAATGTGCAGATTAATGAAAGAATTTGAAGGCTATAGTGATGTAGTATGATGCCATTTATATTCTGCAGTGAGTCGATGTGACGTAGGTAAAAGTAATTTCGTGCATTTTGTAAATTCTGTTCGATGACACTGTAACCATTTAGAACATTGCGCGATTCAATGAGGACATTGACCGGACTGTCCGGGGAGTATGTGACATTCGACCAGAATGGCCAAAATGCAATTTATGCAGGATTCGAATTTTGAGCAGTAAGCCTTCCGAGTTGATGATTTCGAAGGATTAGCGACGTTATTGGAACGTTTAGCCAAACGGTGAGGGCTAGAATATTCTAGTATTTTAAATTTTCAAAAATTCGAATGATGACGTCACATTTCTGAGAAATGCTGAAACGGCCATTTTAACAAAAAGCGAGTGAAAAACAGAACAACTTTTATCTGTGATTGCGAACAGAACGAAAATCGAGATTAAAGAAAAACGACAACGAACTACAGAATAGCGGAGAACGTTCCAAGTTGCAACTATTGTGCTGCTACAATAGTTGCAAGGCCGTTGCCAACAACGGTGAAGGGTGAGAACCAGCCTTCCGGATTAGCAAGAAATCAAGAGTAAGGAGCTTGATTCAGCGGATTCAAGAATCCGGAAGGGTCTCGGGACGGAAACTTTTATTAACTCACATAAACTTTTAGCATCCTGTCATGTCCTGACTTGAATTTAACTGATATTTTGATTAGTTTTGACAAGGATGAGGTGCTAGGAGTTGGGGGAAAGGGTTGATCCATCTTCGATGGAGATGATGGTTTTTATCTACTGAACAAAAACAATAGTAATATAATAAGTAGTAGCCCTGTTTTTAGGAGTGACCTCGTGGTCTGGGGATACTGAGACCCAGCCATGAGCTCACTAATTTTGCATGTAATTCAGTTAATTTGAGCGTTCTGGTCGAAGCCGGAGAACAGTAACGTTTTTGTCGACCTGATGTAAGAAAGACCACCGAAAAGTACTGGCTTGGTAGAGACGGTGAAAAACATGCAAAGCTCTGTTTAGACGCTAGCCAGTCGTCTTAAGACTTAGTTTTGTTATCCGTCGATATGTATCTTCCGGGCGAATGTTACAATTCTCATTTTTTGGCAACATAATGCCCATTAATTACTATTGTATCAGTATCTACATTTTTGCTATCCTTTTTTGACAAAATGTTATAAATTCCGATTTAGATGCATTCAGATTCAATTGGTTCTCTGCAAAAAATTCCGTTAGATTATTGAGTGATTTTTGCAATCGATTCAAAGCATCCTCAGAAGTTATAGAAGAGGAAAAAACCATACAGTCGTCAGCATATTGAACTAAAGTACAACCTTCATATAATCGCTCTTGTTTGATTTCAATCCTCGTTTGATTTCTCAAACCTCGTTTGATTTCAATCCAGTCTGAAAAGATTCCATTGACGTTTACTCTTTGAACGAGTTTGTTTAGGAAGCTAGCAATTAAAGCAATTGCTCCATTTGTAAAACCGAGAGAAAGCATTTTTTCAATTAAGACTTCATGCGAAACAGAATCAAAAGCCTTGGACAGATCTAATAAAGCTGCATGTACGATTTTTTTTGAATCTATTTGATTTCGAATACTTTCTGTCACATAAGCAAGAGCATCTTGTGTTGAAATGTTTTTGCGAAATCCGAATTGAAATGGTGTCATTATTTGAAATTTGTCAAGATGTTCTGTTATTTAGGCATGCAAAATTTTTTCAAAAATTTTAGAAAAAGCACAAGTTATTGATATTGGCCGATAATTTTTTGCATCCATTTTTCTAAACAAAGGGGTTACATGTGCTTTTTTCAGTTCAATCGGGAAAATGTTCTCATCTTAGCAAGTATTTATGACAAAAAACAAATGTGGAACTATAACTGATTGACCGTCAATGATTGCCCAAGCAGGTACGGTACAAGGTCCGAGAGGTTTTCTGACATTAATTTTTCGAACTATATCAAAGCATTGCTTCACTGTAATGTGTTGAAAATGGAGACGCGCAGATTCAGAAGCAGATTTGTTGTAATTCGGAGGCTTTTTAGCGCCGAAAAATTCGCCTAAGATTGAAAAAATATAATTTAAATGATTGGCAATTTTTTTGTCTTGGGTTATCATTTCACTGACGGAATTTCGTAGAACTGTAATTCGATTGTTGCCAGAACATGTACATCTAACTTGGTTAATATATTTCCATTATTGTTGGATAGTGCTGAGAAGTGAAAAACAATTTTTTGAATGATCGAGTTATTTACTTCTAATCAATTGGCTCATTTGATTACGTAAAACTGGTACTTTGACCAATTATCGCTTTTGCTTTGACTGCGATATGATTTGAATGGATTCTGTTTCTTAATCAACAATTGCTGACACTCTGAATCGAACCATTCCGTTTTCAACACATTTTTTGGTTTAAAATTACGAACAAATTTTTTTTCGATAGGAGCATGTTGCTGAAGAGCACTAGAAATTAAATAAATCATCGTCGAGAACATGTTTTTGTGCGTCTGTACATTGATATAAGAGATACCAAGGAAGAGCGGAGAGTGTATTGCATAATTCATTTTTCAGATAATTTTTTTTTGAAAGTCGAAATTATCCTCGGTAAACTTTTGCCGCATTTTATATCCGTCATAATAAATCAAGCAAAATGGTCGGTTTTATAAGGTGTATCAAAACAAAAATCAATGCCGTTTGTTTCATAGTCACTGATTCCGCTTATTCAAGAAAAAATTCACTACGATGCAAAACAGTGCAGATGAGAAACGGGGAACTTTCAGATCCGAATTGCAATGGTAAATCATTGGAACCAAATTTTGATACTTTCACAGATGGTGGTAGTAGTAGTAGTAATAGGATAGGCTTCTGGGTAGACCCACGGGTGTGATCCCTCACTTATCAGTTTAAATGAGTTTTCCAGCTGGATTGCATTGTCGGCAGGGTCAGAGGATGCGCCAAGTGCACGGGACTAGTTCGTTGCACTGCGTTTCCACGTAATTCCAATATACTCGTGCTAAATTTTGTTTCAGATTTGTTGCGTCGCTAAAGTCAACTTTTTGTGAGAAAATGTTTCATAGCAAAGCTGCTTTTTTCCAGAAACTTTCATCACTTTTGCTTAATCGATGATTTAGCACTTCGAATTCGTTGTTATTTCCTTGTCGGGTTGTTTGATTCGTGTTCCAACTTAGATATTGAGCCGCTGCTATATCGTAACTACTGCAGTTAATTTTCCAGAAGAGCAATATGTCGTGCATTTCCATATATGTGGACACTGGCAGTAGATTAGTTGTTTTCAATCTTGTTCATATGAAGAATTGTAACCATATATCCAAGACATTGCTCTCGATTGCACTTTTCAATAATTTTTAACACTGAACTGTTATAATATACCGCTTGTGAGCCATAAGTCAGAATGGGAACTACATTACCCAGTGTAACAATTGATTTTTGCTCTGATGCTTGTTTTGGATTAAACATTTCCTTTAATAAAAAAGTAGCACTTTTGTCGCCTTCTTTACTCATCTTTTTGCATTTTCCAGCCAAGATAATTTCTGGGTGACGATTAGTCTTAGATCTTTCTGATTTCTTCAGATTTCACTTGTTTTTCGCAAGTTTCCGTTTTGTGATTGCCTTTAAAGTTCAACATACTACACTTATCAGCATTAAGAGACATATGATTTTGTTCGCACCAAATTTGAAGTTGACTGATATCATCCTGAAACATTTCATTGTTAGTGCTAAGAAATTTGTAATCATCTGCATATCCTGGGGCGAATGAGTTAACATTTTCAGTTATGTCGTTAATCCATATAATGAACATGAGTAGTCCCAGTAGCGAACCCTGAGGTACACCACTGGTCTCGTCAAGCATTGTTGATTTTGATTGCCCAATTTTGACATACTGCTTTCGGTCATTTAAGTAGCTTTCCAATATGGCCAAAAAATTTCCTCCAATAACCGTTTTTTGGAATTTTGTAACAAAATATTATGTTACACTTCGTCAAACGCTTTTTCAATTGAGTACAGTTTCTTGAAAATAATTTTTTCTCGAAAAATTTGATATGTTCCATAACAGAGTTATGGGTCGATACTTCTCAATATTTCTTTTATCACCTTTTTTGAAAATCGGTGATATTTGTCCCATTTTCCAAACTGACGGAAAAACTCCTTTGTTTAGGCTTGTTTGAAATTTTAAAGACAGAGATTTCACTGAAGCAGAGCTGAGGTTTAGGAGTATTTCTTTTCCTATTTTGTCAGAACCACGTGCTTTTTTGGATCAAGCGACGTTAGTACAATTGAAATTTGGATCTCAGTTAACTCAGTTTTGTTAATAGTGCAAGCGGTTTTGTTTATATTTCGGTCTAGCGTATCATGGACTCCCATGTGGAACACACTTTGGAAAAAGTTATTGAAAAGTTCAGCTTTTTCGACAGATGTAGCTACTTTATCGCCAAAGTACATTCTATCCGGTATAAGCTCAGATTTCCTTAAGCTCCAGAGTTATTTGATTAATCCGGTGAATTTCCGACTGGCAAAAACTCTTTCTTCGAAACTTGTAGCTGTAAGCTGTAACTATTTTGAAATTTGTGGCCACGGTACCTGTAATCATTTGCTCATCTGATTATCTACGGAATCAGACTTTGCTAATGATTGGAGATTTTGCAGATGAGAAACGGGGAACTTTCAGATCCGAATTGCAATGGTAAATCATTGGAACCAAATTTTGATACTTTCACAGATGGTGGTAGTAGTAGTAGTAATAGGATAGGCTTCTGGGTAGACCCACGGGTGTGATCCCTCACTTATCAGTTTAAATGAGTTTTCCAGCTGGATTGCATTGTCGGCAGGGTCAGAGGATGCGCCAAGTGCACGGGACTAGTTCGTTGCACTGCGTTTCCACGTAATTCCAATATACTCGTGCTAAATTTTGTTTCAGATTTGTTGCGTCGCTAAAGTCAACTTTTTGTGAGAAAATGTTTCATAGCAAAGCTGCTTTTTTCCAGAAACTTTCATCACTTTTGCTTAATCGATGATTTAGCACTTCGAATTCGTTGTTATTTCCTTGTCGGGTTGTTTGATTCGTGTTCCAACTTAGATATTGAGCCGCTGCTATATCGTAACTACTGCAGTTAATTTTCCAGAAGAGCAATATGTCGTGCATTTCCATATATGTGGACACTGGCAGTAGATTAGTTGTTTTCAATCTTGTTCATATGAAGAATTGTAACCATATATCCAAGACATTGCTCTCGATTGCACTTTTCAATAATTTTTAACACTGAACTGTTATAATATACCGCTTGTGAGCCATAAGTCAGAATGGGAACTACATTACCCAGTGTAACAATTGATTTTTGCTCTGATGCTTGTTTTGGATTAAACATTTCCTTTAATAAAAAAGTAGCACTTTTGTCGCCTTCTTTACTCATCTTTTTGCATTTTCCAGCCAAGATAATTTCTGGGTGACGATTAGTCTTAGATCTTTCTGATTTCTTCAGATTTCACTTGTTTTTCGCAAGTTTCCGTTTTGTGATTGCCTTTAAAGTTCAACATACTACACTTATCAGCATTAAGAGACATATGATTTTGTTCGCACCAAATTTGAAGTTGACTGATATCATCCTGAAACATTTCATTGTTAGTGCTAAGAACTTTGTAATCATCTGCATATCCTGGGGCGAATGAGTTAACATTTTCAGTTATATCGTTAATCCATATAATGAACATGAGTAGTCCCAGTAGCGAACCCTGAGGTACACCACTGGTCTCGTCAAGCATTGTTGATGTTGATTGCCCAATTTTGACATACTGCTTTCGGTCATTTAAGTAGCTTTCCAATATGGCCAAAAAATTTCCTCCAATAACCGTTTTTTGGAATTTTGTAACAAAATATTATGTTACACTTCGTCAAACGCTTTTTCAATTCAGTACAAATTCTTGAAAATAATTTTTTCTCGAAAAATTTGATATGTTCCATAACAGAGTTATGGGTCGATACTTCTCAATATTTCTTTTATCACCTTTTTTGAAAATCGGTGATATTTGTCCCATTTTCCAAACTGACGGAAAAACTCCTTTGTTTAGGCTTGTTTGAAATTTTAAAGACAGAGATTTCACTGAAGCAGAGCTGAGGTTTAGGAGTATTTCTTTTCCTATTTTGTCAGAACCACGTGCTTTTTTGGATCAAGCGACGTTAGTACAATTGAAATTTGGATCTCAGTTAACTCAGTTTTGTTAATAGTGCAAGCGGTTTTGTTTATATTTCGGTCTAGCGTATCATGGACTCCCATGTGGAACACACTTTGGAAAAAGTTATTGAAAAGTTCAGCTTTTTCGACAGATGTAGCTACTTTATCGCCAAAGTACATTCTATCCGGTATAAGCTCAGATTTCCTTAAGCTCCAGAGTTATTTGATTAATCCGGTGAATTTCCGACTGGCAAAAATTCTTTCTTCGAAACTTGTAGCTGTAAGCTGTAACTATTTTGAAATTTGTGGCCACGGTACCTGTAATCATTTGCTCATCTGATTATCTACGGAATCAGACTTTGCTAATGATTGGAGATTTTGAATGATTTGAGGAAATTTTACTGAATTTTGAAGGACTTGAAAATGCCAGTTTTCCTTATCTGCACTAAGTTTTCCACTTCGCGTGAATAAGTAAGAAACGTCTGAGTTTAGTACAAAATTTCACACTGATTATTTCCATTTTCTCGTTGCGAATGTTTCACATTGCAAGAACAGTTTTTTTTCCGCTTATTCAAGAAAAAATTCACCACGATGCAAAACAGTCCAGATGAGAAACAGGGAATTTTCAGATCCGAATTACAATGGTTAATCATTGAAACCAAAATTTGATACTTTCACAGATGGTAGTAGTAGTAGTAGGATAGGCTTCTGGGTAGACCCCTCACTTATCAGTTTAAATGAGTTTTCCAGCTGGATTGCATTGTCGGCAGGGACAGAGGATGCGCCAAGTGCACGGGACTAGTTTGTTGCACTGCGTTTCCACGTAATTTCAATATACTCGTGTTAAATTTTGTTTCAGATTTGTTGCGTCGCTAAAGTCAGTTTTTTGTGACAAAATGTTTAATAGCAAAGCTGCTCTTTTCCAGAAATTTTCATCACTTTTGCATGATCGATGTTTTGGCACTTCGAGTTCCTTGTTATTTCCTTGTCGAGTTGTTTGATTCGTGCTCCAACTTAGATTTTGAACTACTCCTATATCGTAACTAACGCAGTTAATTTTCCAGAAGAGCAATATGTCGTGCAACTCCATATATGTGGACACTGACAGTAGATTAGCTGTTTCAATCTTGTTCATATGAAGAATTGTAACCATATATCCAAAACATTACCCTCGATTGCACTTTTTCAATGATTTTCAACACTGATTTGTTATAATATACCGCTTGTGAGCCATAAGTCAGAATGGGAACTACATACCCAGTGTAACAATTGATTTTTGCTCTGATGCTTGTTTTGGATGAAAAATTTCCTTTCATAAAATGTAACAATTTTGTCGCCTTCGTTAATCATCTTTTTGCATTTTCCAGCCAAGACAATTTCTGGGTGACGATTAGTCTTAGATCTTTCTGATTTCTTCAGATTTAACTTGTTATTCGCAAATTTCCGTTTTATGATTGCCTTTAAAGTTCAACATATTACACTTATCAGCATTAAGAGACATATGATTTTGTTCGCACCAAGTTGAAGTTGACTGATATCATCCTGAAACATTTCATTCTTAGTGCTAAAAAATTTGTAATCATCTGCATATCCTGGGGCGAATGAGTTAACATTTTCAGTTATGTCGTTAATCCATATAATGAACATGAGTAGTCCCAGTAGCGAACCCTGAGGTACACCACTGGTCTCGTCAAGCATTGTTGATTTTGATTGCCCAATTTCGACATACTGCTTTGGGTCATTTAAGTAGCTTTCCAATATGGCCTAAAATTTTCCCCCAATAATCGTATTTTGGACTTTTGTAACAAAATTTTATGTTACACTTCATCAAACGCTTTTTCAATTGAGTACAGTTTCTTGAAAATATTTTTCTCGAAAACTTTTGATATGTTCCATAACAGAGTTATGGGTCGATACTTCTCAATATTTCCTTTATCACTTCTTTTGAAAATCGGTGATATTTGTCCCTTTTTCCAAACTGACGGAAAAACTCCTTTGCTTAGGCTTGTTTGAAATTTTAAAGACAGAGATTTCACTGAAGCAGAGCTGAGGTTTAGGAGTATTTCGTTTCCTATTTTGTCAGAACCACATGCTTTTTTTGGATCAATCGACGTTAGTACAATTGAAATTTGGATCTCAGTTAACTCAATTTTGTTAATAGTGCAAGCGGTTTTGTTTCTATTTCGGTCTAGCGTATCATGGACTCCCATGTGGAACACACTTTGGAAAAATATTGAAAAGTTCAGATTTTCGACAGATGTAGCTACTTTATAGCCAAAGTACATTCGATCCGGTATATACTCAGATTTCCTTAAGCTCCAGAGTTGTTTGTTGAATTCGGTGAAGTTCCGACTGGCAAAAACTCTTTCTTCGAAACTTGTACCTGTAAGCTGTAACTATTTTGAAACTTGTGGCCATGGTACCTGTAATCAATTGCTCATCTGATTATCTACGGAATCAGACTTTGCTAATGATTGGATATTTTGAATGATTTTAGGAAATTTTACTGAATTTCGAAGGACTTGAAAATGCCAGTTTTCCTTATCTGCACTAAGTTTTCCACTTCGCGTGAATAAGTAAGAAACGTCTGAGTTGAGTTTAAAATTTCACACTGATTATTTCCATTTTCTCGTTGCGAATGTTTCACATTGCAAGAACAATTTTTTATTCCGCTTATTCAAGAAAAAAATTCACTACGATGCAAAACAGTGCAGATGAGAAACAGGGAATTTTCAGATCCGAATTACAATGGTAAATCATTGAAACCAAATTTTGATACTTTCACAGATGGTAGTAGTAGTAGTAGTAGGATAGGCTTCTGGGTAGTCCCACGGGTGTGACCCCTCACTTATCAGTTTAAATGAGTTTTCCAGCTGGATTGCATTGTCGGCAGGGACAGAGGATGCGCCAAGTGCACGGGACTAGTTTGTTGCACTGCGTTTCCACGTAATTCCAATATACTCGTGTTAAATTTTGTTTTAGATTTGTTGCGTCGCTAAAGTCTCTTTTTTGTGAGAAAATGTTATATAGCAAAGCTGCCCTTTTCCAGAAATTTTTATCACTTTTGCATGATCGATGTTTTGGCACTTCGAATTCCTTGTTATTTCCTTGTCGAGTTGTTTGATTCATGTTCCAACTTAGATTTTGAACCACTCCTATATCGTAACTAACGCAGTTAATTTTCCAGAAGAGCAATATGTCGTGCAACTCCATATATGTGGACACTGACAGTAGATTAGCTGTTTCAATCTTGTTCATATGAAGAATTGTAACCATATATCCAAAACATTACCCTCGATTGCACTTTTTCAATGATTTTCAACACTGATTTGTTATAATATACCGCTTGTGAGCCATAAGTCAGAATGGGAACTACATACCCAGTGTAACAATTGATTTTTGCTCTGATGCTTGTTTTGGATGAAAAATTTCCTTTCATAAAAAGTAACAATTTTGTCGCCTTCGTTAATCATCTTTTTGCATTTTCCAGCCAAGTCAATTTCTGGGTGACGATTAGTCTTAGATCTTTCTGATTTCTTCAGATTTCACTTGTTTTTCGCAAACTTCCGTTTTCTGATTGCCTTTAAAGTTCAACATATTACACTTATCGGCATTAAGAGACATATGATTTTGTTCGCACCAAATTTGAAGTTGACTGATATCATCCTGAAACATTTCATTCTTAGTGCTAAGAAATTTGTAATCATCTGCATATCCTGGGGCGAATGAGTTAACATTTTCAGTTATATCGTTAATCCATATAATGAACATGAGTAGTCCCAGTAGCGAACCCTGAGGTACACCACTGGTCTCGTCAAGCATTGTTGATTTTGATTGCCCAATTTTGACATACTGCTTTCGGTAATTTAAGTAGCTTTCCAACATGGCCAAAAATTTCCTCCAATAATCGTATTTTAGAATTTTCTAACAAAATAATATGTTACACTTCGTCAAACGCTTTTTCAATTGAGTACAGTTTCTTGAAAATATTTTTCTCGAAAATTTTTGATATGTTGCATAACAGAGTTATGAGTCGATACTTCTCAATATTTCCTTTATCATTTTTTTTTTAAAATCGGTGATATTTGTCCCCTTTTCCAAACTGACGGAAAAACTCCTTTGCTTAGGCTTGTTTGAAATTTTAAAGACAGAGATTTCACTGAAGCAGAGCTGAGGTTTAGGAGTATTTCGTTTCCTATTTTGTCAGAACCACATGCTTTTTTTTGGATCAATCGACGTTAGTAAAATTGAAATTTGGATCTCAGTTAACTCAATTTTGTTAATAGTGCAAGCGGTTTTGTTTATATTTCGGTCTAGCGTATCATGGACTCCCATGTGGAACACACTTTGGAAAAAGTTATTGAAAAGTTCAGCTTTTTCGACAGATGTAGCTACTTTATCGCCAAAGTACGTTCGATCCGGTATATACTCAGATTTCTTTAAGCTCCAGAGGTTATTTGTTTAATTCGGTGAATTTCCGACTGGCAAAATCTCTTTCTTCGAAACTTGTAGCTGTAAGCTGTAACTATTTTGAAACTTGTGGCCACGGTACCTGTAATCAATTGCTCATCTGATTATCTACGGATTCAGACTTTGCTAATGATTGGAGATTTTGAATGATTTTAGGAAATTTTACCGAATTTTGAAGGACTTGAAAATGCCAGTTTTCCTTATCTGCACTAATTTTTCCACTTCGCGTGAATAAGTAAGAAACGTCTGAGTTTAGTTTAAAATTTCACACTGATTATTTCCATTTTCTCATTGCGAATGTTTCACATTGCAAGAACAATTTTATATTCCGCTTATTCAAGAAAAAAATTCACTACGATGCAGAACAGTCCAGATGAGAAACAGGGAATTTTCAGATCCGAATTACAATGGTAAATCATTGAAACCAAATTTTGATACTTTCACAGATGGTAGTAGTAGTAGTAGGATAGACTTCTGGGTAGACCCACGGGTGTGACCCCTCATTTATCAGTTTAAATGAGTTTTCCAGCTGGATTCCATTGTCGGCAGGGACAGAGGATGCGCCAAGTGCACGGGACTAGTTCGTTGCACTGCGTTTCCACGTAATTCCAATATACTCGTGTTAAATTTTGTTTCAGATTTGTTGCGTCGCTAAAGTCAACTTTTTGTGAGAAAATGTTATATGGCAAAGCTGCTCTTTTCCAGAAAGTTTCATCACTTTTGCATAATCGATGTTTTGGCACTTCAAATTCGTTTTCGAACTTAGATTTTGAGCCACTCTTATATCGTAACTAACGCAGTTACTTTTCCAGAAGAGTAATATGTCGTGCAACTCCTTATTTGTGGACACTGGCAGTAGATTAGCTGTTTTCAATCTTGTTCATATGAAAAATTGTAACCATATATCCAAGACATTACCCTGGATTGCACTTTTTCAATGATTTTCAACACTGATTTGTTGTAATATACCGATTGTGAGCCATAAGTCAGAATGGGAACTACATACCCAGTGTAACAATTGATTTTTGCTCTGATGCTTGTTTTGGATGAAACATTTCCTTTAATAAAAAGTAACAATTTTGTCGCTTTCGTTAATCATCTTTTTGCATTTTCCAGCCAAGTCAATTTCTGGGTGACGATTAGTCTTAGATCTTTCTGATTTCCTCAGATTTCACTTAGTTTCCGCAAATTTCCGTTTTCTGATTGCCTTTAAACTGCCTTTATTACACTTATCAGCATTAGGAGACATAAGATTTTGTTCGCACCAAATTTGAAGTTGACTGATATCATCTTGAAACATTTCATTTTTAGTGCTAAGAAATTTGTAATCATCTGCATTTCCTAGGGCAAATGAGTTAACATTTTCAGTTATGTCGTTAATCTATACGATGAACATGAGTGGTCCCAGTAGCGAACCCTGAGGTACACCACTGGTTACGTCAAGCACTGCTGATTTTGATTGCCCAATTTTGACATGCTGCTTTTGGTCATTTAGGTAGCTTTCCAATATGGCCAAAATTTTTCCCCCAATACTCATATTTTGGAATTTTCGTAACAAAATATTATGTTACACTTCGTCAAACGCTTTTTCAATTGAGTACAGTTTCTTGAAAATATTTTTCTCGAAAACTTTTGGTATGTTGCATAACAGAGTTATGGGTCGATACTTCTCAATATTTCCTTTATCACCTTTTTTTTAAAATCGGTGATATTTGTCCCATTTTCCAAACTGACGGAAAAACTCCTTTGCTTAGGCTTGTTTGAAATTTCAAAGACAGAGATTTCACTGAAGCAGAGCTGAGGTTTAGGAGTATTTCGTTTCCTATTTTGTCAGAACCACATGCTTTTTTTGGATCAATCGACGTTAGTACAATTGAAATTTGGATCTCAGTTAACTCAATTTTGTTAATAGTGCAAGCGGTTTTGTTTCTATTTCGGTCTAGCGTATCATGGACTCCCATGTGGAACACACTTTGGTAAAAGTTAATTGAAAATTTCAGATTTTCGACAGATGTAGCTACTTTATAGCCAAAGTACATTCGATCCGGTATATACTCAGATTTCCTTAAGCTCCAGAGTTATTTGTTGAATTCGCTGAATTTCCGACTGGCAAAACTCTTTCTTCGAAACTTGTAGCTGTAAGCTGTAACTATTTTGAAACTTGTGGCCACGGTACCTGTAATCAATTGCTCATCTGATTATCTACGGAATCAGACTTTGCTAATGATTTTGAAAGATTTTAGGAAATTTTACTGAATTTTGAAGGACATGTTGTTCAAAATGTACATTGAAAACAAGCATTTTACAGAGCAAAATCTAAAATTTGCGCTTAATTTTGCCCACTAGATAATTTTTTTTCAAATAAACCTTTCATCTGCACTTGCAGCCTAATTGCTGTGATTAACTTCTTATATAGTTTCATGTTATACAACAATGATGGTACGCTTGTCAGAAGGTCCGGGATGGTATTTTAGAGACAAACTCGTCAAGTACTGCAGCCCCAAATATGTCGGAGCTACGGTTCACTCGTACAATGAAAAATTAACATCGCCCTGAAATACATATCAACGGAAAATAAAGCTAAGTTATGAAAGGACTGGCTAGCGTCTAAACACATCTCTACATGCTTTTAACCTTCTCTGCCAAAGCCAGTTCTGTGTGTGGTCCTTTTAACTTCGAGTCGACAAAATCATTACTGTTTTTGGCTATAGGCTGGAACGCGCAGATTAACTTATTTACATGCAAGTTAGTGAGCTCATGGCTGGGTCTCAGTATCTCCAGACCACGAGTTTGCTCCTAAAAACAGGGCTAATACTTACTCATTATATCACCATTTTTTTGTTCAGTAGATAAAAATCAGCAAATCCAACGGAGATGGATCAACCATTTCCCTCAACTCCTAGCTTCTCATTTTCTGAAAACGAAATTAAATGTTATTGATTCAATTCAGGACATAACCGGAAGCTAAAAAGTGTTAAAATGGAATTTCAGTTTTCCTCCCGGGTCCCTTCCCAATTCTCAAAATCCTCAATTTCAAAATCCTCCCAATACTCTTACGTGTTCTCGGAAATTGTTCGGCAATGATTATACAGCTACAATCGTTACAATCCGGACAGCTTCTATCGTAATCTCAATCAATAATTTACTGGTATGTACTGTTATGTACAGTACTATATCGTAACTAACGCAGTTAATTTTGAAGAAGAGCAATATGTCGTGCAACTTCATATATGTGGACACTGGCAGTAGATTAGCTGTTTTTAATCTTGTTCATAAGAAGAATTGTAACCATATATCCAAAACTTTACCATCGACCATTCAAGTCTGTTCGACCTAGGAGAAATAGTCATTCCCCGGTTCTACTTTAGTAACCCATTTGATCAAAATGAGCTCCATATGTTTGGGGATAGCTCGCACGATGTGTTTTGCGCGGTTCGTTTCCTTCGTGTCCGGATTATTGAGACTGAACAAACTGAACTCGTCTTCGTACTTGGTAAATCATGGGTATCACCAATGAAGGCTTTGTCCAGTCCGAAGCTGAAATTGCTGGCCAAATTGCTGGCATCTCGTTTTAAGGAAGATGTACTACGTGCGTTTTCAATTAATGTAAAATTGGACTGGTATCCAATCAATCACAATCAATACTGCACTGGTAACTTGCCTTTAGAAAAAAGAACGAGAAAATTCTCAAGTACGAGAAAAATCCACTGTTGGGTATCGTTAAGAAGTTTTCTATCCCTTTTGGCACAGAAATTGAAATTACAATCTGTGGGGTGCTCGACAAGGACTACATTGTAGTGACCCTCCAACGAGTTGCAAATTCCGAGTTAAGCACCTCAAATTGGATATTGTACAAACCCGGAGGGGTATGATATTAAAAGTATTTCTAATTATATTGCCAGTAATAATACTCCTATATCATTTTTCGGTAAAAAACATAGCAAACAGCCCGGTTTTTAGGGTCAAAATAGTGATATTTTGATCCCCCACAAATCGCGATTTTTGAGTTATCGATATTTTTGAAACAAAAAAAGCGCTAGTTTAGTGAGTTACATCGTAACTGTACTAGTATCATTAGTGGAACCAGTTATATTCAGTTCGGAAGTGGTTGGAACTAATTGGGTGAAGAAATCCAAAATTTTGTGTTTTTTGAAAAAACCAAACGCCAGAAAAAAAAACATCAACGTTTTTGAGTAAGGGCGATAAAAATTGTTGTTCGGACATCATACACCAGTGAATCGACAGGATTTAAAACCCGTTTGCCAACAACCTTCCTGGCCCCAGTGAAATCGAACTTAACGTGTTTGATTTCGTGGATCTTCAGTCCGGAGGGGTCAAAACAGCATGATTTTGGCAAATTTTTTTAGCTCAAACGTTTTAGATCGGGTTTTTTGCATTGAACTTGAAGAGTATAGGCCATTTGAGCTCGTATCAATAATTTTTCAGTCAAAAAGACAAGTGCGCTCAAAAGACGTTTTCCTACATAACTTTAGAACAACTGTACCGATCCAGTTCATTTTGATACCATTAGAACAGGAATAAGGTAGATACACTTACTCATATGCTAACTGATTTTTGAAGAAAGCAAGCATAAAAATTTTTTTCGATCGTTTTTAGCAAAAACTACCAATTTCTGAAGGTAGACCCCTCACGTTTTGTAAAAAATTTTTTGGAAAGCCCTTATACTCCTACCAAACGGTAATAACGGTTATATAAGGCAGTTTTACGCTTATCTCGACAATAAGGAAGAGTTAAGGAACCTAAAAATTGACATTCGAGTAAGAAAAGGCTGTTTAGACGACCATTCTCAGTTATGGAAAATTGTTAAATAAGCGGCTTAGCTTCAATCCGGAGGAGTAATAGGCCAGAACAAACCTTTCCTAGTGAGTTGATTTCGCATAATAAGTTCTAGGACCGTGTCCGGAAGGGTGTCAAGTATTGTTTATACCGGTGTCAAGTATTGTTTATACCAATTCGGAGGGGTCCTGTTTTTGCCAATCCGGAAGGGTCATATATTTCCAATCCGCAGGGGTCCCAATTCGGTAGGGTCCTGTTTTTGCCAATCCGGAAGGGTCATATTTTGCCAATCCGGAGGGGGGTCCCACTTTTGTAGGGTCCTGTTTTCGCCAATCCGGAAGGGTCATGTTTTGCCAATCCGGAGAGGTCCGACTGGTAGGGCTCCTAACTTTGTCAATTAGGAGGGGTCTTAAAAACGTTTATTTATTACAAACGCAATAGTAGGGATCTTAATAACGTAGGTAGACAAAAGTAGGATACAAATTGAACAACATTAGGGTATTAGGAAATAAGCAAACCAAGAAAGACAGGAAAACAGTGACTGCATTGGTAACTTGCCTTTAAATAAAAGTTGAAAAGACTATAGTGGAATAAAAACAGGTCTAAGCCAGGAGATTCGCGAGATAGGCCTAATTGAAAACAGATTTCGACACTGGTTTTATTGGATTAAAATTCAAACTGTTTTTTGGAAGAGTGGTTGCGCTGAGAGTTTTAGTAGGTCTAGCTCGGGCAATGTGAAGGCAGAAAGGTAACACAGAACTCGGTGGGTGCAATAGTCGCTCACTCGAGAAGAATACTGCCTTCAAGTTTTGTCTGTTTAGTGCGGCACTAAACAGGGAAAATTTTTTCTTTACAAACAAGCTTAACTATTAAATTGCGACAGGCCGAGTGCAATACACATAAATTTTTCTCTTTTTGGTTTTAAATCCTCATTGATTATTCTCGATTGGGTAGTGACTACACTATCTTGTGAATATTTTGATATCACCAGTCTGTGCAAGCTTTATATCAAATAACCAACAATCAATGGCTGTGCATGAATCGTATACACACTGAACTCTGATATTTTAAAAAATTTCGTGGTCACTTGTTAGCTGAAAATTTTGGACATTATCGTGTTGTGTTATTTTTATCGGTTATCAAGCATTAAAAGCGGTAGGAAGCAATAAATTAGGATGAGTTTAGACAGGTTGAAGATACATAATTTAAGTGGTATCTCCAGGATTTTTTCACCAAAAAAACAAAGAAAATCAATGAAACTCCCCTGCATGGAAAGTACCGAAAGGACTCGGAACAAGAAAAGGAACAAAGCTTCAGGCAGAATGGTTAGAACAAGGAGTCAAAAAGCTTAGGACAGAGGATGCGCCAAGTGCACGGGACTAGTTCGTTGCACTGCGTTTCCACGTAATTCCAATATACTCGTGTTAAATTTTGTTTCAGATTTGTTGCGTCGCTAAAGTCAACTTTTTGTGAGAAAATGTTATATAGCAAAGCTGCTCTTTTCCAGAAAGTTTCATCACTTTTGCATAATCGATGTTTTGGCACTTCAAATTCGTTTTCGAACTTAGATTTTGAGCCACTCTTATATCGTAACTAACGCAGTTACTTTTCCAGAAGAGTAATATGTCGTGCAACTCCATATTTGTGGACACTGGCAGTAGATTAGCTGTTTTCAATCTTGTTCATATGAAAAATTGTAACCATATATCCAAGACATTACCCTGGATTGCACTTTTTCAATGATTTTCAACACTGATTTGTTGTAATATACCGATTGTGAGCCATAAGTCAGAATGGGAACTACATACCCAGTGTAACAATTGATTTTTGCTCTGATGCTTGTTTTGGATGAAACATTTCCTTTAATAAAAAGTAACAATTTTGTCGCTTTCGTTAATCATCTTTTTGCATTTTCCAGCCAAGTCAATTTCTGGGTGACGATTAGTCTTAGATCTTTCTGATTTCCTCAGATTTCACTTAGTTTCCGCAAATTTCCGTTTTCTGATTGCCTTTAAACTGCCTTTATTACACTTATCAGCATTAGGAGACATAAGATTTTGTTCGCACCAAATTTGAAGTTGACTGATATCATCTTGAAACATTTCATTTTTAGTGCTAAGAAATTTGTAATCATCTGCATTTCCTAGGGCAAATGAGTTAACATTTTCAGTTATGTCGTTAATCTATACGATGAACATGAGTGGTCCCAGTAGCGAACCCTGAGGTACACCACTGGTTACGTCAAGCACTGCTGATTTTGATTGCCCAATTTTGACATGCTGCTTTTGGTCATTTAGGTAGCTTTCCAATATGGCCAAAATTTTTCCCCCAATACTCATATTTTGGAATTTTCGCAACAAAATATTATGTTACACTTCGTCAAACGCTTTTTCAATTGAGTACAGTTTCTTGAAAATATTTTTCTCGAAAACTTTTGATATGTTGCATAACAGAGTTATGGGTCGATACTTCTCAATATTTCCTTTATCACCTTTTTTTTAAAATCGGTGATATTTGTCCCATTTTCCAAACTGACGGAAAAACTCCTTTGCTTAGGCTTGTTTGAAATTTCAAAGACAGAGATTTCACTGAAGCAGAGCTGAGGTTTAGGAGTATTTCGTTTCCTATTTTGTCAGAACCACATGCTTTTTTTGGATCAATCGACGTTAGTACAATTGAAATTTGGATCTCAGTTAACTCAATTTTGTTAATAGTGCAAGCGGTTTTGTTTCTATTTCGGTCTAGCGTATCATGGACTCCCATGTGGAACACACTTTGGAAAAAGTTAATTGAAAATTTCAGATTTTCGACAGATGTAGCTACTTTATAGCCAAAGTACATTCGATCCGGTATATACTCAGATTTCCTTAAGCTCCAGAGTTATTTGTTGAATTCGCTGAATTTCCGACTGGCAAAAACTCTTTCTTCGAAACTTGTAGCTGTAACCTGTAACTATTTTGAAACTTGTGGCCACGGTACCTGTAATCAATTGCTCATCTGATTATCTACGGAATCAGACTTTGCTAATGATTTTGAAAGATTTTAGGAAATTTTACTGAATTTTGAAGGACATGTTGTTCAAAATGTACATTGAAAACAAGCATTTTACAGAGCAAAATCTAAAATTTGCGCTTAATTTTGCCCACTAGATAATTTTTTTTCAAATAAATCTTTCATCTGCACTTGCAGCCTAATTGCTGTGATTAACTTCTTATATAGTTTCATGTTATACAACAATGATGGTACGCTTGTCAGAAGGTCCGGGATGGTATTTTAGAGACAAACTCGTCAAGTACTGCAGCCCCAAATATGTCGGAGCTACGGTTCACTCGTACAATGAAAAATTAACATCGCCCTGAAATACATATCAACGGAAAATAAAGCTAAGTTATGAAAGGACTGGCTAGCGTCTAAACACATCTCTACATGCTTTTAACCTTCTCTGCCAAAGCCAGTTCTGTGTGTGGTCCTTTTAACTTCGAGTCGACAAAATCATTACTGTTTTTGGCTATAGGCTGGAACGCGCAGATTAACTTATTTACATGCAAGTTAGTGAGCTCATGGCTGGGTCTCAGTATCTCCAGACCACGAGTTTGCTCCTAAAAACAGGGCTAATACTTACTCATTATATCACCATTTTTTTTGTTCAGTAGATAAAAATCAGCAAATCCAACGGAGATGGATCAACCATTTCCCTCAACTCCTAGCTTCTCATTTTCTGAAAACGAAATTAAATGTTATTGATTCAATTCAGGACATAACCGGAAGCTAAAAAGTGTTAAAATGGAATTTCAGTTTTCCTCCCGGGTCCCTTCCCAATTCTCAAAATCCTCAATTTCAAAATCCTCCCAATACTCTTACGTGTTCTCGGAAATTGTTCGGCAATGATTATACAGCTACAATCGTTACAATCCGGACAGCTTCTATCGTAATCTCAATCAATAATTTACTGGTATGTACTGTTATGTACAGTACTATATCGTAACTAACGCAGTTAATTTTGAAGAAGAGCAATATGTCGTGCAACTTCATATATGTGGACACTGGCAGTAGATTAGCTGTTTTTAATCTTGTTCATATGAAGAATTGTAACCATATATCCAAAACATTACCATCGACCATTCAAGTCTGTTCGACCTAGGAGAAATAGTCATTCCCCGGTTCTACTTTAGTAACCCATTTGATCAAAATGAGCTCCATATGTTTGGGGATAGCTCGCACGATGTGTTTTGCGCGGTTCGTTTCCTTCGTGTCCGGATTATTGAGACTGAACAAACTGAACTCGTCTTCGTACTTGGTAAATCATGGGTATCACCAATGAAGGCTTTGTCCAGTCCGAAGCTGAAATTGCTGGCCAAATTGCTGGCATCTCGTTTTAAGGAAGATGTACTACGTGCGTTTTCAATTAATGTAAAATTGGACTGGTATCCAATCAATCACAATCAATACTGCACTGGTAACTTGCCTTTAGAAAAAAGAACGAGAAAATTCTCAAGTACGAGAAAAATCCACTGTTGGGTATCGTTAAGAAGTTTTCTATCCCTTTTGGCACAGAAATTGAAATTACAATCTGTGGGGTGCTCGACAAGGACTACATTGTAGTGACCCTCCAACGAGTTGCAAATTCCGAGTTAAGCACCTCAAATTGGATATTGTACAAACCCGGAGGGGTATGATATTAAAAGTATTTCTAATTATATTGCCAGTAATAGTACTCCTATATCATTTTTCGGTAAAAAACATAGCAAACAGCCCGGTTTTTAGGGTCAAAATAGTGATATTTTGATCCCCCACAAATCGCGATTTTTGAGTTATCGATATTTTTGAAACAAAAAAAGCGCTAGTTTAGTGAGTTACATCGTAACTGTACTAGTATCATTAGTGGAACCAGTTATATTCAGTTCGGAAGTGGTTGGAACTAATTGGGTGAAGAAATCCAAAATTTTGTGTTTTTTGAAAAAACCAAACGCCAGAAAAAAAAACATCAACGTTTTTGAGTAAGGGCGATAAAAATTGTTGTTCGGACACCATACACCAGTGAATCGACAGGATTTAAGACCCGTTTGCCAACAACCTTCCTGGCCCCAGTGAAATCGAACTTAACGTGTTTGATTTTGTGGATCTTCAGTCCGGAGGGGTCAAAACAGCATGATTTTGGCAAATTTTTTTAGCTCAAACGTTTTAGATCGGGTTTTTTGCATTGAACTTGAAGAGTATAGGCCATTTGAGCTCGTATCAATAATTTTTCAGTCAAAAAGACAAGTGCGCTCAAAAGACGTTTTCCTACATAACTTTAGAACAACTGTACCGATCCAGTTCATTTTGATACCATTAGAACAGGAATAAGGTAGATACACTTACTCATATGCTAACTGATTTTTGAAGAAAGCAAGCATAAAAATTTTTTTCGATCGTTTTTAGCAAAAACTACCAATTTCTGAAGGTAGACCCCTCACGTTTTGTAAAAAAATTTTTGGAAAGCCCTTATACTCCTACCAAACGGCAATAACGGTTATATAAGGCAGTTTTACGCTTATCTCGACAATAAGGAAGAGTTAAGGAACCTAAAAATTGACATTCGAGTAAGAAAAGGCTGTTTAGACGACCATTCTCAGTTATGGAAAATTGTTAAATAAGCGGCTTAGCTTCAATCCGGAGGAGTAATAGGCCAGAACAAACCTTTCCTAGTGAGTTGATTTCGCATAATAAGTTCTAGGACCGTGTCCGGAAGGGTGTCAAGTATTGTTTATACCGGTGTCAAGTATTGTTTATACCAATTCGGAGGGGTCCTGTTTTTGCCAATCCGGAAGGGTCATATATTTCCAATCCGCAGGGGTCCCAATTCGGTAGGGTCCTGTTTTTGCCAATCCGGAAGGGTCATATTTTGCCAATCCGGAGGGGGTCCCACTTTTGTAGGGTCCTGTTTTCGCCAATCCGGAAGGGTCATGTTTTGCCAATCCGGAGAGGTCCGACTGGTAGGGCTCCTAACTTTGTCAATTAGGAGGGGTCTTAAAAACGTTTATTTATTACAAACGCAATAGTAGGGATCTTAATAACGTAGGTAGACAAAAGTAGGATACAAATTGAACAACATTAGGGTATTAGGAAATAAGCAAACCAAGAAAGACAGGAAAACAGTGACTGCATTGGTAACTTGCCTTTAAATAAAAGTTGAAAAGACTATAGTGGAATAAAAACAGGTCTAAGCCAGGAGATTCGCGAGATAGGCCTAATTGAAAACAGATTTCGACACTGGTTTTATTGGATTAAAATTCAAACTGTTTTTTGGAAGAGTGGTTGCGCTGAGAGTTTTAGTAGGTCTAGCTCGGGCAATGTGAAGGCAGAAAGGTAACACAGAACTCGGTGGGTGCAATAGTCGCTCACTCGAGAAGAATACTGCCTTCAAGTTTTGTCTGTTTAGTGCGGCACTAAACAGGGAAAATTTTTTCTTTACAAACAAGCTTAACTATTAAATTGCGACAAGCCGAGTGCAATACACATAAATTTTTCTCTTTTTGGTTTTAAATCCTCATTGATTATTCTCGATTGGGTAGTGACTACACTATCTTGTGAATATTTTGATATCACCAGTCTGTGCAAGCTTTATATCAAATAACCAACAATCAATGGCTGTGCATGAATCGTATACACACTGAACTCTGATATTTTAAAAAGTTTCGTGGTCACTTGTTAGCTGAAAATTTTGGACATTATCGTGTTGTGTTATTTTTATCGGTTATCAAGCATTAAAAGCGGTAGGAAGCAATAAATTAGGATGAGTTTAGACAGGTTGAAGATACATAATTTAAGTGGTATCTCCAGGATTTTTTCACCAAAAAAAACAAAGAAAATCAATGAAACTCCCCTGCATGGAAAATACCGAAAGGACTCGGAACAAGAAAAGGAACAAAGCTTCAGGCAGAATGGTTAGAACAAGGAGTCAAAAAGCCTCGAAAGGAAAAGGGGCAAAACTGAAGTAGAGATCCAGCCAAACGCAGCTCTAGACCTCAACTAGGTGGGATGTGGGATGGAGAAAAATGGGAATAGAATGTTGACGATGAATCTACTCCCGTTGAAAAAGGTCATAATTTCGCCACTTCCTCCGGAACTCTAGATTGACAGGAAATATCGTAACTGTCCGACATTTCGACTGAAATTGCAGCAACAGCAGGATCAAATTCTATTTATACCATGATGCGTGGGGAGACAGAGAAAATGGTAACGTCCTCTTAGTTTTCGGAACGAGTCAAAAAAACTTTGGGAAAATTTTTCCCATTAAATATCGGAACGGGAACAGGTGATGAAGTATACACCCAAGAAGAGGAGGAGGACAATGAAAAAATTGATAATTTTGAGTCTCAAGTAAGCCTGAATGGTTCGACCCATGAAAACGAGGCATCCACAAACATGGAGACTGGCTATTCGGATCGGTTTGGTGCGGTCAGAACAATAAACAAGAGTATGTATGGAATGCAACGGTCAAAGCAGTTCATTACCATGACGAGCTCAGAGGAGCAATCCGGAAAACACAGGAAAGTAGGGTCAGGAATCACACCAGCGGAGCCAGAGGCAGACTATGAAGAAACATCGAGACAGAGAGGTAGAACTCGTATTTCGAGTAGCTCTAAACTGCGACGAACCAATAGGGTGACAACATCACTAGGTACACCATTAGTAGACAACGGGACAACGATGGAAGAGGCCTTGACCTGCATTGTGGACAGCATGTTTGAGCAGAGTGAACAGATGTCAAAAAGAATGAGTGCACTAGAGAGAGCAGTTCACGTTGAGAGAGGAAGCCTGCGGGAAGAAATTAACCGCAACAGACAGAAAATTGATAAAAGTGAAAAAGGACTAGTAGAAGGGGAGGGTGAATACATGGCAAAAAACAAGTCGCGAATGACGAGGGTGACTGAGGAAAGAGAGAGACGTTTGAGAGGTGATGTGGAATAACTACGAAATCAGCAAGAGCAGACTCCTGGGACTCTATACGAAATGATGGAAAGACGCACGCAGGCTATCATTGACAGGCTGGATGGTCTCCTGGGAAACAGGAGTGGATCTAGGAACAGAGGAGCACATTCAGGAGGGGCTAACAGGGAGCCGAGAGTGAGATTCAACGAACATCCTAACAGAGGAAGGTTCTACGGATCCACGAGAAGAAAAGGGCAGCAATGGCACCGGGAATAATAGGCCGACGGGTCCACGAATACCAGAGGAAGTTATACTGACAGCAGGCCCATCTCGAGTGAGCGACTTATGCGAGAAGTAAATGCGACTGGAAGAGGTGACCCGACAAGCTGGAACCTTTCGAATCAAGGAAGATCTCAGCCCAGCGATTCGAACAGAAGGGGAACTGATAATTACAATCAAGCGGGACATTCGCGTGATGCAACAGCAATGACCACGTCGTTTGAACCTCTGAAAATGTTCTTGGAGACTTTCCTCACGAGGTTATGTAGGACCAGTGAATGCAGCGATAAGTCCAGAACGGTATTTAAGAAACCAAGATGCTATAAGGACGGCTGTATAGACACCTGGATAGAGGTCATTAAGCTGCAATTTGAGGAAGAAGACTTGACGGAAAGACAAGAAAGCAGTGCGCTCACAAGCACTCTAGAAGGGACAGCCCTGAATTTGGTGATGGCAAAAAAGCAATACCAGCGGGACAAAGAAGAGAAAATCTTCGAAATCCTTTTGAATCGTTTTGGCCCAGGTTTGCAAAGACACCGAGCGATGACGCGCTTCGAGAAACGAGGGCAACGTGAAGACAAACCATAGACAAATTCTTGGATGACATAGAAATGCTTAGAAGGCGCAGTCAACCGGACGGGTCAAACAGCAGGCTGAATTTGGCAGTAGCATCAAAATTCATAGATGGTGTGAAGAACGATGCACTTACGACAATGTTAGCAACGCATTATGAACCTCTTTCATCCAATGCGCCCACACTGGACTGAAATCTAAGGATTATCTGTTGCTTAAGCCTCCTATGAGATCAACTTATTACAAAAACAATTATGGCAGTTTTGACAATGAACCTGCTAACCAGGGTAACAACTGGTACAAACCTGGGGACATGGACAAGAGATGCTCTCGTGCACCCTGCAGTTAGACAGACCATCATCTATCAGCATGCTCAACCTACAAAAAAAGCATGAAAGCGATCGGTTTTAGTCTCGAGAATGAGGATGCATCAGTAATCGATCATGCAGATTTCATGAAAGAAGTAATTGCAAGATTCGGTCCCAGGTGTTTCTTTTGCAACACCTTGGAGCTTCATTTTAAACTGGAATGTTCACAATTTTGGGATGATGTGGCAGACATCAAGCACCCAAGCCATGAAAAAAAAACTTTATCAGGTGTCAAAGACAGCAAGGCACGCGTGATGAGTGAGGCGGAAGCCCGGAGGAAAGAGGAACCATAAGAGCTGGCTACGAAGAAAATGCAATTCGTGCTAGAAGAAACGAATGAGCCAGAACCTGGAACCGCGGCAAACGACTTTAAGATTGACTATAAAGCAGCGGCAAGAGATGCCCTGAACACGATCCAACAGGAATTGGCGACAAGAGAATTAAAACAGAAAGTCAACTCGAGAACGAGAGAGCCCAAGAACAGCTCAACGCCTTTGAAGCATCTGAGGTGGAAGAAATGAACGCACCGAGTAGTTTGAGCATGAAGCTGAATTTGATCTCAGGAGAAAACATATGGGATGGTGTCATAAGGAAGCAAGATACAGTCAATAATCTCAGTGGCGGGACATCAGGTAATCAGGAACCTAAGCGAACCTTCAGAGTTCATCTTGATGCAATTGGATATATACGCGGATTATCTGAGACAAGCTGAGCTACGCACTGAATCGAGAGTTGTGCGAGCGTTGTTAACAACGGGTGGCACTCGAAGAAAGAAGCTTCACGACTGCTGTGAGTGATATTAAACGTGGATGGGATTAGTTTTTGTACCAAGACTTACGTCACAACAGACAGTGACCAAATAGGACAGATATATTTGGGTCAGGTAGAACTGAAGGTTCGTAGAATTGGCAATGACGGCATGATGGAACAAGATGCAGTAGACATTGGGTACGAAGCAGATGTGACTGCACATTTGCTAGACACCGATGGAAAAAAGATCGAAGTAACAGGACTTCTAGACACAGGAGCAGTGGTCATTGTAATGCCGATAAAGACATGGCAAAGAATGGGCTTTACAAGGGAGGAGCTAATACCAACGGATTTAAGATTGGCAGCCGCTAACCGCGGAGCTATCTACGTGGCCGGGAGAACACCGATAACAGTCCTCCTGGATGAGTGTATTCGTGGTGGGAAACCTGGACGAGTCGGATCAGTTCATTTTGGGGCGCAACTTTGTAAGTAATTTTGACGTGATGATCTGATTGAACTGATTAGGATTAGGAACCCAAACTTGAACTTGCTTAAGAGACCAGTAAACAGAATAATAACTGATGAAAAAAAGATACCAATTTTTTATGACAGAAAAGTTTAATTACAGCCCGGACAGACAGTAGTAGCTATTTTTAGGATGAAAAAAAAATGAACTAATTGAGTGATAGTAAGCAGGTTTGCTTGGTACCCAATCCAAGCAGTAGACGTTCAGTGGTCTTAGGCCGGAGCTCCTCTGTAACACGAAACTGGCTGTGTGTGAGTGTTTTGTGGAGTACTCTGGACACAACGGCTTCAATACAGTGTAGAAGGAAACTTGGCTACGCTTTGCCGATGTAGAAATACCAAACTTTAAGAAGTCCCATGTAAAGGACAGGCCCTTTCATGCGGTTAAAGATTTGGTCTTAAAAAGGATAAATGAATTGAAAGCTTCAAATAAATTGTTTTCAATGACGGCTTGTTTCCAAAACGTATGACGGCTTGTCGACTTGCTCGATTTTCCCGAAATGCCCCTCGTCATATGAATTAGAGTCTGACAAACCAGTTTTGCCAGAGATAGAGCACTTCAGAGGTAAGATAGGTGAACGAGAGTTCGAGACGCTGAAAACAGTTTTAAACAAGAACGCGGACGTTTTTCAAAACATAAGGCGGATATTGGTTGTTGTAATTTCATCGAGCACAAAATCGAACAAGAAGAAGGCGCCGTTACCCATAGGTAGGGTACAAGACGCATGACAGCACAAAAATTTGAAGTGTGCCGAGCGGAAATAGAAATGTTGCTCGAATACGACATGATAGAACCCTCAAACTCACCTTGGGCTTGAGGAGTTGTCATGGCTGAAAAGAAAGGGGGCAGCAAAGATTCTGTTGCAATTTTTGTTACGTGAACGCGGTGACCATAAAGGACGCTTAACCAATACCACGCATTGACGAGAACTCTCGAAACTAGTCGACGCCAAGTTGTTCACTACACTGGATCTGGGTTTTGCCTTCTGGCAAGTTCCTCTGCGGAAAAAGGACAGAGAAAAGAATTGGGCATGTCCTTTGGCTTGTGCATTGCGGCAGCGACCTTTCAAAGACTGATGGATCAGGCTTTGACCAGGATAACGAAGAAATGCGGGAATCTTGTGATGTTCTAAGTGGATGGCGTGGTCATAGCGACACCCACCTTGGCAGATCACATCGACAGACTCGATGAGGTCTTCCACTGCATGAAAAGAGCCGGCTTGAAATGCAAACCGTCGAAATGTGAGATCCTTAGTGACTCAATCAAATACCTGGGAAGAATGGTAGACGGGCATGGCGTGAGGCGGGATCCGGATGCGGTGGAGGCCGTGATAACATGGAAGGCCCCGAGAACGGACGCACTGCTCATGAGTTTCCTGAGATTTGCCAATTTTTACTGCGAACTCATAAAAGGATACGCAGAAATGGTGTACCCAATGCAGCAATTAGTGCGCAACAAAGAGAAGAAGTTCGAATGGAATGAGAGAGCTCAGGAAGCTTTCGAGAATATAAAGCGGAACTGTGCGAAGCGCCAGTGCAAGGGATGCCAATGGAGAAAGGCATGTACGTTCTCGACACTGATGCTTCAGTGGTGACCCATTCAAGAATACTGCATCAGGACCAAGAATGGAATGGCAGAACAGTTCTCCGTCCCATTGCATATGGCAGTAAGTTGTTGAGTGACACTGAAAGGAAATATGGTGCACCAAAAGCAGAAATATTTGCGGTAGTCACGTTCGTGGAGAAATACCGAGCATACTTGGGGAGCGCTCCGTTTAAGTTGCGTGTGGATAACTGATTTTTATGAGAGACTGGCCAGGCCAATCAGGCGGAACTCAAGGAAGGATTCTCGTTTCTGGACAAAGAAACTTTTGAAGCACTTACCTTGACGAGATGGTTGGACAAGTCAGGACATCCAATTCCGGGACACCTAGTATTACCAGTGGAGAAAGCAGCACAAATAAAGATCTTGTCCAAAAGGGACCCGGTGCCCTTGGATCTGTTGTTACGCTCGAACCTGGTCTAACAGGATTTCCCTCGTATGAACATAAGCAGTATCTCCAGCATCTCATTACTAGATAAAACAGTGCAGGTCACACGACAAGTGATGCGAATGCTGAGTGGATTGTTGGAGGGAGAAGTGACTAGATATGAACGCGAATGGGCAGCAACCATAGCATTGCAGACAGTCAGTGGGAAGATACGGATTAAATCATCTAGACGATAACACCAAGAAGACGAAAGGGACTGTAGGACAAGAGGACAAGAGGACAAGAGATCGGAACTCAAAAGAAGACCTTCACTTTTGAGGAACCTGATAAAGAATGGATAGAAACTGAATTGGAGAAACCGGACCAAAAGAGTTTGTCCGGGTAGTCGGATGTTGAAGAAAATGGTCATGTAGACGAACAAGACCAGACGGGCAAAGTTTTGTCCGAGGAGTTTAGATAGATGAGTAGATCTTGCACATTAGAAACTGCCCCGGAAACGTGTTCCACGGCAGACTCATCTGTTGATAACACCTCGAGGAATTCAGAGATTGATAACTACGCAGACAAAAACTCGAGCGCAGCATCAGACTTATCAGAATTAGCAATCCACACATTGCTAGTGGAGACTCGAGCAAGAGACTTGGACAGGGAAGTGTACCAAGACCCTGAGAGCGATCGCTACCCGATCCAGAGCGGAAAAGTCAATTACCACAGAAAGAAGCAGCCAGGACTGACCTTCAATTGTTTACACAAGAGACAGAGCCATTGGCAAAGATTTGGTGCGTCAAGATGGAAGATGACACGCATCAGCCCGATGAGCTAAGCAGTCACTTGAGGGTCATGAAGACATACTTGAAGGCAAGATACAGACTCTCGGACTTATTAAGAGCTAACAGAAATGACCGCATGACAAGTAACCTGAAAGGGTGGATAGAAAATGGTTCGCCTGAAAAAGGAGATCTGGAAGAGGATAGTTACCGAATCTTGAGACAATACTATATGGAGAAAGAGGGGAGGTTAAAATTGAACACGGATGGGATCGTGGCTTGCAAAATGAGAGAGGAGGACAAGGTCCTGTACAAGTACAACGCGATAGACTTGCCGCAACTTTATCAGACAGAACTTTTATTCAGGTCGCATGATCAGATGGGCCACCAAGGAATCGACAAAGTATACCAGAGGATCTTGAAACACTTCAAATGGCCTGAAATGAAGAAGGCATGCGAGAAGTTGGTAACAGCATGTCTGTCATGCCAACAGGTGATGGATCCCAGGAAATTGTGATTTCCATTGCAGTCAATAGATTTATCCGAATTCAATGAAGTGGTACATATCGATCATCAGCAGATGTGCATGACAGACAGTGGCTACAATCAGGTCCTGGTGATGATCGAACAATTCAAAAAGTATGGAGAGGCCGTGCCCTGCACCACTGCCTCAGCCGGAGAGACATGCGATCACCTGATCAATACGTGGAAAGCAAGACATGGATGTCCAATGACATTCCAGTCAAACAATCGGACAGCTTTTGTAGGAGAACTTACCAAAGAGCTAATAATACGTTCTCGAGTAGCTCAGGCTCATTCTACGACGTATCATCCACAAACGGACGGTTTGATGGAAAGACAAAATCGGACTCTGGTGTCGATGCTGATGGTGTACTGTTCCCGATACATGGCTGATTGGGATAGATATCTTCCACAAAAGATGGGAGCTTATAACAGCATGTAACAATCGACCACAGAAATTAGTCCGCAAATAATGTTGACTGGACATGAAAAGTCTTTGCCTTTACTTTTCTTTTATTCAGAGTTTGAAAAAACATCGCCACAAGTCTATATAAGGGACGTGATCAGGCGTCAGCAAGAGCTGAACGACTTATGCAGACGCAATACAGGCAGAGGAAAAGTTTTGATAAGAAGGCAGCTGGTTCAAAAGCTTACTCAAAAGGAGAGTACGTGTGGGTCTTTCAGAACTTCATACCACTGAAAGGAACAAAGAAACTCCTGAAGAAGTGGAGGGGAACGTTCATGAGAACGGAAATGCATCAGAAGGGACGTTTTTATAGACTGAGTACCGGCCGATGGGAAAGAGGCTCTGGAAGAAGGGACAAGTGCGCCACTGGACCTGGATCCCAATGAAGTAATTGAGGCGGATGAGGAAACCTTACCAAACGCAGAAGAGGACTGGGAAAATCCCGAGCAGATAGAGGTTCCTAAGAACATGGAATCAGATTTACCTTTTACAATGCAAACAAAACAGAGTGACAGGACAAGACCTGAAAAGAAATATAACCCTTACGGAGACAACTTTGCAGTGGACAGGATAGACCTGAAAAAAGCAGTGGAGGAGTTGCTGGGTCTAGAAGAGATACCAGTGTCACAAGACGTTGACATAGTCGACGACCAGGACAAGGAATGAATCGACAATCGGTCTAAGCCTGAAGTGGATTTTGACGATGAGCAGCAGCAGGCGTTTGAACAAGAACTAACGAACCTGCGCGTCTTAGAGTGGTTGAACGAATGAACATCAGACCCGAAAGAAACCAGTGTCACGATTCGGGACGTAGACCGAGAGAGCAAGAAATACATAAAGAATGACAAAGTGATCCTTCCTGGGCAGCCCAGGAAGGGCAATTGCTCGTTCCGGCGTCCAAACTTAACTTGATATCCGGTATACGGCCGACGGGGACGTCGATGGTTATTTTTGTCCGAAGAGTGGGGGTAGAATTTTCCCACACTGAAAAATTATTAATAAAAAAATTAAAAATAGCAAGAGAAACAGGTGACCTAGAGGCAGAAACAATTGAAGGCCCTAGGAAACCAAACATAGGAAGAGTGGTAGTGTCATGTTTTAACTTGCCAAATGAGTACTCAAGCAGGAGAATACTAACAGATAGCGATTTTATACTTACAAATAGGACATGTGCGATAGGGATCACCGCGGACATGAGTTTTAGAACCGCGTTAGCAGCAGACTTTGAGAGAAAAAATAAAAACAGCTTTTTTTGTGAAATCAAAGACCAGGAATAGGAGGTGTAGCAGCCTTGCCTCTGATGGCTTCGCAAAAACCAGGAAAATAATTATGTTTCTCGGTGACGGAAAAACGGCATGTGGACTCTTAATAATTGGTCCTGTCCCTAACGAGACTGAGAGATTTCTTAGTAGAGAGGGAGGTGAAAGAACTTTCGCTTCCAGTGTACGACCCAAATCGAGGACGACTGCATCGTCGCGAGCTGTATGTGCTAATAATTTGATCTTTTCTGATACCAACATAGAAGTGTATCTACATAAGAAATACTACTTGAGTATAGGCTGAGTGTAGGTTCAGTGTGTTATATATGATGTGTAATGTATTATGTTGTTATGTTATTAGAATCTCGGGTTTGGAAGGGTTAATGAAACAATAATTTTTGGAATAGGTCGAAAGTGTGGGTTGTCCACTCTTAGATCAACTTCCAAGATTTTAGAAATGAAATGACTTTTAATATATCTTAAGATAAAAATCTTCTTATCTGAATGTTTTTAATTCATTTTAAAATGAATTTGGAGAAATGTTGACAGTTGTGATAGCTGTGATCTTTTGTCTAGATCTTGATTGATCGTTTAACTACTCATCAAATTTCTATTGCAAATAAAGTTAATCCAAATCGAGCCATACGAAATGGATAACTTCGACCTGAATGAAGTAATGGACCTTGCAGACGCCTATGCAGGACTGGTGACATTTGCGATCAATCGTCGGCTGATGCAACGAGACATCGCTCTGGAGAACCCAGAGTTAGTCATGTTGCTGACCGCCTTAACGATTATCTTGGGGCATGACAACTGTAGGGACCTCCCCACGGAAGTCTTATTGATGGCCGCTTATGGACAACAAGGAGTACTAAACCGTCCAAACATGAGGGTAATGAGGTTGAGAAACGAGGCACTCTCAGAAAGTGACTTGGCGAACGAGGCTGGATTGAGAAGTTCAAGGACCTACCAACCAGGTGAAATGCCTCTTCCGACCAAGCCTAGGCCTGAGTTGCGAAGAATGCATCAAGAAATGACTTGCGAGGCAGCCTCGTCTAGATCACAACTGGGAGCAGTTAAGCCACAAAAATGGTTGAGAATAGAAGAAAAAGTCGTCCACACGAATTAAACAATGAAAGATCTGAACGAGACGAAAGACCAACTGGAGCGGCTGAGAAAGTCCTTGCTCAGAACTAAAGAAGATGGGGATATGTGGAGGAGACTGTTCGAAGATTGCTCGAGATCCTTGATAAATTTGACGAATGTGAAGGGTGAATGAGCGAATTGTCGATTGATTCGGTCACTGACGAAAAGTTAGTTAACTCTCCAATCAAGGCGACGCAACAGAAAAGCAGCGAAGAAGTCGTGTACCTGTCCAGAACTCGAAAGGGAACGATGCGATTGAAAGTGGTGATTGGTAAGATCAACGATATGAAGATAAAATTGAGCAGAAAAGTGACGTTAAGAAAAACTGGGAAGACGATTTGTCTCTGAAATTTCAGCAAAGGCTGTCTGCTCAGCCAAACGAAAGCGTGTCGAAGATGTCATGGATATGGGGCAGGGCGATGACAGATTGCCTGGCAGGTCCAGAACGATGACCGACGTAAGGATGTTGCCACCCATACTCATGGCAGGATTAAGATCATTCATTTATAAGAACAAGAGGAGTGACCTCACTCTGACTGGGGTTACCTTAGAAATGGAAAATCTCAGCCAATGTGATGAAAGAACCCTTCGGCATTTTAGACCCTCATGTATGAATCACGGAAAGGGAAGTGTCATAGGGCAGCTGACCCAGTGGAATGCAACCGATTGACAGTATCTGATACCAACTTGATTGACGAACCCGCCGGCGGACACATGAAAATCATTGAGTACAGAAACTCGAGCTAGAGGACACCTGATTGGTCTAGGAGCTAGAGGACACCTGATCGGTGTAGAAAATAAAGGTGTCATGGAATGTTACCTGAAACAAATGATACAAGGCGTAACGATGAAGCAGAAGGCGTATGGAACGTTAGTCTCTTCCACAATTGATGAGCTTACCGTGGAGAGCAGTAAAACTACTTCACTTTGAAGAAGAGATGCGAACTACTCCGAAGATACATGCTCTAGTAGCGATACCGTACGTCAGAACTGAGCTACAACTCAGATTTGCTTGATGTATGACGGGAGTGACGATGGGTAACTATGAGTCGGAAGAGAGGAAGAAATCGAAAGAAAGGAATAAGCTCCTAATGACGAGTCTGATCAATGAAGGAGCGCCAGTAGCGTGAGCGAAACGGAAAGACGCTTTCTGTTTTGTCAGGTTTATGTTGGAGCAAATATCGGTACCAGCGCTGAATACTTGTGCAAAATGCTGAGAGAGTGCAGTGAGCTAACGAAGACCTTGCTCTTACAAACGCTATTGGAATTCATTCATCAAAGCAAGCCAATGCGGGTGAACATGAAAAAACCCGTAGAACTAGAACCATTGAAGAAGATAGATGAAATCCGAAGATTCTCGAACAAGGAGCTTAGGCTCACGAAAGAATCAATGGAGACACTGCTGAAGTCTAGTGAATACTGTGGACCGATCAGAAAGAAGTCATACCATTTTGTGTCAGGAAGTGTTGGAATGGCATGTAATCCTTTGATCAATAAAGATATACGTGATTGTTACTTCGACTACGAACAACCGGTGTTGTTGAGGTTCTGGTCGTCAAGAACTCCAACGATACAAAGCATTGCCCGTCAACATGTTGAATTGGGACTTGTATTGGAAAAAAAATGTGACTGTACCTTCCATACCGAAATCTGTTAGCCGAGTGAAGTTTGGATTGGGTTTCTCAGACGAGTTATTGAGAACGAGCCTGATGGTGATGTGGTGTTAATGAATCCATGATGTGGAGTTAATGAAACCACCATGGTGCCAAAGTCCAAATGCTGATTCGATACTACGACTGACGCAGGATATACAAAGGGAACTAAAGGCAGACTGCAATTTGCGTAACCTCAACATCATATACAATTTGATGACAACAGCCTCTAAGAGCAACCGAGAGAACAATGTCGAGTTGCCTGGCTGGGGACCAGAAGACTGGGTTGAACCTGGTAGCTATCTGGCAAAAGTTTGTGGACTAGAAGATCATATGTGTGGAGATCTCGACTGCGTGAAGACACTTGCAAAACAGCACAAGCAATTGACCTTATTGTTCGGAAACAAAGCGAAAACGGATGAAAGCGAAAACGGAAGCAAAGCTAATTGCAGATTGCCATGAAGGAACCGAAGTGATTCTAGTGACAGCATGTTGGTTCTTTAGAGTCACTATTGAATCTAGAACAAAAGCATGAGATGGTCCCAACCATAAGTGTAGAAGTGTTTCCTAGAGTGCTACAAACCGAACAGAAGCATAAGGGAAAATGGAGGGAAGCTATAGAAGTGGAAGTGAACATCAGGCAGAGTAAAACTTATCGCAGATCGTCTGGGGCGCGATACCTAGTCGGATAGATAGTCGTTGGCGCCGATGTGCAAAAGCCGATACCCAGTAGCAGTGGATGTAAAGAGTACAAGGACGATCGTGGATCAAGCTATCTCACTGCCAAAGTGTGTAAGATTGACGATGATGTCGGACAAATCTTACGAATTGCTATGTAAGAAGTTTGCCGTAGTTCCAGGAAGAACCAAAGATGAGTTAGAACCGATATTGGGAAAGAAGTTTATGGGATATGCTAGTGGGAACTTCAGTGATTTTGAAAGACACAAACAGAGAGGATCAACAGTGACGGACTATAATGCAGTAGACGAGAATGATGAAATCGACCGAGTGATAATGGAAGTAGAACCACTACTGGAAGCGTCGGGAAAACGAAATTGGAGAAGCATAATGCTGACACATGATGACTTCCCGTGCCATTGTTTGCTACAAAGTTGGGGATATCCCGGCTGCAGTAATCTGGTAATGATCTGCGACTCTGGAGAACTGCTCTCCATGGGTTTACCAGACTCATCGCAGCCCATAACGATAGTGATAGTTGGAGTTATGATGGCGATTTGATTGCTAGAAGCTCATGTTAAAGAAAACAACCGACAAGAAGCACCGACCAAAGAACAGTCAAGGGAATTGGATTGTCTAAAAGATTCAGATCTTTTGGAGGCATCGTGCGAAATCTTGACCATTCCGATTGAAGTGAAGAAAATATGGGACAAAAGACGACTAATGCCATAGTTCAGAGCCAAAATTACTGCTTGGTTGTACGAGTATGCGAAGAAACATATGTCGAGCACCGCAGTGTGTACAGTTCGTACCAGATAGACATAGGATCGGGATTTCTCAAACGAGCTTTTGTAACGCATCGGAATGCAGTAACAACCGCATTAAAGAGAACGAATGGTTGTGACGGGAAAGAAAGAAAAGAAATGTTGAAGGAAGATCTGGAGAGAAATGTGACGCTGTGCCTCAACAACAGCTTCTGCAGTAATAGGAAAATAAGCGTAGACCCTCTGCCTTGTTGCAAACAACGGTAGATGAGCAGAGATGTTGGAGGACTGCCTCCAACAGTGTCAGAATAGCCACCGATGTGTTGCAACATAATGAAACCGAGAGTGCGGAGTCGATGTCACGGAGATGGAGCAGTGACAAAAAGCCGAACGACGAGATGCAAAAAAGAAAAAGAGAAGGGGTCAAAATGCATGAGGAAATCGAAATTTTATTGGAACAGTTTGGTAGGACGGTTGGCCGTTTCAGAGTATTAACGGTCTTATTTGATAAACTGATTGAATTGGGAGAGGTCGGTTTTAACTGACATGTGAAATTTTAAAAATTCGATAGTAAAGGCGTGATCATTTGCATTTTCGCGAATACAGGAAAAGTGCGAAAATCATCAAAAGAACAATTTTCGCTGGCAAGAGACGTCGTACGACACGAATTGAAATCGCAATTGAGAGGGTCTCGGGATAAGGATCTCGGGAAAAGACTTAAACTATATTTTTAACAACTTTTAGCTTCTTGGCATGACCTGAGTTGAATTTAATTAACATCGAATTAATTTTTCAAAGTATGAGAAGCTAGGAGTTCAGGGAAAGGTTTGATCCATCTCCGATGGATATGATGATTTTTATCTGCGGAGCAAAACTAACAGTAATATGATAATTGGATATTAACCCTGTTTTTAGGAGTGACCGCGTGGTCTGGGGATGCTGAGACCCAGCCATGAGCTCACTATTTTTGCAAGTAACTAAGTTAATTTGCGCGATCTGGTCAAAACCTTAATTAGTAATGACTTTATCGACCCAAGGTTAATGGACCACACATAGAACTGGCTTTGGTAGAGAAGGTTAAAAGCATGTAAAGCTGTGTTTAGACGCTAGCCAGTCGTTTCAGAACCTAGCTTTTTTCCGTCGGTATATACTTCGGGGCGAATGCTAAATGTAACGGTAATTGACTGCCTAGCCCCCAGCAGAATAAGGGGGACCAATCCTTTAGCAAAAAACTCTTTTAGAAATTAAAAGGGAATAGTTAGTCCTCTAGCAGACAAACGTAATAAAGTGATAGTTGGTTGATTGACAAACTCAGAGAGACGTTCCATCTGGGGTCAAGCTTCCCCAATGAAGTCAATTATCTCAAAATTTGTCATCAAAACTATCAACTTCAAAAACACAACAGTCTAAATGAGCGGCAAAACAAAGATTCAAGCTCACAAAATTACTAACACTCGTGTTGAGTTCAAATAACACTCGTGTTAAACTGAAGCCGAGCGGACCAAGCGGTCGCTTATCGCTAATGCCGCGTTTGAAGTTAGCTATCACACTTTATAATTGTTCTGCTAAAAAACCTGTATGCTAAAATCCCTAGCACCAAGAAAGCGCCGGCTCGGTTTGTAACCCGGCAACGGCCGAGGCGGAAGATCAAAAATCTGACAATTATAGAAAATTAATTGATGAAAGATATAGTTTTCAACCGATAGTTTTTGAAGTTCAAGTTGTCGCTGACCCTAGCACAGTTTTTTTCAGAATATACTTTGTAAGATTGAGCACGTGTACCGAGGAACCTAGGGCAGGTGGTTTTTTTAGGCAGAGAATCTTTCTGGTAATACAGATTGCGAATGCCGCTTGTCAACACTAATCATCTCGTTTTTCTCATTATCATTTCTCTATAATGACCTTCTGATTTATATAAAAAAAGAAAGAAAAGTTCCAAAGACAAGGCATTTGCTCTACTTGAAATGTTCATGTATCGTTCGCGCGGAAGTACATATCGACGGAAAATAAACCTAGGTTATGAAACGACTGGCTAGCGTCTAAACACAGCTTCATATGCTTTAAACCGTCTCTATAAAAATCAGTCCTATGGGTTCGGGTATTTGGCCGTCTCCAATGAGGTTTATCAGATTAGTAAGCGATTTTAGAAAATTAAGTCCTGCACTGCCATTCGACTTACTAACAAGATCTTTAAAAATTTGAGGAATTATTTCATCAGGACCTGCTGCTGATCCGTTCGCAAAAGACAATATCGCTTTGCATAGGTCGAAATCGGTTACGATAAAAACTATCTAAATTTTCTGGATTTGGAGCTGCAAATTGGGCTCGCTGAGGGTGCTAGACAACAATTTTTGATAGTTATCAAATGAAAAAGGAGCAATTTTGTCATCCGAAGCAGCAAGCATTCTTCCTCCCTTTACATTTCTCTCATCGTGCTTACTACTTATTAGCTTTATTCTCTGCTCGAGGTCACTCAGAGGCGGGCTTGAAACTTGGGGATGGGGTTTTGGAAGTGACACGTCATTTGCTCTAATTTTTTTAATTTATCAAACATGTAACATTCGCCCGGAAGATACATATCGACGGATAACAAAACTAAGTCTTAAGACGACTGGCTAACGTCTAAACAGAGCTTTGCATGCTTTTCACCGTCTCTACCAAGCCAGTACTTTTCGGTGGTCTTTCTAACATCGGGTCGACAAAAACGTTACTGTTCTCCGGCTTCGACCAGAAAGCTCAAATTAACTTAATTACATGCAAATAGTGAGCTCATGGCTGGGTCTCAGTATCCCCAGACCACGAGGTCACTCCTAAAAACAGGGCTACTATTTATTATATTACTATTGTTTTTGTTCAGTAGATAAAAATCATCATCTCCATCGAAGATGGATCAACCCTTTCCCCCAACTCCTAGCACCTCATCCTTGTCAAAACTAATCCAAATATCAGTTAAATTCAAGTCAGGACATGACAGGATGCTAAAAGTTCATATAACAGGCTAAAAGTTTCAGTCCCGAAACCCTTCCGGATTTGTGAATCCACTGAATCAAGCTCCTTAAGTTCGATTTCACGATAACTCGGAAGGCTGGTTTTCACCCTTCACCGTTGCTCGCAACGGCCTTGCAACTATTGTAGCAGCCCAATAGTTGCAAATCGGAACGTTCTCTGTAATTCGTTGTCGTTTTCCTTAATTTCGATTTTTGTTCTGTTCGCAATCACAGATAAAGTTGTTCTGTTTTTCTTAGTTCTTTTTGCTAAAATGGCCGTTTCTGACGTTTCTCAGAAATGTTACGTCATCACTTCGAAAATTTAAAATTTTAAAATACGGGAATATCCTGACCTTCACCGTTCTGCTAATCATCCGAATAACGTCGTTAATCCTTCAAAATCATTAACTCGGAAGGTTCACTGCTAAAATTTCGAAGTCTGCAGAGATTGCATTTTGTCCATTCTGGTCGAATGTCACATACTCCCCGGACAGTCCGGTCAATGTCCTCATTGAATCACGCAATGTTCGTAAAATAGATACAGTGTCATCGAACAGAATTTACAAAATGCTCGAAATTACTTTTATCCACGTCACATCGACTCACTGCAGAATATAAATGGCATCATACTACATCACTATAGCCTTCAAATTCTTTCATTAATCTGCACATTGAGGATATGACTTAAGATAAAACATATTTTCTGACTTCCAATGTCAATGTCCCGATTAAAACTTTTTCTCTTAGATTTAAAAGGTGTTGGCTTGCAGGACAGTCCTGCCAACCAACAAGCTAAAATTATCCTACTATGCTCCTTCCCTTCGGAAATCTTGCTTGTCATTGTCCTGAATATTAAAACTAAGAAACTTTGTGGTTAGAAAGAACAATGAAACAATCTCCCTCTTCGAGAGATTACTCAAGCCTTCCACGTCACCACAAAGTGATCAGTCTTCCTAAGTGATTAAAAACAATCATGCAGGCTGGAATATTTAAATATACTCTTCCCTCAAGCCTTTCTAAATAAATAATAAGTGAGTGTCTCTAAAGCCACTTCTGCTAAAATCAAAATGCAAATTTACAAATGCAACAATTTCAAAACTCAACTAAATGTTTCAGTTTTCAATTACAACTTGGTTGCTTGGTTTCTCACTTGAGTTTTTCACACACATAAAACAATTCTGAGTTTTAACTTTTCTTTATCACTCCTTTGTTCTCTTCTTTTTTCGTCGTTTAGAAGTCTAAAACTTCTAAATTCTTCTAATTTTCTTTCTTGTTGCCTCTTGTTTTCTCGACCATCCATCAATGTTCCATTTCTTCCTCCTGTGATACTGACTCCGCACTTTCAGTTTCCGTGCCTTGTAGCACATCGTTGGCTATCCTGACGCTGTTGGAAGCCGTCCTCCAACACTTCTGCTCTTCTACCCTCTGTTTACAGCAAGGTAGGGGATCCACGTTGGATTCTCTGTTTCTGCAGAAACTGTTGTGGAGACACAACGTCACGTTTCTCTCCAAATCCTCTTTCAGCATATCTGCCTTCTCATTTCCACTACGCTCACTCGTCCTGGAAATTCTTTTCACGGCGGTGGTCACTGCATTCCGATGAGTCACGAAAGCTCGCTTGAAAGCTCCTGCCCCAATGTCCAGCTGATATTCACTGTACACTCTGCCATGCTTCGACATATGCTTTTTCGCATACTCGTACAACCATGCAGTCATGTTAGCTCTGAACCATGGCATCAATCGTTTTCTCGCCCATATCTTCTTCACTTCCATCGGAATCTTTAGAACTTTGCACATTGTCTCAAAAAGATCTAAATCTTTTAGACAATCTAACTTCCGCAATTGTTCTCTCATCGGCGCCTCCTGTCTATTATTTTCTCTCACATGAGCTTCCAGCCATCGTATCGCCATCATAACTCCCACTACCACTATTGTTACGGGCTGTGATGAATCTGGTAAACCCATGGAGAGCAGCTCTCCAGAGTCCCAGATCAACATCAGATTACTACGCTTGGGATACCACCAGGTCTGCAGCAAGCAGTGGCAAGGAAACTCGTCATGCGTCATCATGATGCTCCTCCAATTACGTTTTCCCGAAGCTTCCAGCAATGGTTCTACTTCCATCATCACTCGGTGGATTTCATAATTCTCATCTACTGCATTGTAATCTGTGACAGTTGATCCTCTCTGTTTCTGTTTCTCAAAGTCACTGAAGTTCCCACTCACATATCCCATGAACTTCTTTCCTAGTATTGACTCCAACTCTTCTTTGGTTCTCTCTGGAATTGCTGAGAACATCTTACATAGTAACTCGTAAGACTTTTCAGACATTCTCGCCAATCTCACACATTTTGGCACTGAGAAGGCTTGATCCACGATCGTTCTTGTACTCTTCACGTCCACAGCCACGAAACGTACAGGATACCTGCTCTTGCACATTGGAGCCAACGTTGAACCCACCAAATATCATGCTCCTGATGGTCTACAATAAGTTTCGCTGTGTCTGATGTTCATTTCTGTCTCGATTGCTTCCCTCCATTTTCCTATATATTTCTGCTCAGTCTGCAGAACTCCTGGAAATACTTCTACGCTGATGGCTGTGACCATCTCATGTTTCTGTTCTAGATTCAATAGTGACTCTAAAGAACCAAACATGCTGTAGAATCCTAGTGCAGTCACTAGATTCACATCGGTTCCTCCATGGCAATCTGCTATCAGTTCCGTTTCAGTTCTTGCTTTCATCACTACGTTTCCAAACAATACTGTCAATTGCTTGTGTTGTTTCTCCAGGGTTTTTAAACAGTCTAGACCTCCACAAACATGACCCTCCAGTCCACAGACTTCCGCCAGACAGCTACCAGGTTTGACCCAGTCTTCTGGTCCCCAGCCAGGCAACTCTACTTTATCTTCTCCGTTGCTCTTAGAGGCTGTTATCATCACATTATATATGATGTTGAGGTCACGCAGGTTACAGTCTGCATTCAGTTCCCTCTGTACGTCTGTTCTTCGACCTGGTTCGCTGGAGCTTTGTTGCCGGTAATTCCAGGTTAGGAGGCACAAAGGTGGTAATTACCGCATCACTCACCGTTCCCCTTCCTTCAGCACTCCTGTGTCAAAGAGTTCTGCTTCCAGCTCCTCCAACCGTTCTTGGAAGACTCGATTCAACCAAGCTTGTCCTTCGATACTGTTGAAGTGGATGCCATCCGTGGTCAGTCTGGCCTGATCCATGGCTCTCAACTCATGTTCAATGTCCATGAGGATCATCCTTCCGGCATTTCGATTTGCTAGGTTCCTCAAGATGTTGTTCCATCTCATGACTCCCTCGTTGTGCCTCCTTCCTGATGCTGTCAGGCTTCTCGTATTCATTGGCACAGTGCAAACGGTCAGTACCGCGCAACTGAACTTCTGCCAGAGGGTAGTGAACAAACACACCATCATTGACTCCCACAGTGCTTTCTGCTCGTCTGATCCTCTGGAGATCTCATTCGTCCCAACTAAGATCATCACATTGGGAATCTTCCCTGGATTCATCAGTTCCACCATCCGATATAATTGGGCTATCGTCGCACCTCCAAAGGTCATCACCGTGGTGACCCACGAGGTCCTCAAATTCGACAGCACTCTGACTAAACTGTCTCCCAATATCAGGTGAGATGTCCCGAGTGGTGGTTGCTGCAGGTTCACAGCCGGGCTCCAGGTAGCTCGATTGAAGCAGGCCCTCGGATCTGTCTCCGGAACTCCCGTGAAATTATACTTCAATTGATTATTCTTCTGCACGTCTATTATACGAGACACTTTCTTCGCTGGCATCTTTCGTACTTTCCTCTCTGGGATTCTCGAGCTCCCCATGAGTGGTGTCACATTACTTATCCCTTGTCTGATCACGGTCTGGGAGAGTTGTACTCTGCCCGTATCGTCAATCGTTCCATAGGGTGCAGTCACCCCGGAACCTGGCACATTCTTGTTAGCGACCAGTCGTCCAGCTGTCTCTATCAGCTTCCTCACTGTCTGTTCTACGACGGGATCACCCAAGGTGTCACTAGGATCCGGGATTGTTACTCGATTCGTCTCTGCTGGAAGCCGTGTCTCCGTTGTTTGATTCATTTCTCGAGGTGTCAAGAGCTCCATCGGGGACTGCCCACGAGGAATATCCCTTGCAGGTATCACTTTCTCCACGGCCGTTGTCAACGCCACCTGCTCCGATCGCTCTTTGTATTCCTGCCTTAAGCGTTCGATCTCTTGACCCTGCTTTTTGTTGCAGTCCTCAAACAACTTTCTCCACATGTCCCGATCTTCCTCCATCTGGAGCATGCTTCTGGTCGTCTCGTCCAGCTCCTTCTTCGTACTTCTCAGCTGATCGTTCATCTCGTCCAGATCTTGTATGGTTTGGTTCGTCTGAACCTTCTGTGTTACTTTCGCCCTTTTTGGTGGCACAGCTGCTCTCAGTGGTGAACCAGACGAGGTCGCCTCGCTGTTCATCTCCCGATGCATTCTCGTCAACCCAGGTTTAGGCTTAGAGGGCATTGGCATCTCACCTGGTTGGTAAGTCCTAGAACTTCCCAATCCAGGCTCATTCGCCAAGTCACTCCCTGAGAGAGCCCCGTTTCTCCACCTCATCACTCTCATGTTCGGGCGGTCTAGTACTCCTCTTTCTCCATATGCTGCCATCAACATGACTTCCGTGGGGCGGTCCCCACGGTTGTCGTGCCCCAAGATGTTGATCAGGGCGGTCAGCAACATGACCACCTCTGGGTCCTCCAGAGCGAAGTCTCGTTCGATCAGCCGACGATAGATCGCATCTATCATCGGTCCTACATATGCCTCTGCCAGGTCCATCAACTCATCCAGGTTGAAGTGGTCCATTCTATTCTTTTCAAGTTTGATTTGATTCGATTCTTTGACTCAAGTGAGTAATTTAAATGATCAATCAGGATCTAGAAAAGAAATCACGAATGTCACACTTGTCAATTTCACCTTAACATATATCGTTAAAATTTGCTTAAAACAGTTCAGATAAAAAGATATTTATCCTAAAATTTATTAAATTCAATTGGTTTCTAAAATTTTGGAATTCGACCTAAGATTGGACAGTCCAAACTTTGGATCTATTCCCAAGATCGTCATTCAGTTGTTCATGGTCACTAACCCCTACTTACCCATGATCTTAATAACCTAACACATAACATATCATAACATAACACACATATCACACATTACATACAACTTAGTCTTTGGCCTAACACTCTTTCGCACATCACTCAGCCTATACTTAAGTAATATTTCTTATGTAGATATACTTGTATGTTCGTATCAGAGAATATCACGTGTACAAGCGCGTACAATTCCCGAGGATGCAGTCTTCCTCTGTTTGGATCGTACACTGGAAGCGAGAGCTCCTTCACGTCCATTTCCACAAAGAAGTTCCTCAGCCTCGTCAAAGACAAGACTAGGTTTTCTGGGTCCACGTGCTGCTTCTCTGTCGCCCTCGTTACCAAGAAGCATAAGTACTTTCCCGGTATCTGCGACACCGCCGGAGGTAAGGCTGCTACGCCCCCCATCCCTGGTCTTTGCTTCCAAAGAAATTCCACGTTTTTGTATTCCCTCTTAAAATCTGCCGCTAGCGCTGTCCTAAAACTCACGTCTGCGGTGATTGCTATCGCACATGTTCTGTTTGTGAGTATGAAATCACTGTCTGTTAGTATTATGTTACTAAAATATTCATTTGGTAAGTTAAAATATGACTCAACTACCCTGCCTATGCCAGGTTTCTTAGGTTCTTCGCCTGTTTCTGCTTCTAACTCTCCTGTTTCTCTTGCTATTCTCAATTTTTTTATTATCAGGTTTTCAGTGTGGGTAAGTCCTACCCCCACTCCCCGGACAAAAATATCCATCGGCGTCCCCGTCGATCGCATACCGGATATCAAGTCAAGGTTAGAAGCTGGAATGAGAAGTTGTGCTTCCTGGGCAGCCCAGGAAGGATCATCTCGTTTCGGTCTTAATGTATTTCGCGCTTTCACGATCTACGTCTTGAATCGTAACGCTGGTCTCTTTAGGGTCTGATGTCATTTCGTTCAGCCACTCTAAGACACGCAGGTTCGTCAGGTCTTGTTCATATGACTGCTGTTGCTCATCGTCGAATTCTACCTCGGGTTTCGACCAGTCGTCAACCCACTCATCGTCGTGATCATCGACTATGTCAATGTCTTGTGACACAGTTATTTCCTCTAAACCCACTACTTCCTCCACTATCTTCTTTAGATCTATCCTATCCACTACAAAGTCGTCACCGTAAGGATTGTATTTCTTTCTTGGTCTCGTCCCGTCCTTCTGACGAGTCTGCAGCGTGAACGGAAGATCTGGTTCCAAGTTCTTGGGAACCTCTGTCTGTTCGGGATCCTGCCACTCTTCCTCTGCGTAGGGTAAGGTTTCATCGTCCGCTTCGATCTGTTCGTTTGGATCCAGGTCCAATGGTGTATCCGTACCTTCCTCTACGACTTCGTTTCCATCGTTCTTCTCCCTGGTGCCTTTTTCATTGACCTCACAAGCAGGATCCATCATCAGATAATCCCCTTCTTCCATGTCTGCAGGTATACACCAGTCTTCTGTCGATGGATTGTGTGGCTTTATATTCTCGTAGTGTGCGGCTCGGCCAGTACTCAGTCTATAAAAGCGTCCCTCCTGGTGCACCTCCGTAATCATGAAGGGTCCCCTCCATTTTTTTAGAAGTTTCTTTGTCCCTCTCGGTGGTATAACGTTCTGAAATACCCATACGTAGTCTCCCACCGAGTAAGCTTTTGCGCCAGCTGCTTTCTTGTCGAATCTTTTCCTTTGCCTTGCCTGTGCTTGCTGAGTATTTCGTCTGCACAGATCGTTCAACTCCTGTTGACGTCTGATCACATCCCTCACGTAAACCTGTGGAGATGTTTTCTTTCCCTCATACTCTGGGTAGAAGAATGTCAAGGGTAAAGACTTCTCGTGCCCCGTCAGCATCATGTGTGGACTGACTCCAGTGGTGGAGTGTTGCGTGCTATTATACGCTCCCATCGTGAAGTGATCTATCATGACCAAGACTTGGTTATAACCGCTGTCTGTCATGCATATCTTTTGGTGATCTATCTGCACCGCCTCGTTGAATTCAGACGACTCAATCGATTGGAAAGGAAATCGTAATTTCCTTGGATCCTTGACCTGTTGGCATGACAGGCACGCTGTTACCCATTTCTCGCATGCCTTTTTCATTCCAGGCCACTCAAAGCGCTTCAGGATCCTCTGATACACTTTGTCGATCCCTTGATGGCCCATCTGATCATGCGACCTGAATAATAGTTCTGTCTGATAGAGTTGCGGCAACACTATCGCGTTATATTTGTATAAGACCTTGTCTTCTTCTCTTCTCCTGCAAGCCACGATCCCGTCCTTGTTCAGATATAATCTCCCCTCCTTCTGCATGAAGTATTGTCTCAGGATCCTATAGCTGTCTTCTTCCAGGTCACCTTTGTCAGGTGCACCGTTTTCTATCCACATTTTTAGGTTGCTTGTCATGCGATCATTTCTCTGCGCCCTTAGAAGGTCCGAGAGTCTGTATCTCGCCTTCAAGTACGTCTTCATGACCCTCATCTGACTATTCAGCTCGTTGGGCTAATGTGTGTCTTCTTCCATCTTAACGCACCAAATCTTCGCCAACGGTTGTGTTTCTTGCTGAAACGGTTGAAGATCAGTCCTGACTGCCTCTTTCTGCGGCAACAGACTTATCGAACGTTTCGATACCGCTATTCTCCAAACCATCCGCTGCGTTGTCAAAGACTCTTTCGCTTGGTATAAGGTAGCGATCGCTGTCAGGATCCTGGTACACTTCTCTGTCCAGGTCCCTTGCCCGAGTTTCCACTAGTAGCGTGTGTATCGCTAGTTCTGACAGTTCGGATTCCGAACTCGAGTTCCTGTCTGAATAGGTGTCCATTCCTGAGTTTCGGGAATCATCATCCGTCGAAGAGGTTGTGCTGGAGACTGCGCTCTCCTCCATATCATGTCTGTGCTTTCTTCGCATCCATCTGAACTCCCCGGACAAAACCTTGTACTCTAGGTCCTGTTTCTCATCAGGAATTTTCTCGTTTATCTCAGACTCCCCGGACAAATTTCCTTGTCCCGTGTGTTGATCTTGTGATCGCTGGTTCTTTTCATTATCCGTCTCCCCGGACAAATGGTCCTGCAGCAGATTTTGTTCTACCTCTTCACCCTCTTTATCCCGGTCCACAAAGGTGACGGTTTTCTTTCGCTTGCTGCTCCCCTGTTCTATCTGTCCGTAAGAAGTACTGGTTAAAATCTCTTGGGGAATTGAGGATACTAGTTGCTGAACTATTGTCCTACAATCCCTCTCGTTCTCTTCGTGCTGTCGTCTGGAAGTCATGATCTTCACCTTTTCACTGACTGTTAGCGATGCCACTGCTGCTGTCCACTCGGGGTCATCTCTGGTCACATCTCTTTCTAACAATCCACCCATCATCCGCATCAATTGTGGTGTGACTTGCACCGTTTTATCCAATAATGAGAGGCTGTTTATATTCATGCGAGAGAGTTCTTGCTGGACCAGGTTCGAGCGCAGCAACAGATCCAAGGGGACCGGGTCCTCCTTGGACAGGATCTTTAACTCGGCTGCTTTCTCTACGGGTAACTCAGGAAGCCCTGGAATTGGATGTCCAGACTTATCCAACCATCTCGTCAAGGGAAGCGCTCCATAAGTTTCTTTGTCCAGAAACGAGAATCCCTCCTTTATTTCCGCCTGGTTGGCCTGCTTCTGCTCCAATCTTTCATAGAACTCAGTTTTCTTGCTGAGGCTGTCAGCATTCTGGTGTTTGTCACGCATCCTGTGCTCGATTATACATGCCCTTTTCTGTAGGCATGCCCAGCACTGGCGCTTCGCACAGTTCCCGCTTTATGTTCTCGAAAGCAACCTGTGCCTCATCGTTCCATTCGAACTTTTTCCCTTTGTTGCGCATCAGCTTCTGCATCGGGTACACCTTGTCCGCATATCCTTTTATGAATTCCCGGTAGTAATTGGCAAACCCTAGGAAGCTCATTAGCTGTGTGTCCGTCCTCGGAGCCTTCCATGTCAGCACAGCCTCTACTGCTTCCGGATCTGGCCTCACACCATGCCTGTCCACCATTCTTCCCAGGTACTTGATCGAATCCCTAAGGATTTCACATTTCGATGGTTTGCATTTCAAGCCTGCTCTTTTCATACATCCGAAGACTTCATCGAGCCAATCAATGTGATCCTCCAGGGTCGGTGTCGCTATGACTACGTCATCCACGTAGCACATCAAGAGATTCCCGTACTTTTTGGTCACTCCTGTCAAAGCCTGAGCCATCAGCCTTTGAAAAGTTGCTGTTGCATTGCACAAGCCGAAGGGCATCCTCTTCCACTGGTACAACCCCAATTCGCACGCGAATCCGGTTTTCTCTCTGTCCTTCTTTCGCAGAGGGACCTGCCAGAAGGCAGAACCTAAGTCCAATGTGGTGAAGAACTTGGCATCACCAAGTTTAGATAGGCTCTCATCTATTAGCGGTATCGGGTACGCATCTTTTATTGTTACCGCGTTCAAGTAACGAAAGTCGCAACAAAATCTAAGCTGCCCCCCTTTCTTTTTCGCCATTACTACCCCGCAAGCCCATGGCGATTTCGAGGGTTCTATCATGTCGTATTCAAGCAACATTTCTATTTCCGCTCGGCACGCTTCCGATTTGTGTGGCGTCATTCGTCTCGCGCCCTCTCTGTGTGGAACGGCACCCTCTTCTAGTTCGATATCGTGTTCGACGAAATTACAGCAACCGATATCCGCCTTATGTTTTGAAAATACATCTGCGTTCCGATATAAAACGTCCCGCAATTTTTCAAAATCTCCCTCACCTATTTTCCCTTTTAAATGTTCTATTTCTGGCAAAACCGGTTTGTCAGAATCTAGTTCATATGACGAGGGGCGTTCCGGAAAATTCGAGCAGCTTGATAAGCCGTCGTCCGTCTCGGATTTCATTGAAAACAATTTATGAATAGATTTTAATTCATTAATTCTCTTTAAAATTTTATCTTTCTTTGCATGATAAGGACAGTATTTCACACTATATTTCTTCAAGTTTTCTGTCTCCTCATAGTCGGTCCTCATCGGCAAAGCGTAGCCAAGCTTCTTTCCACGCTGGATTGAAACCGTGGTGTCCAGTGTGTTCAACAACACACTGACACACAGTCCGTTTCGCGTTACCGAGAAGCTCCGGCCTAAAATCACCGAACTCTGACTATTTGGATTCGGTACTAAGCAAACCTGTTTACTATCACTCAACGAATTTAGATTTCTCATTCTAAAAATTGCTACTACAGCTTGTCCTGGTTGTAATTTTACTTTTCTATCCAAAAAAACTGGTACCTTATTTTCGTCTGTTATTATCCTATTAATTGGTCTCTTAACATACTTTCGGTCCGGGTTTCTAATCCGTATTAGACCGTTGTTCAAGTCAATCATCACGTCAAAATTCCTGACAAAATCTCTGCCCAAGATGAATTGGTCGGCATCGTCCAGATTCTCTACCACCAGGAAGCTCATCCAAAGATCCCGTCCTCCCATGTGGAGGACCGTTATTGGTGTTCTTCCGGCTACGTAGATAGCTCCTCGATTGGCTGCGGCCAGTCGGAGATTCGTTGGAATTAGATCTTCCCGCGTGAAGCCCATTCTTTCCCAAGTTTTTATCGGCATCACACTCACTACCGCTCCTGTGTCCAGAAGCCCTGTGACTCCAATTTTTGTTCCGTTGGTGTCGAGCAGATGTGCTGTCACATCTGCTTCATATCCAATGTGTACTGCGTCTTGTTCCATCATGGCGTCATGGCCTATCTTGCGGACCTTGAGTTCCTCTTCTCCCAAATAGATCTGCCCTATTTGGTCATCATCTGTTGTTACATAAGTCCTGGTGTAGATACTGATCCCATCCACGTTCAGCATCACTTGATACGGCCCATAGACTTCTAGGTAGCGTCCATGAAGTTTCTTCATGCGAGGGCCACCCGTCGTTAGTAGTGCCCTCAAAGCCCTCGACTCGGTGCGTGGCTCCATCTGCCTCAGATAGTCTGCATATGTGTCCAAATGCATCAAAGTGAACTCAGACGGTTCACTCAGATTTCTGATTACCTGATGCCCTGCCACCGAGATTATCGACTGTATTTTACTTCCTTGCGGTGCCATACCGAACCTCTGACCAGAGATAACATTAAGTTTCATGCTCAAGCTGCTTGGTGCTTTTGCCTCTTCAACTTCCGTTGCTTCGAAGGCGTTCAGTTGCTCCTGTAATTTCTCATTCTCCAGCTCGAGTTTCACCTTTTGTTTAATCTCTTTCGTCACTAGTTCTTGCTGTACTCTATTTATAGCATCCCTCGCAGCTGCGCTATAATCGATTTTGAAGTCATCGGCCGCAGTTGCTGGTTCCGGTTCACGTGCTTCCTCTGTTACCGCTTGCATTTTCTTTGCCGCCAGCTCTTGAGGTTTATCCTTTCTGCGTGCCTCCGCTTCACTCAAAAGTCGAGCCTTGCTGGCTTTCACTCCTGACAAAGCTTCTTCATGTCTTGGATGCTTGATGTCTGCCACTGCATCCCAGAATTGCGGACAATCTGATTTAAAATGACCTTCCAAGTTGCAAAAGAAACCCCTCGGGCCGAATTTCGCAATTACTCCTCTCATGAAATCCTCATGGTCCAACTCTGACGCATCTTCGTCCTCGAGGCTAAAGCCTATTGCTTTCATGCCTTGTTTGTAAGCTGGGCATGCTGACACATGATGGTCTGTTGAACTGCAATTAGCACAAGAACGTCTCTTGTCCATATCATCCCTCGGTTTGTACCAATTGTTCCCTTGGTTTGCTGGTCCGTTGTTAAAATTTCCATAATTGTTCTTGTAATATCCAGATCTCGAAGGAGGTTTCAACAAAAGATACTCTTTTGATTTGAGCCTCAACTCCTCCGGTGTTGGCGCATTAGTTGATAGTGGTGTGTAATGCGTTGCTAGCATCGTACGAAGTTCATCATTTTTCACACCATCGATGAATTTTGAGGCTACGGCCAGGTTCATCCTTCGGTTTGACTCATCCGGTTGGCTGCGTCTTCTCAGCATTTCCAAATCATCAAGAAACTTGTCTATGGTTTCATCCTCTCGTTGCCTCCGTTTCTCGAAGCGCATCATCGCCTGGTGCCCCTGCACCCCTGATCCGAAACGGTTTAACAAGATTTCGAAGATTTTCTCAGCAGTGTCACGTTGATACTGTTTCTTGGCCATGACACAGTTCAGGGCTGTCCCTTCTAAGTTGCTGGTGAGCGCGCTGCATTCCTGTCTCTCCGATAAGTCCTCTTCCTCGAAATGCAGCTTCATTACCTCTATCCAGGTATCAATACAGCCATCAGATTCGTCTTTGTAGCATCTTGGCTTCTTAAAGACTCTTCTGGACTTCTCACTGCGTTCATTGGTTCTAGATAACCGCGTCATGAATGTCTCCAAAGACCTGTTCAGGGGTTCAAATGCTGTGGCCATTGCCGTAGTATCCCTTGAGTGTCCCGCCTGAGTGTCCTCACACCTCGTCGAAGGCTCTGTATGAGGTGCATCCCTGCAATCCGAATCGCCGTGAGTGTTTCCCTCTTGACCTACATGACTCCTCCTCGCGCTTGCATGCCCCCTGTTGCCGGAATCACTTCTCCCAGTCGCATGTGTGCCTTGCGTTGGTCGTTCGTTAGAGGTCTGTCTGTTCCCCGTTGAATTTGCTCTACTGTTCGGGCCCCATGCTGTATTACCCCTTGTGGCATAGCCTGATGAACTGCTCCTGCCTCTAGTGGATCCATACGTCTTCCTCCTTTGATGTTCATTGAAGTTCACCCTCGGTTCCCTGCTGGGACCTCCCGAGTTCGGCTCTCCTTCTTTTGGTCCACTCTTGCTGCTTAGTAGCCCGTCCAACCTATCCATGATAGCCTGAGTTCGCCTCTCCATCATCGCGTCTATCTTTGTGTCAAGAGTCCCAAGAGACTGCTCTTGTTGAATTCTTAACTTCTCCATGTCGTCTCTTAAGGGTAACTCTCGCTGTTCCGCCTCTCTTGTCATTCGTGACAATTTCCTCGCCATATGTTCGTCCGTTCATTCTTTCAAGCGTTTTTCGCTTCTGCCAACTTCTTGTCTGTTGCGGTTTATTTCTTCCCGCAGACTTTCTCTTTCAATGTGAACTGCTCTTTCTAGTTCACTCATCCTTATCGACATCTGTTCATTTTGTTCTCCTAAACTGCCCACTATGTTGTTTAAGGCTTCCTCTAGTGCTGCCCCGTTGGCGTCCACGAGTGGCGTCACTAGTGGCGGTGTAACCCTGTCGGTCCCAGGTAACTTCGTGCTTGTCGAGATCCGGGCCTTGACTCTCTGCTTCAACGTCTTTTCATTATTTATTTCAGGATCCATTAACGCGTTGCCGAGCCCTCTGGTTCTACTCTCTTCAGGTTGTGGCTCCGAACTTGTCCTAATCGCGAAGTCCTTTGACTGGCCCGGTGTGTTTGCCTCCTTGCTTATCGTTGTCACTACACCAAATTTGTCCATGGTTCCAGTCTCTCTTCCGACGTGTGCCTCACTCTCCTGGATCGAACTATTGAGGCTGACTTGAGATCCAAAGTCCCCTTGCTCTTCTTCATCTTCCTCATCCTCCTGGGACTCACCATAGTTTCCTGCTCCTCCTCCCATGCTGAATGGAAAGATGTTTCCAAAGGTGTTCTTCATTCTTTCTGAGAACGATGATGACGTTGTTTGCTTCCCAGTTCCGCTTGCCAACATAGTGTTGTCTGTCGGAGATCTTCTAGTTGCCGCTACTTCAGTTGAGATGTCGGACAGTTCCGACATCTCTTCCCGATCCAATGTCCCAGTGGAAGTGGCAAAATCGTGGCCTTGTTCTACCGGAGTAGATTCACTCGCCAGCCTTCTGCTTCTCCCTTCCAGTCCATTTACTTCCTGGTTGTCGTTCATGGTATGGTCCCTATTGACCTCCACTTCTAACAGTTCTCTTCGCTCTTCTGAGGTCTTCTGACTTCTCGTTTCAACCATTCTGCCTGAAACCGTCTCCTCTTTATCGGACCGGGATCGCATGATCCAATCCACAAAAGCATCGGTCTTCGTTTTTCTTTGCTTTTCAGGTATGAATTTCCTAGAGCTATTACCTCGTTTTTGTATCCTTGACTTGTCTAGACTCATTCTCTATTTGTCACTTTTTAATGCCTATACTTAACTCAATTGCTAGAGACCTTATAGTTTTATTAACAATAATAATGACACAACACAATAAATTTCACCAGATTCTATTAAATAGTGACCACGAATCCCTGTATGTTGTCAGAGTACAGTTTGTATAAAATTTATTCACACTAACCGAATATTGGTGGTAAGATTTGAAAACTAGCACAATATGATGTTATCAGTCAATTTAAAAGATAGTGTATTCACTACCCAATCAAGCACAGTTTATGTTGATTTAAAATCAAAAACAAATAATGTATATTGACACAATATGAATGTATTATAAAAAAAAACGTATGTGTCTTGTACTCTTAGTCGGTCGCAGTACAATAGTCGAACCTGTCTTTTAAAGAAAAAGCCTTCCCTGCTCGGTGCTGCACCAAACAGACAAAACTTTGAAGGCAGTAATTTTCTCAAGTGGGCGTCTTTTGCACCCACCGAGTACTGTGTTACCTATCTGCCTTCGGACTGCCCGAGCTAGACCTACTAAAATCCTCAGGGCAGTCACTTTTCCCAAAAACGTATTATGTTTCAATCCACACCAATGAATCACGCTCTTTTTAATTTAGACTTAGTGTCGCGAATATCCGAGTTCGGACCTGTTTTGTATTAGTCTGGTTCTTATTGAAAGGCAAGTTACAAGTGCAGTCACTGATACCTAGCCTGTGTGCTAATAACCTAATACCTCTCACTTTTTAGTCTTTCTTTCGTCTACCTAAGTCCTTAATAAAATAATACCCCTCCGGATTGGCTCAAATAGGACCCTTCCGGATTGATAGAATCTAGACCCCTCCGGAATTGGACCGCTCTGAGTCGGTTAATACAAGACCCCTCCGGATTTGGACCCCTCCGAATTAGCAACTATGACCCCTCCGGATTCGGACCCCTCCTAATTAGCAACTATAAGACCCCTCCGGATTCGGACCCCTCCTAACTTGAAAAATCTTTTACCCCTCCGGTATTGTAAAAGTGGCTTTTCGGAGATTTCCTTTTTTCAACCTATACCCCTCCGGATACGTTCTCCGATGCAATTATGCTCTTTCAATTAATTGGGAAGGGTATTTACTACCTTCCTAGACCCTTCCGGATTGAAGTTAAGCCTCTTATTTGACAATTCACGCTAACGGTGAAGGGTCTTATCTCTGGCCTAACTTCGGCTCGATTAAGCTTTTGCTGTGCCTTTAGCCCTCCCTTTTGGTCTAGAATGGCCTAAAGTTACTTTATTCAACCGCTATTACCTTTTGGTAGGGGTCTAAGGGTTTTTCAGAAAAATTTATAAAACGTGAAGGGTGTACCCCTCCGGATTTGTGTAATTTGCTAAAAACAATCTCAAAAAATTTTCTCGCTCGCTTTTTCGAGTAATTCTCTTTCCTACTAGTAAGTTCAGCTAATTGTTGATCTAATGGTATCAAGATTAACCGGATCTGTCCAGTTGTCGAAAAGTTATTAGCCAAAACGTCTTTCTTGTAAACTCAAAAAATTTCTCACTTATAGGTTCCACCTAACTTTTTCCGCAATTCTGTTCCTTTCGACCTAAAAATTATTGATCCGAGCTCAGAAGGCCTATAATTTTCTAGTTCAATGCAAAAGACCCGATCTAAAACGCTTTAGCAGAAAAAATTTGCGAAAAACTATGCTACCTGGACCCCTCCGGATTGATGAATCCACCAAATCAAACACGTTATGTTCGATTTCTCTGCAACCCGGAAGGCTTTCGGGTAGCGGGTTTTAAAACTTGTAGATTCACTAGTGGACGTTGTCCGAACAACTATTTTTACTGTTGTAACTCAAAAATTTCAAAAAATTTATATTGTTTCGTTTTCTCAAAAATCACGAAAATTCGGTTTTTGGTTCCAAAATAGTTCCAACCACTTCCGGACTAAACTTAACCGGTTCTATCTATTGAGGTAGTGCAGTTACGATGTAACACACTAACTTAGCGCTTTTTTCCGTTTGAAAAAATATCGATATCTCAAAAATCGCGACTTGTGGGGGGATCAAAATATCGCTATTTTGACCCTAAAAACCGGTCTGTTTTCGTTGTTTTTCACTGAAAAACGATATAAGACTATTAATATAGGCTATATAAATAATAATATTAGAAATACTATACCCCTCTGGGTTTCCTTAATATCCGAATTAAGGTGCTTAACTCGGATATTCGCAGTTCGGTGAAGGGTCACAACAAAGCAGCACTGTCGAGCCCCCCACAGATTATTATCTTATTTTTTGTACCAAAAGGGCTACAAAACTTGTTAACGATACCCAACAGTCGATTGTTGTCGTCGTTGAGCCTCTCCTTGTTGCTCCTTGTACTGCTTGCCGGATCGGTCTTCACCCAAGACCCTTCCGAATTGAGCGCAAATCAGCTGACCCTTCCGGATTGAGCGCAACTTATCATTAACGTGCTTAAATGCTCAAATAACCCTACAGTACAAGCCTCACAAACGGGCTACAAAACTGATCGTAACGATCCTGACTGATATAAATGCCTGTAACAATAATATATCTATCAACAACAAACGGGGGGGTTAGATCACATCTTGTCTGGGGGGATGATTTCTACTGATTTTTTTAAACTTTTTTACTGTTTTTTGTTTTTTCGGTTATTTTTTATGTTTTTTGTTTTTCTTGGGTAATATACTACTTTTTGTTTGGTTTTACTTATATCTTTAAGTGTTTTTGGTCACAAACCACTCAGGGGATGAGGGGTTCGCGATTCCCCCCACCCTTCCTGGTTCGTGAATTTTCGGTCTTAACTAGGTTAAAAAACTATTCACGGTAATCCGGAAGGCTTCTGCGTTCCGAACTACCCTTCCGCCCCGGCGGTTTAGGCCTATTAAGGGCGTTAATGTGAGCATCCGCTCGGCGCGGAGTGCTCGTTAACGGTTCTGCCGGTCATGATGTTAAAAAGGAATAACACCCAGGAGCGCCATAAAAACATGTATGTAACATTCGCCCGGAAGATACATATCGACGGATAACAAAACTAAGTCTTAAGACGACTGGCTAACGTCTAAACAGAGCTTTGCATGCTTTTCACCGTCTCTACCAAGCCAGTACTTTTCGGTGGTCTTTCTAACATCGGGTCGACAAAAACGTTACTGTTCTCCGGCTTCGACCAGAACGCTCAAATTAACTTAATTACATGCAAATAGTGAGCTCATGGCTGGGTCTCAGTATCCCCAGACCACGAGGTCACTCCTAAAAACAGGGCTACTATTTATTATATTACTATTGTTTTTGTTCAGTAGATAAAAATCATCATCTCCATCGAAGATGGATCAACCCTTTCCCCCAACTCCTAGCACCTCATCCTTGTCAAAACTAATCCAAATATCAGTTAAATTCAAGTCAGGACATGACAGGATGCTAAAAGTTCATATAACAAGCTAAAAGTTTCAGTCCCGAAACCCTTCCGGATTTGTGAATCCACTGAATCAAGCTCCTTAAGTTCGATTTCACGATAACTCTGAAGGCTTGTTTTCACCCTTCACCGTTGCTCGCAACGGCCTTGCAACTATTGTAGCAGCACAATAGTTGCAACTCGGAACGTTCTCTGTAATTCGTTGTCGTTTTCCTTAATTTCGATTTTTGTTCTGTTCGCAATCACAGATAAAGTTGTTCTGTTTTTCTTAGTTCTTTTTGCTAAAATGGCCGTTTCTGACGTTTCTCAGAAATGTTACGTCATCACTTCGAAAATTTAAAATTTTAAAATACGGGAATATCCTGACCTTCACCGTTCTGCTAATCATCCGAATAACGTCGTTAATCCTTCAAAATCATTAACTCGGAAGGTTCACTGCTAAAATTTCGAAGTCTGCAGAGATTGCATTTTGTCAATTCTGGTCGAATGTCACAACAGCTCATGCTTGTGGTCTGTTTGCGTCCACTTCTTTTCGGTTGCTCCAAAAAAAAACAAGAACGACGTTAAAAAATGAGCCATTTTGTAACATTCTACATTGTAGACGATCTCATTTATTGTGTCCGACAGACTTTCCGCCAAGGGGAGACGCGAGTCTTTTGGTACTCTCTTCAGTACTCGGACATTTGAGATGGCTGTATTAACTCAATTGTCTTATTAGTATTGTCGACAAAACGTTTTGATATGAAATCAACAGTCGTTAAATCTAGTTTGTTCGCAAAATCCGGTTTTTCTCAAATTTTTAGACAGGGCTTTGCTAGAAAGAGATAGTTGGTAGTTCTGGGCTGCCGGCTTTGCTCTGATTTCAAATTGATGCGAAACGAAAAACTACCTTTTTAATTATTAATTGGTAATGAACAAAGCATGAATTATGTTATTATTCACTCTTGCAAGTGGATTGCACTCGGTACTAGATTTTTTTCCCGTGAACTCTATTGGATCCGGTGCGCGAGTGTTCCTGTTTTTTCTTCATTTGTATCCCCATCCCTATTTATTGAATTGTTTTTAGCAACGTGGATCTCTCAATAGCGCTGGCGTAACAAACGCGTGATAAAAAATGAATTGCTAGATTTTTTGAACTATTCAATTTTGGTTCAATTTTTTTTCGGCTTATTGTTTAAGGTTTGTTCAAAAACCAATTAAATTGCTTCTTCAAATAACGTTTCACTAGCGGAGAAACATAACTTTTTATAATTAGCATGACTGTGGAGAGAAGGTTTGCAAAAATGCAATTTTCAAAACAAATTATTACTTATATCATTTTGCAATCAAAAATTACCAGAGGCGGATGTAGGGGGGACGCCCCCGCCCTAAGGGATTCGACCCCTTACCGACCCAAAGGGTCCCCCTTTGAACTATTTTCAATATGCAATTTTGGCTGACGCACCCTTAAATTTTTCTAAAGGCGCCTTTGGCGCCAATCTATCTATCTATTATATATTTAAATGCGGGCTTCACTATCTCGCCATGCTTAAGCTTTTCAACGTATAGTGCTGATTTAAGTTAACCGGACAAAACGCGTTAAACTTGAAATTTAAAACGCGTTTTTCTCCAATCTATTATATATTTAAATGCGGGCTTCACTATCTCGCCATGCTTAAGCTTTTCAACGTACAGTGCTGATTTAAATTAACCGGACAAAACGCGTTAAACTTGAAATTTAAAACGCATTGTTCTCCAATTGGGTTGAGTTTAGGTGAAAACTTATGAAAACAAAACTTGCTTAAAATTTTATCAGAATCAATATGGTTAAATTTGTTTTGCAAAATTCGGTCCCAAAATTTTACCCCAAAAATCGGTCATTTTGCCTTTTCTTAGTTAATCAAAAATCACGCCAAAAATACCCAGTCGATCACAGACATAGTTATATCAAAGTGAGCCCCTTACGTAGCCCAACAAACTTTAAGAAGGGTATTTTCTCCAAAACATCGTATAAATTAATTTATTTTTGTTTGATAGAATTTTTTTTGGAGAATATACCCTTCTTAAAGTTTGTTGGGCTACGTAAGGGACTCACTTTGATATAATTATGTCTGTGATCGACTGGGTGTTTTTGGCGTAGTTTTTGATAAACTAAAAAAAGCCAAAATGACCCATTTTTGGGGTAAAATTTTGGGCCCGAATTTTGCAAAACAAATTTAACCATATTGATTCTGCTAAAATTTTAAGCAAGTTTTGTCTTCATAAGTTTTCACCTAAACTCAACCCAATTTGAGAAAAACGCGTTTTAAATTTCATGTTTAACGCGTTTTGTCCGGTTAATTTAAATCAGCACTGTAGTAAGACGTGTTTAAAATTTCAATTTCTTGCATACAGAGTACAGGCAGTTTTGCGTGTAAAGGCAACGGTGCGACCTCTAGTCCAGGTGCGAAAGAAAAATCACAAAAAACGTCATATCTCGAAAACTACAAGGATTTGAGCAGTCATATTTAGAGGCAAGAGTCGAAATCCTTGATAGTACTCTGACAATACCCAACTACAGGGTTGGGAATTTCAGGTTTTTAGAAAATAATATTAATTTAGGTTTTCTGAAAATTTTTGGAAAAATCTCAAAATTCGTCTTATCTCAACTAAAATGATTCGGGCATTCAAAATTGGAGGCCAAATTCGCAACCACAAGTTCGATATTTGGCTGCTTAATTTAAACTCGGTAAAATAACCACTAAAATCAAATTGCAAAATCGAAAAAAAATTCTTAACCATTGCAATATACGATAAAGCTTAAACATGCAAAAATAATACGTTGAAAAAGCTTAAGCATGACGAGATAGTGAAGCCCGCATTTAAATATATAATTGAGGCAAGAGTCGAAATCCTTGATAGTACTCTGACAATACCCAACTACAGGGTTGGAATTTCAGATTTTTAAAAAATAATATTAATTTAAGTTATCTGAAAATTTATGGAAAAATCTCAAAAATCGTCTTATCTCAACTAAAAGGATTCGGGCATTCAAAATTGGAGGCCATATTTGCAACCACTAGTTCGATATTTGGCTGCTTAATTTAAACTCGGTAAAATAACCACTAAAATCAAATTGCAAAATCGAAAAAAAATTCTTAACCATTGCAATATACGATAAAGCTTAAACATGCAAAAATAATACGTTGAAAAAGCTTAAGCATGGCAAGATAGTGAAGCCCGCATTTGAATATATAATAGATTAATTTAAGTTATCTGAAAATTTTTGGAAAAATCTCAAAAATCGTCTTATCTCAACTAAAATGATTCGGGCATTCAAAATTGGAGGCCAAATTCGCAACCACTAGTTCGATATTTGGCTGCTTAATTTAAACTCGGTAAAATAACCACTAAAATTAAATTGCAAAATCGAAAAAAAAATTCTTAACCATTGCAATATACGATAAAGCTTAAACATGCAAAAATAATACGTTGAAAAAGCTTAAGCATGGCGAGATAGTGAAGCCCGCATTTAAATATATAATAGATTATTTTCTAAAAATCTGAAAATCCCAACCCTGTAGTTGGGTACTGTCAGAGTACTATCAAGGATTTTGACTCTTGCCTCCAAATATGACTGCTCACATCCTTGTAGTTTTCGAGATATGACGTTTTTTGTGAATTAAAAAAAAAAATTTCAGAAAACTTATATTAATTTGTTTTGCAAAATCTGAAGTTCCCAACTTTGTACTTGGGTCCTGTCAGAGTATTCTCGAAGATTGCGAATCTTGCCTCCAAATATGACTGCTCAACTCTTTGTAGTTTTTGAGATGACGTTTTTTGTGATTTTTTCAAAGTTTAAATTAATTATTTTTCGAAATTTGAAATTCCCATTGCTATTAACAACGATTGATAAAACGATGGCTGTTAAATACTGAATTGACTGTATTCTAGTTCGCATAAATATGAGAGTGAACTAGAGGTCAACACATAACAGCTAGACAGTTTTAGGTTGATTGACAGCCAGGTACCAAACACACACTTAATTATAGTATGAGAAATCTCAGAGATAAGTAAAAAAAGAATAGCAACTAAGATGATTGACAACTGAACATATTGTAGCCCCTGACGTTTCCGTATGGATGTAAAATTTAAATACATAGTAATTTAAATTTAATATAATTATTTAAACCTTCAACCTGCCGCCTCAACTAACATGATACAACAAACTTGAGTTTTAGGCTTATGGTCATCCCTCTCCCTGGGTAACGAGTTTTTGAATGAGTTTAAATAAGGTTCACTTTCCTTCTCCCCCTGGATGTTTTCCTTTTTGTTCCGCCCCCCTGGATATTTTCAATCATGACTCCTCCCATTTTATCTACTGGCTTTCTTCTTCTAGTACTCCATCTGGTTCCCGAGCTTTCACTTTGACTGCCAGATTCGATGTCTTCTTCTTGGCTACTATTCACAAGGCACTCTCTCGCAACTAACGCCGGTCGTTCCTGGCTCCCCTTTCCTTGTTTCTCTTGACCCCTTTTCCTCGCTTCGCTCTCGCCACTCTTGATTTTGCTTTTGCTCCCGTTCCACGTTCTGCTACTGCCGTACTGCCGCTTGGGCCTTGTCCCGCCGCAATCGCTTCGTGTCTCGCTAACACTTCTATCGGTAATCTTGCAGGGATGATGTTTAATGGCTGGTAATCTTCACTATCCGAACTGTCAGACTGGAAGGTGGCTACTGATACGTTTTGCATAGCCTTTGGTCTCTTTGATTTCGGGCTCTCGATTGCCCCTTTCTTTGCGCTCGATAACATCTCCTTGAGCGTAGCCGGCTTCCGTTTCTTGGGAAGGGTGGGTTTTCGTTTTCCTGCAACTGCACTTTTCCTAAGAACAGATCCGTTTTTTAGCTTGATAGTATGTTCGGATTCAGAGATTACATCAGATTTTAATAATTTATACCGATTTAGGGTCTTGCTGGTGGTACGCTGATACAGGTCGCGTGCGCCTCCACTCCCTTGGATTAGGCCCAGTGTCTCCACTCCCTTGGATTTTCGGGGCAACTCCCGATACCTCCCCTGGACACGTGTCCATTTGCTGGTCGCTATCAAGCATGATAGTGGCCCTTCTTAAAGCTGGAGCGTATGTCAAATCGGACCTTTGTTCGATGTTGTCGATGTACTCTAAAGAGTTTCAAATCTTGCCACATGCGACTGCGAAAATGCTTTGAGTTTCCGAGATGAGACGTTTTTTTTTTTTTTTTTTTTCAAAATTTCTCCAAAAAACTTATCTCCAAAAGAAATTCAAAAAATTTGAAATTACTAAGTTGATGAAGATACAACATTATTGTCAGCGTAAATCCAGGCGCCTCAAATCTTGCCTCCTAATATGAATGCTCAAATCTTTTTAGTTTCCGAAATAAGACGTTTTTTCTTTTTTTTTTCGGGAAACTTAAATCTCAGGGACTCTCAGTGGTTGCAAATCTGGCCTCCAAATTTCTCTAGAGGCCCATTAAGTTTACGAGATGACGCTTTTAAAATGGGAATTAAAAAAATTTTTAAAAAAAGTTCCAAATTACCAACCCTGTAATTGGGTGCAGTCAGAGTACACTAAAAGTTTGCAGATGTTGCTTCCAATATATGCGGTTTTTCGTGCGTTGTCGAAAAATTTCGAAGCACCGGAGGTGCGTCAAACGCTAGTATATACTTAATTTAAGGGGGAGCGAGAGTCAAAAAACGCTTTTTCAAAAAGTGCCTAAAATGCCTTTTTGGTCTGTTTTTTTTTTCAAAATTTTGCCTGCAGCGAAGAAATTCTGGCAAAACAGGGACCTTTTAGTGCTCTGGGAGAACTCGGAAAACTAATTTGGTCGACTTAAAAAATCCTAGATCCGCCCCTGATAACTACATCAGATACCTTACAGGGCAGTCGAAACATTCAGGGTTTCTCTATGATACCAGAATTCTTGTTTCGGTTTAATGTATACAGCATTTGAATGATGTTGTTACGCCGCTCTTTGAAATTATATGATAATACTGTTTATTTAACTTGCATTTTTGCCAGACGATCTTGGCCCAACTTTCCAGGGACTATTATGAATTTGATTGGATTTAAATTAGTTTAACCATGAGTTCTAATTTGGACATTTTTACCTTTTAATACGTATCAATATATTACAAGTAATTTTCCTTCTGGAATTACTATTATGTCTGATGTATACCTTACTGTTTGGATGCTGTTTGTACGAAAATGGTGGCATTGAGCGCCTTCTCTCAGACGGATTTGCCTAAGCGTCGAAAAAGATTTCTGCTTTGAGGAATTAGTTTTCTTCTGTCGTTTCCTTTTTTTATTATACCGAGCCACCTAGCTGTCTACTACACACCGAAGGGAAGGAATAACTGAATTTATTCTGCTGATATTGTAATGGCAATGATTATTGTGGCGGTGAAATAACTAACTACGTAGCGCACAATACCCGCCACCACCACAAACTATTTTCCTACGCATTCCACTTCATCCGCCCGGTCAACTGCATTTTTGGTGTCATTTATGTGTTTGCCTTGTAGTATTCTTTCTCTTTCCAATGTACATAACTAAAAAGTCCACGGAAATTCTTTTCAATCCAAATTTTATCCAGAGACTTATCCAGAAATAGCAAATATACTTTCATATTCTCTCATTCAAATGGAGCGGAAAATTTGAATACTGGCATTGCAATTGGCCAGTCTTTCAATTAAATTTTGTTTGGAGTATGCATCTAAGTTTGGATAAAAGTTAATAATATTCCATGGCTAGAAACACGTGCTACTAATTGAATGCGATTATCTGTGCGGTTTTAAGAGAAGTGCGTTATGTCAACTTGGAAAAAGCGACGAGTCCCTCCTTGCTGCAGTTGTTTGGCTATGACGGAACGAATCTGAAGCATCGAACCAAATGGACTGGACTGACATCCTGAGATATGCATAGAGCAGAAAAAACAACGGTCTCACTATCTAATGGGTATGTGATTCTTAAACCAGAAGGGTTATTTTCATTGCTAGAAATCTGGCTTAAAAATCTGTTGCTCCTTAGCTGAAACAAGCGAAAACAAAAATCTGGGAATTATTCTACATGAAGGTCCTCTGCGGGTTCGACAGGGAAATAAGGTAAGGACTTCTTGAGTATTTTAAAGCTTGAAGAAATTTTAAGCATTTTTGAATTTCTTCTTTATTTTAGTGGAAAAGCCGCTGGTGTGTGTTATCGCTTAGTTCGCCAGTGTCTGGTGAGTTGTTGAGGTATCTGTGAAATGATAACTCGTGAAATATGCAAGTGTCCCACAATCAGAAACTAGACTTTTTCTGTAATCATTTCCTACTTTAATGAACGGACTTTTCTCTATTTACAACCTATTTATATAACAAATAAGTAGTTTTAACTAGTTTGTACTTTATTTATAAGTCGCGCCTAGATACACATGAGAGCTTCTGAGCAGTTTTGTTATTTCATGAGTTAAATTTTTTTCCAATCGAACTATTACAAATTGTGCTCATTTTGGCAGAAACTTTTGCTGCGTAATGATGAAATAATATGTTGTCCGGTTTATACCTGGCTAATGTTTCGGTTCTGGGCTCATTTCCACTTCCCCCACATTGAAATTTAATTTTGAAAAGCTATTTAAACATTGTAATTTTGCGATAAAACTTGGCATGGCGAACAAACTAACATTGTGAACAAACTTGTTCTTCATACTTTGCATTGCAACGAATGCAAGTTTATTCCTGGGGGGGGGGGGTGGAAGGGAGCCTGGTTCTGTGGCACGTTTATGTAGGGCAGTTATGAAATCTAAAAAAATAGCCGTTTAACAATCACTTTGTAGTTGTTAGAACATAGTTGAAAAATGCCCGAGGGAAGAAGAGCCCGGCCTGAGGGTATGAAGTGCTCGATGGCGACTCTTTTGCCCGAGGCCATCTTCAACTATGTTCTAACTGTTGAAGAGTATGTTTTTGCTCTTTCTGGGGGAAAGATGCCGGAAAATTGTGAAAGAGCCCGGAAAATTGTGAAAAAGCCCGGAAAAGTGCGCGAAACTATTCAAATGATTTCTTTAGTCATTCATGCGTTCTAATATTTTGTTTTTCATTCATGCCGTTGAAGAACATGTGTGAAAGAGCAAAATCATACTCTTTATCTTCGGTTCTCTTGAACTCAGAAGTCAAATGTTAATTCGCGCATGTGGCGAAGAGGTAACACACCTGCCTACAAAGACAAAGGTCATTGTTTTGAATCAAGTACCTGTTTTTTTTTCAAGCACTGGCCTTGAATTTTTTCAACTCGGGAGTTTTAGGGAAACTCAGAAGCTCAAATAGCGTTGAGAAAGCTCAGATAGCGACGATAAAACTGACATTTTTGTTTTACCTATTAAAAAATGAGCTCAAATTGATTTAGCATATATTTTTAACATCTTACTTTGGGTAATTTACAGGTTAAAATGTTCAAACTTGACTGTTACCAATTGGACGCTCCTTGTCCTAAATAATAGCGTTGTCCCGCAGAAACGATTCGCTCAACGAAACTAAATGGTTTGAAAAAGAATTTTACAGCGGATTGTTTTTAACAGCTCTGAATCAGTGACGTGCGAGTTTTTTGAGGTGTGAGGTGGGTCAACTCAATTTTCTAAGCTGTCTCAGAGCCTTAAAAAGACCAGATTTTCTTTTACTTGGCAGGAAAAATGTTTGAGAAAAAGCGCTAAAAGATGCCCTTAGTTAAAAAAGCGCTAGTTTAAATAATGAAATAAATGGGCATTTCAGAATCATATACTGTGTTTTTCTAACTTTCTAAGTATTTTATTTTCCAAATCTTTCCGAAGGGGTAGCTTAAAAATTTAGGCCAGAAATTTCAAAACTATACATGTTTACGCTTGCGATTAGCAAGCGTTATCAAACCGAAACATAGACTTTTTCGGGTTAACAAGTTGCTTAACAGAATCACTTGGTACCTTGGTGCGTAATGAATTCAAATTTGTAAGCGTCTCCGGCACACTTAATCTGGATGCAACTAATACGCCTGGGACAGCAAATGATCTGGGTTCAAATCTGAGCAGGGCCTGTTTTTTTTTCAAACGGGAAATATTCTGTTAAAAAATGTCGGCTTATTATTTATCTGCTAATGTTTTCTCGGCTTAGTTGCCACATATTAAATTTTTTTTCTGAATGCAGTTTCATTTTAGTTGCTTTTTATGTTTTCATTTACCGCAGGATTTTGTAATTCTACTATCCTTGACTTCGAATGTTTTTTTTCGCTTAAAGAAAAATTTCGGCCAATTGTTTGTCTGCTTATCTGTTGTCTGCTTAGTTGTCACATCTTGGAATCGTTTTTTTTTCTTTGGGCGCATTTTTCTGTAATGTCATTTTTACTGTTCGTCGTGCTCTTACAATTTGAAATTTTATTTTTTTTGACTTCGTATTCCCTGCTTTGTTTTTTTGTTTCGCTAAAAAAATTTCGTCGCCCAAATTATTTCGGCCTAATTTTTATCGACTTAATGATCTAATTTTGGTCGTTTTAAGGGAAACAATTTAAGAACTCCCCTCCACACTTGTCAGGTTGGGATTTTGTTTATAGGTTGGTTTGTTGAAGTTACTTTTTTTTCGTTATGGAAAATTATTTAGCCCTTCTATCTACAGCCTTCGAAAAAATCTGTGGACAAATATTTCACCCATGTTTTTGATTTTTTTCGTTTTCTTGAAAACTACTTGTCCCAAATCTGAGTTTTTGGTTAAATTTAAAAAAGGGTTTCCAAAAAATCCCTGCATTAACGGCGACATCCAATTTTCTTTCACATAAGTTTATGGCCCTCGGAATAGTCGAACTTTTGATTATTCAATGAACGGGTTGTAGGGAAGCTCATTTAATTGTGCGATTTCGCCCGAATTTTTCTGACACCGCAAATTATGGCCCTCGGACAAGTCAAAGATTTTTTGACAGTTTTTGCACTTTTTTTTTCTGTATAAATTGCCTCACCCTTTTTTCACACAAAAAGCAAAATTTTTGATTTGTTGACGTTTTTTGCATTTTCTCGCTTACTATCCTGCCAAATCGGATATGGTAGGTTTAATCGGAATAACTGGTTTTTGAAAGCCTATCTTCATAATTGGCTATGCCCAGTTTAATTTAAAAAGTTATGGCCTTTAAAGAAGTCAATTTTTTGAAACTTACAGTTTTTGAAACTTCTTCGCTTTACGCCAAAACTACCGTGCCAATTCTCAGGTTGTGATCAATCGAGAAAGTCGGTTTTTGGAATCTTCTCCGCTTAAGCGACCTTAACCTGCTTTTTGCTGAAAAAAATGAAGTTTGGAAAGTCTTTCAACCGTTTATTAGAACATTATTAGAACATTTTTTGAACTTTCTTTACGCAAGCATAGCTTGTGTTATAGTATGAACTTTCTTTTTTCCAACCTAAGTCGCAAATATTGTTGTGACAAATTGTGTTCATTTTGATCCAGCTATTAAGTACAGCCAATGCTAAGGAAAGGATATTAACACAGACTCACAAAAAAGTTTTATCAACACAAAGATTACTAACACAGATACTAACAAAGTTTTACTCATTCAGTTTTTCCCAGTAGCGGTGTCGGTCATATTTTTGCTTGTGTATGCGAAGTGAAACTTCGCCTCTGTGTAAATTTTACACATTCAAATCTGAGCTGGTTATCTCAACTTTTTATTTTCGAAGGGAATTAAATAAGGTTTTGAGCAAAGTCCAACATTTGAAATAACATTTTTGGTGGCGCATCAGTAAAGCAAAATCATTTTATATCATACACGTATCTCCAGCTTGTTTTTATCGAGACATACGAAAGTTTTGGGTCACCTAGTTTTTATCAACATTTAAATTTGTTTTTTCGACTTTTTTTTTTCGTGTATGAGTTGTATCGCAAGTGGTGCGAAGCTCCGCTTCACCCCTGTGTAAGTTCGGATCAGCGGAGGTTTACCATAGTTTTTTTTGCTTTGTTGCTGCCCGATAAATAAATTGAATATTTGTTTAAATCCGGCTATTTAGTGTTTCTGGGCGTGTTTTCTTTAATTGGAATATCATGCCATAGAAAATTTTCAAATTTTTGTAATTACGATGTTCCTAATTTTTTCTAATTGTGGTTTTTTGAAGTTTTGCTTTTAGCAAGCGTTATCTAATCGGAATATAGTTTTTTTTCAGTATAATTTGCTGAACAAAATCATTTAATCACTAGCTAGCTTACTGTATTAGTATATCAAGTTCGTGGTATCTGTTTGGCTCGCATAGCGAGAATATAACGTTGTTGCTTGATACGACAAAGGTTATAGGTTCGAATCCAATCCGGTCTGGACTTTTTTCCGTGTGACAAGAAATGTATTTCTCACTTTTGCTTGTCTGCTTATTTTTTGTCGGCTTAGTTGCTTTAGCGGGAAATATGTTTATGATGTATCACAATTTTTTTCAATCTGTTCCGGTTAACTGCGATACAAGAAGCTCCGCATATTTTTGATGTTTGATATTTCTATGTTTTTTTATTAAAACGATAATAGCAACTTGTTCTCCTACCTAAGTCGCAAAAATAAAAGTGTTACTAGGTTAAAAGGGTTATAAAATAATAGGTTAGTAATAAGTTAACTCAATTGATGCTTCGTTAATTCATCAAATGAACCGAAAAAAGCTTATTGTTTCATACTACAGTAAAATAATTTAAATCCCATTTCAGAAAATTTTTCATTCAATTTACTTGCGAGATTTTAGAAAACCATAATTTATACGCAATTTGATTTTATACGTATTCATTCATTACATGCGTTCTGAATTTGGTGTGGCTGCCTTCAGTTTATTACATTCCATTTCATTACATGCAAAGTTTGACTTTTCGTATATTTAAAGCTTCCGTATCTTTGCAGCTTTCTCGCCCGTGTTTGCGAAGCTGCAGCTTCGCTTCTCTATACAATTTAAGGAAATATATGAAGTGAAATGTTTTATTTTGTCCGCGCATTTTTTTTTCGAAGAAAATTGTTGTCTAAAATTGTTTCAAATTGTGAGTTCTCTGATTACAATGATTTAAAAATGTGAATGCCAGTATTATGGCGTAAAAAATCCGATCATACTGTTTTTCCGCTTGTTTCATCAACTATGTTTTGTCAAGTAGGCTTTAATGAATAATAAGCGTTGAGAATTGCTAGATCGTACTTTCGCTTTTTTTTCGACATGTTTTGGTATATATGTAAAATCCCGCTGAGTTAGACGCTCTAATGCTGGTATATTTTTCTATATCCTAAGTGGCACGAAGCTTGGCCTCTGTATTTCAAATTTTTGTTCTTTCATTTTCTGAAGGCTAGCCTGTAATGCTATTTTTGTGTTAGTTTGCAAGTGCCTTAAGGCTGCGCTTCGCCTCAGCATGGTTTTGATTTTTCGTCCGTTTCTACAGATAAATAAATGTCTACAGAAAAATGATTATTTTTCGGTTAAAAAGAAATTGTTGGGAAGAGTTATTGCGAAATTCGACAACTCGCAACAAAAGACAACTCGCAACTACAGACAACTTGCATTAAAAACAACCGGCAAAATACTCACCGCAGCAGTCGCGCTAATGTTTTGCGAGCTTGCCAACAGAGGGAAAGACTTTATACGAACTTAGAGCCAGTTATTGTCACAAAGCGCCTCGCTGCGAAACGAGGCGCGAACGACCAAAATTATTAAGTTTCCAATTATTTTTAAAAACAATTCTTATAAATCAGTTGTCGCTTTTCTTAAATTTTGCAAGTTCTTCTGTTTCAAGTTGTCGCGGTACCGAGTAATTGATCCTTTGTTCCAGGCAATCAATTTCAACTTTTAAACTGCCCGGGGATGAAATATTTAAAGCAGACAACTGTATTCACTTGGCTTCTAAATGTCACATGTTTGCTATGCCTTTTAACCCGAACTAGCACTCCTGTGAACTTTCTTTATTGCTACATGTACTTCTGAAACCGTTAGTTTGACGTCATGGTTACATTCAGAGCTAAAGCTAGTTAAGCAACCAACTGGCGAAAAACTAAAGCCGTTTATATGATGGAAATAAAATGTCTGCCGTTTTATTTGAGGAAACAAAAATATTTAATGCGCTCAACGCTGTTTGATTTTTTCACTTCGAAAATTAGTTGATGTAGTTTTTAATAATGTCTGAATGTTATTAGTGGACGTTCAGTTTGGTAGGCATTCTTTCCTTTTTCCAGGTATGCGTTGTTGTTGGAGTGAAATAATTATTTTACGCTAATATTGGGCTGTCAATTAGTTTTCTGTTTTTTTTTTCTAAATGTCTGAACCTCTTATGAACATATTGGAATAAAGGAAGTCTTAATAACGCAAGATTCGAGCAAGATTTCAACACAACCTGTTCTGTTTGATTTTCTGGTGAAAGTAAGAAAGAAAACGGTTCTAATTGGTGGGCGTTGCCGTGTTACATCGCTTGGCTTTTGTTTTTTCACCTACATGTATTGGTTGTTTTGGGGTGTACTAGAATGCAGACAATCCTCATTTGTTCTCTGCTGTTGATTTCATCTCTCTTTCTCTTTCTCTCAGAGACAGTGTGGCTGAACTTCTGTTGCCGCAGCAGCACAGCATACCACCACTCTCCTCCTCCCTTCCCCTCCTCTTAATCTTTTCACGCACTCTGCTGGAAATTTGTGCTCCTCCTGTTGCACGTCTGAGTTGAGAATAAATCGTTGTAGAAACATCAAATTATTAGAAGCAAAAATTAGGTTAAAGTAGTAACAAATTCAAGCCCTATAACTTTGCAAAAGAGGACCAAAAGTGAATTATCTTTTAATTTTATTTTGAGCCCCGGGTACCAATATCTTTGAGCCATGGGTATCGATATTATTTTTTAAAATTTCTTCAAAATTTGCTATTTAAATAGTGGACATTTGATTTGAAAAAAAGCAGCGCGAACACAAATATTTAGCCTTTTTTTTTCGAAAAGCTACTCGTAAAAAGTACTAATGAGCGAAGTAATTTTTCCTTCGTCTAAGCTTATGGTTTTGTTTTTAGGACAGGAATTTTAGACGCGCAGTTTGCAATTTAAGCCGTTCGAGTTTTGGTTTCCATAAGAGTTTGATTATTACAGAAGCAAGTGTATTGATATACCACGAATCCACTTTTTCAAAACCAAGTCGGAAACAAAATTGTTGTTTACAGGTGCGCTTTTACTCTATAGCATGTGTTTAGTAGCATGTGGTCGATATACGCTTTGTTAGTTGTCAGTGTCGGTCATCTACAAGAGCACATGGCACAGGTGGGAGGACATGAAAATCTAATCTTAATGATTAGATCACTGATTTGATTCCGCCTCATAGAAAAAATTTGTAGCTATAATTTTGCTTCTTTCTTTTGCCAATTTAGATAGTTTTTTGCACTTATCTCGCTCGTGTATCCAAAGTTCTTCGCCTCTGTGTCAAACATGTTAATCAAGTGGTGCTTAACTTAACTTGCGCTCTATGAGAACTGATTTGATGAAGTGAAGTGGTTGAAAAATTGGCGTTCGACTTCAGCTTCCAAATTAGGAAAAATTTTAAGAATTTCCGGAGAAATAAGCAAATGATTCAATTCGGGCATCTTAATTTAATTAATTCGATGTTTTATCGAATATAAAATTTTCTCAAAAGTTGAAGGTGTCTACTTTGATTTAAATCGGTATACTCGTCATTTAAAAACTAAATTGTCAAAAAATTGTCAATTTTTTGTTTTCTCTATCACTTGCGCCAGCAAGTGAAGTGTAATCTGTAACTAGACTTGTTTCCCTTAAGCAATTCCGCTTTTTGTGCTTTCGAACCCGTACTTTGTCCAATGCACTTGCACTGTATCGCAAGAGATGCTAAGCTCCGTGTCGCCTATGTAAAGTTTTTACCTATTGATCCAGTTTTCTCAAATTGAGTTTGTTTATCAAACAAATGTCAACTATCAATTATTCTCGAAATTCAAAGAGCTTTAAGGCCTTGTATTGTTAACTACTAAATTCGAAAGTTTTTTTAAAAAGGAGGCAGTTTTTTTTGTTTCCTTGCGTTGTTTGTGTTTCTCGACATATTTTTTTCCAAAATCAAGATAATGTGGGACAAACTTGTGGAATGTTTCTAGTATTTTCGAGTTTAACAAGTTTCTTTCGACTTAGTTGCTTTCGTCTCAGTTTTTTTTGTTTAATTAACAATGCTATCTTTGCGTTG
>NC_087065.1:28710218-28998243 GCF_963678635.1 Symsagittifera roscoffensis | reverse complement strand
GTAAGACGCGCGGCCTTTATCACTCAGTCGTGGGTACGAATCCCGGTTCGGTCATGTTTGGAGTGGTCGCAGTATCATCCGCCTCCTCGAGGTGAATCCGGCTGCGGCAAAATGGATGACATCTCTCTCCCCCACGGAGTAGAAGGGCCAAGGTTGAAAGGTGGGATCTGGGCCGGGGGTTCATAAAAAAACTAAAAACTATTTACATGGGATGAGATAAAATGTAGTCGTGCATTGATTGGGTGTGTTGCGCTTATTAACCTTTTTTTGTTGAAAAAGAATACACCTGAAGGTAATCTAAGCTTAATAATCTACTTTACCAAACACGTTTTAGCAATATATGCTTTTGAAATAAATCAGTTAAGTTAAAAGTTTCGAAAGAGTTACACACGCCAGAGTTAAATAGATGAATGATGCAAAATGGTTTATTTTGTGGGGGCCAGCTCCCTGAATTATCTGAAGTCATCACTGGGGCACAGAGAACGTTTACGATTTGCAAGACAATCCACAGCCATCTCCGGGCTTTCATTGAACCCTTATTCAAAGAATCCTCTGAAGATAGTGCAAAATCTAGTAAAAAGACAGGGTGTGCTCCGACTTCGATCAAATCTTGTCATCTGGCATGACACAATAAACAACTCACTGACAAAACACCGAAGTAACTACAACCCATTAACGAACAAATTCCACCCCTTCACCCCATCTCAACTAGTCGAAGAGCTTAGGCATCTAAACAACACCCACAAGATAGAGGCCATCGTCTACACTCGCAGAGAAGGTACACGCGATATTTACGAAGAGCTCAACTCCAGCGGAATCTTGGTAATTGACGCCATTACATATCTCATATCCAGTAGAAAACGCAAGGATATCCAGCTTAAGTACGAAATCGCAAAAGTCCATCCCGACATTGTCATTGAAAAGCGGCTCGTTAATACAATAATCCGAAACAAATCAGACCTTACTGGACTCAAGAAAAGCAGGAAGAAGAGACTGAGCTACAAGAACAACAAGAAGTCAAGAATCGAAAGCGACCGGAGCACAAAAGAAAGCAATAAGAAGCTGAGCAAGAAACAAAAGGACAGGCTCAAGAAGCGTATCGCCCTTGGACTCCAAAAATAAGTAAGACTCTCCTCGCCTTTAATTATATTCTTGTTGAGTACTTGTGAATCTAACCGCCCCAGTGCATCCATAGGAATTAAGTTTCCTAGGAAGCGCGGGAAAGTCAGAGCATAAGTAGATATATACCCAACCGAGTTGAACTAAACCCAGTACATCTATAGGAATTCAGTTTTCTTAAGAAGTGCGGGTAATTTCAACTTCGGTTTGTCAATTCCAACCTGTGTTCCAACAATCTCAGTGCATTCTTGGGAATTAAGTTTCTTAGAAAGCGCGGGATAGTAGGAGCTCACGTTTTGCAAACAAGGCCTTTACCCCTAGTGCATCGTAGGAATTAAGTTTCTTACGAAGCGCAGGAGATAAGGGTCTCTTTTCTATTCCTTTTCTATTCCTACACATTCCACTTCCCCAATACATTCCACAATGGCGCCATCAAAACCGAAAAACTGCTGCAAAACATGCACAAATCCCATAACGGCACGGGATGCCGTGTTTCTATGTGTCTCATGCGGAGACTCAATGCACTTGACCCCTAAGTGCACCGAAATGAGTGAACGAGCAATCTTCGGGAGAAGTGAGGTCAGCCAAAACCTCCTACTTATCTGCAACGCGTGTGTCCGCCTAAACCATAGGGACCGCATGCTGGACAAACTTGCATCCACCAGAGAAAACAACGACATAAAGCCAATAGTGGAAAGCGTTGAAGAAGTCATAAATCAGCTCCAATCCCTGACAAGTAACATCGGTAACGTCGAAGGTATAAAGGACCAGATAACTTCCCTGAGAACCGAGATGGCTCCACGACCTGACAGTGAACTCACCACCAGCAGAACAACAAAAACATCAGAACCAAAAACCCAGAAGAAAAAAGAAAACTACGACGGATTACGGGTGCGAGGCATTGCAGAATCGAAGGCCAAATCGCCAAGAGAACGGTACGAACACGACGTGAAGGAAGTTAAAAGTATTCTGGAATTCCTAAAAATCGACTGTCCGATCGATGATGTAAGGCGATTGGGAAACTACGATGGCAAAAAAGACAGAACACTCATAATCAAAACAACCAGCGAACACCATCGACGGCTGATACTGCTATCGCTATACAAATTAAAAACTTACTCTAAACAGGTATATATGAGCAAGGAACTATCCCCTGAAGACCAAAAAATTGAAAACGATGCTTTGAAACTACGCCGAAAGATGATCGAAAACGAATACGACAAAAAACGTCTACGAATCAGAAACCTCAAGCTTCAACAAAACAAAAACGAAACTGACGACAAGAATCTAGACAACTGGGAAAATGTTCCGCCAGAACCAGAACAATGACTACATACTAAAAGTTCGCTCAGTATTCTAAATTTCAATGTCAGGAGCCTGCTAGACATTAGTAGACGCATGACATTGGCAAATGCAGTTCTTACAAACGACTACGACATCATCTGTCTAACTGAAACATGGCTCACAACTGCAGTACCAGACGAGGCCCTCTTTCTAACAAACTACACAATACACAGAACAGATCGACCCAATACGGGCCAGAACACTAAGCACGGCGGAGTCCTCATTGCAGTGAAAGGTTTAACTCATAGCAGAATAGAACTCAAAACCGAACTAGAATGTGCTGCCATCGAAATCAAATCTCGTCAGAAGCAGATAGTAATCTGCTGCTTCTACAATCCCCCCAAAAACAGCCCGTATAGAGCATCTCCCGACAACATAAAAGACGTCTTAAAACAGCTTCATGACTCGCTTAGTGACAACTCATCGCAACTCATCCTAACCGGAGATATAAATCTTGCAGAAGCAAACTGGGACAGCCTAAACTCAAACGACGAATACGAAGCCAACATACTGGACACTCTAGAAAAGTACGATCTACATCAGCTAATCACGTGCCACGAAGGCAGGAGCCTCGATGTATTCCTTGCCACTGACCCGACTCTTGTGCTAAGTTCGGCTATCGACTCAGCACTAGAAGCACAATACTCATCAAACGGAAAAAAGTGTTCCGATCATCACGCATACAAAACTTATTTGTCCCTACCAACTTCGAGCAAAATAACAACCCCAGCTATTAAACGCGCATACCAGAAAACCGACTGGGATGATTTCAACAAACAAATCGTCAGCCAGCCATTTACACCATACTGCTACAGCAACATTGACATCCTACTGTTACAGTGGTACAAATGGCTCGAGAACATCATCGACGAAAAAATACCCCGAGTCACCAAACACAGGGCAGAAATTCCACCCTGGATTAGATCATCCACCTCTCATCAAATGAAGATTGTCGCGACAATGAAGCGTAAATACGCAAAAGCAAACTCACTCTCGCTACTCCTGAAAATCAAAAAAGCTGAAAAAAGCCTGAACGAAGAAATCAAAATGGATCAAGCCATATTCGAAGCTAAAGTATTCAAGAGCCGCCGCATGTCTGATCTTCAGAAATACTTGAAATCGATACACAAAAAGCATCCCCTACCAGACGAAATGTTCCTTAATCAATCACCGGACACAACTGAAACAGCAGTAAACAACGAACAAAAAAGTTCTCTGTTTAACAAATTTTTCACCCAAGTTTTCAGCAAACAAGGTGAACTAACCGGCAAACAAACTTACATAAAATCAGAAACAAACCACCTGAAACTATCCGAGGAAGAAATAACCAGATGCCTCCAATCACTGAAAACAAAAAAAGCATGCGGTCCGGACAACATTGGAAACATTATCCTGAAACACGCGACATCACTCGCAAAATCTCTAAAGCTCATTTTTCAAACCTGCATTAATAAAGGATCATTTCCACGCCGATGGAAAACCAGTGAAATAACACCAGTCTTTAAAGAAAACAACAAGGCAGACATATCGCAATACAGACCCATCAGTCTTTTGGCAAATGTATCAAAGGTATTTGAAAAAATACTCTTCGACCGATTATATCCAACAATCGAAACTAAACTACACCCAGCACAGTTCGGTTTCAGAAAAAACAGATCAGCGATCATACAACTTCTGTTGTTTCTGAACGAAATTTATCTGGAAAACGACATCAAAGAAAACGCTGAACTATGGGTCCTATACGTAGACTTCAGTAAAGCCTTTGACAAGGTCCCACATCAACCACTGATAGCCAAAATTGCAGAAATGGGAATTGGCGGGAAAATCCTTGAACTACTAGCCAGCTACCTAACAGCACGAAAACAATGTGTTAAAATTGATAGAAGCAAATCTCCAGTCACGCCAGTAACAAGTGGAGTACCACAGGGTTCAATACTAGGTCTGCTCATGTTCCTGATATACGTTAACGATCTTCCAGAATCAGTCAAACCGAGCACTTCTTTTGGCTACGCCGACGACTTTAAAGTAATTGCAAAGAACTACGAAGAAGCAATTGTCCTCGGAACGGAAATTGAAAAGTGGAGTCTCAAAAACCAAATGGTACTAAATTTAGGAAAAAGTAAGGCACTACGCATTAAAGGAAATACAGAGCCTGTGTGTTCAAAAGGCGTGAAACTAGGCACTGTCAACTCCCAGAAAGACCTAGGAGTGATAATGACAAAAAACATCTCGTGGAACGAAAACATTAAACGTAGGACCGGTAAAGCATGGCGAGCCTTCTCCAACCTCAAACGTAACATCTCATGCTATGCAAATCTCCAAACAAAATTGAACGCCTATGTAGGTTACGTCGTCCCTGTCATTTCCTATGCATCGCAGGTATGGTACCCATCAAAAACCGAAATGCGGGAAATCGAAAGAGTTCAACAAAAAGCTACTACATGGATACTTAACTACTCCATCGGATACAAAGAGAGACTACGTACCCTGAAGATCTTACCACTCTCAATGTACATCGAACTCCATGATATACTGTTTCTTCAATCGGTCATGGACGGTAAATACAGCGTCAGTGAAGATTCAATTCCAATATCACTGAGAGAAAGCACCACGAGACAATGCAGCGAATTCGAGCTCAATAAAAACCGCATCAGCAAAACAGACGAAAATTTCTGGACGAGAGCCCCGAATCTTTTCAATATACTCCACAAACAGTTTCGCGACAACCCGACGAAAAAACAACTGACAGAAAGTTACTTCAACTACTTTGAAAACAGTTACAATCAGCTAGACACATGCACCTGGCGTGTACTGTGTTCCTGTGGATCGTGTAACCCCTACCAAAAACTCATGCCAGCTGAAAACTGAAGGGTTGACACCCCTGGGCCAATGAGCCCTAAAGCCTCTACTACTACTACTACTACTACTCCAAACTCGCTATAATTTTTGGTGGTGGTGCATACCTTTTTTATTGCCTCGGTCCTACTCAATGCAGGGCCAACCGTGGGAGAGGAGAGATGTCATCCATTTCACAGCAGGGTGTCCCACCTTGAGGTGGCGTAGACCCCTCCAACGTAAGCGAAGTGGGAATCGAACGCACGACTTTGTGGAGAGAGCCTTGTGATGCCCAACTCGGGCACGGCTGCTCTGAACGCGCAAATATACTCATTATGTTTGAGTATTCGCATCGTAAATGAAAATAATGAGGCTACAACTTTACTTATTATATTTTTACATTTGATAGAAGAATCAATGTCGGTGGCAGAACACTCATTTTTTGGTGTATGTACTTGAAATTCACGGAAGAAATGTATGTTTTATTGGTGGAAACTGTGAGACAATTAAAGATGAACTTAGTTTGTGTCGGAGACCGCTATTTGGATATGCATCTCACCGGTTTAATCTTGCTTTTAAAACCTACTTGTCTTAACAGGCAGTTTTTTTGGGCAAAATTATTGCAAAAAGTGGGAAATTGTAAGCTGTTAAATTTTCTGTCGAACTGACTACTTGTGGATATCTATTTGATTCGTTTCTGAAAAAGCTTTACTCGATGGAGTAGTTAAACTTGCGAGCGTTAGTGTAATAGTACGAACCTTCTTTTTTCAAGCATAAATCGCAAACAAAAGTGTTCATTAAAAATGATCACTTATTAGGAAATTTCACTGTAGCATTGGAAATTGCATATGATCTGTTCTCTGCTTTATTTGTGGTTAGTTTTTGCGATTTGTTAAGCGTCCGTAGCTGAGTGGTCAGTGTGTGAGACTCATAATATCTAGTTTGCAGGTTCATAATATCTAGTTTGCAGGTGCGGCGCAGAAAATTAGGTCAAAACAGGGACTTTTCAGGTTTTTTCATTTGGTCGACCTAAAAAAAAGGTCGACAAAATTTTTGAAAATTCGGATCCCTCGAAAAAATCCTAGATCCGCCCGTGCTGATTAGTTGAAGAATGACTTTCTTCTGTCAATTTTGAGCAACAGCTCTACTAGAAGTCCAAGAAGCCATTTTTTGACTAAAAATTTGTTGGAACTGTCTTAAGCATGTAATTTTGTACTTTGTGATTAATGGCCATTAATTGTCCAGTAACGGAATAATTAATTTCTTCATATCTCCGTTTTCCACAATTTTTTTTTACTTTAAGCCTTTCCGCTAAATAGCGTTTATTTTGGGCCAGCCCTGATTTCAGTTTTCTACAAATGTTTAAGGTCAAACGAATTGTCGTTTTCCTGGATCTTGTTAACTGTTTCCCCCTATTGCAAAATGGGGAAGATTCGTTACAAGGTATTGCGTTACAAAACTACCTATGCTTAACCGTCGACTTAGTGCTTGGGATTGGTGGCAATTCTTTTTTTTAGGTATCATAGGGGGACTTTTTTCATTTTGTAGACTATAAGATCCGTTTGTATTTGTAAACTTTATTTCAAATAGTATTTGATTTTATCTACTATTGCATTAAAGTTCATCCTACTTCTTTGAAATCTACGTGAAACAATTCAGGGAAGTTTGCTTAATTTTGGGCCAAGTGTGTTTTTAACTTGCAGCGCTGTAATGGGAGGATGAAAAATTGTGGTAATCAGAGGTTTTATTAAGTTAATATGATTGCGCACAACATGGAGTTGAGTAGCGTAGGCGTTTGTTTGTCTTCGCTTATTTATGTCATGCGTATTTATGTCATACGTTTTAAATAGTAGCTGCGTAGGCGTACTTAAGTACATTTTAGTGGACTTTCAACCGTTAAATTATCTGACGTCGTTACGCAATTGTTGTTCAGATTTAGAAATAGTGCCTTGTTTATTGATTAATTATTAAAAAGAAATTTTTTCTAGCGTTTTTTATGTCTATCTGCATGCATGGAAAAGAAATATAATAAAAATAGCTTTAAGAAATGAAAGGAATCTGTAATCGATTGAAGTAAAGAAAATTCAAAAACCGAAAAAATTAGAAAAAACGTTTATTTTCAATTTTTTCTACTTTTTTTGTAAAGGGCGATTGAATTGCGTTTGTGTGACAAATGAGAAATACTAATAGCTAAATTATTATTGCAAATTCAGAACTATTATGTTCATCATGTCATTCGCAAATGTGTCAATTCTATTTTAGATTTTTTAAGCAATCGGAATCCTGACTATTAGGGCTTCAAAATGATACCGTACTTGAGTATCTAAAAGCTTTCTTAGGGGTAGTCGAAATTGAGGGAAAAATATACCCAGCACCATTTCATGAAAGCCTGTGCAGTTTTTAACTGAAGATAAAAAAATATTTATGTGTTCAAGCAGAAGGGAGAGGGAAAAACTAAGTTAAGCTAAGAAACATGAGCAATGGTTTCAGGTGACTACCGTTTTCCACAAATCTAGCCTCTTTTTCCGTGGATTTTTGAAGCACATGTTATTCAAGTACTTTTTAACAACATGAAGTTCCTGTTGGCTGAAAGAAGCGCTTTTCGTCTAATATGGAGCAGTTGATGATTTATATTTTTTTGCTCTAGACAAGCTGAGGTTCACGTTCAAGAAGGAGATCAAACGACAAGGAGATCGGAAGCCAGAGTACAAGGAGAAGTTCTGGTTCGAGTGCACAGACTACTGTGGCATGATCACTGGTTAGCTAGCCACCATAATATATTGCATAACTGTAGCATAATCCCCGAGTGCGGATAAACTAGCCCAAGTAAAAACGAACCGAAAATTTACACAAACTTTAAACCGCCGAAAGTGACGTCATTGGTGCGCATAACTGCTCCTTGTTTTCGACTGATTTTATGATCGCTTTTTCAGGGCTGCTGCAAACTGTTATTTCAATGTCGTAGTGGTCACGAGGCGTTAACGTATCATTCTTTTCCAGAAAGAAAGGTTTATAATTGCTCTTATTTTCTTGCTCACGTCGCCCGTTGCATCTTTACGCTTTTGAAAAGGGGCATGACGGATTTTCGTTGCTAGGTACAAATTTCACATATGCTCAACTATATGAGTGGGGTGGCAATTTGTTACTAGGTACCAATGGAGGGGGGTGAGGGGTTGAATAGTTAAAGATATCCGCCCGTTTTTATTTTAGTTCATTGATTTGAATCAGTTTATTTAGTTCAACTTTACTGTTAGTGTTAAAACTTTTATGAGTGTTGGTGACATTGCGGATTGATGTATAAAATTTTTTGTTAGCATATTTTGCTATTCCAGTGAGTAGGATGTTGCAAATAGTTGCTTTGACCTTTAACATGGAAAAGAGATAGTGACATAGGTTTCTTCGGTTTCCTTTGTCTCGCCTCCATCGGTGTTGCTATTTATTTTGGGAAGCAAACAAAAAAATTGGCCGCACTGTTCTAAATGGGAGCGGTGATTTAGAACGAACTTCAAAGGTAACAGAAAAGCAACATGTGCCGACTGAACAGTGAAATAGATATTTATTGTCCACATACTGCAGACAAATAATTCTAGTTGGGAAAACAAAAAGAAATTCTGTTGTTGTTGACGCTTCCCTTCTACCTTGCCTGTCCTTCCGCCATGGCACGTGAACAATCCGACGAGGGTAGTAGAGTAGATTGAAAGTGTGTTTGAGAGAGAAAGAGAGACTGGAGGGAACTGAACTTGAATTGGAAGCTGTATCTAGCACATTCTTAGTGCAGTGGCTATGTGTGGTGGTGTGGTGTGGTTAAAGTGGAAATGAGTGCCTATAACTGCTTTGAAGGTTCGCTAGTTCTCGTAGTCGTACCAAGGCAGATATCTAAGTAGAACAACAAACGCTTTTTGAATGCTGAACCAAGAGCGGAATACAGTTGTAAAATGACAGTGAAGTCTGTTGGTGTATTTTTATGTATTCACATGCAATGCTTTAAGTGTCTGTGTGTGTATGAGTGTTGTCGCTATCTTTTATTGCGGTTCGTCTGACTGCGGCGTCTTCAGAAGTGGCGTATGATGAAAATAGAGTAATTGTAACAGTTCGATTGTGCCCAGACGACTTGAAAGGTGCTAAACTTGTGTGATGCCGCGCTCTATTTCGTCTGTTGACCTCGCTACACTTCTTTTGAAGATGCGCCGCCGCTCTTGATGTAGTTTTTTTATTTCTTAGTTTTGTGGTGACTAATATTTGTAGTTGAAATGGATTGGATACGGATTAAGTATCGCATGCATCGTTTTTGGCATTCCCTCCCACGCAAAAAAAATAAGTTAGTGACTTGAATTTTGAAGACTGTCAATTATGCTGAAGGAGTTAAACATCATCAATATCCTGCAGTTTTGAAACACATGAATGACTGTAAATTGGCAGCGCGATACTCGATAGCAGAAAGTCGCTTTCGACAGGCGATGATCAGTTAATTGATGAGCCTTAGATAGCTCTAGGCCAAACAGTCTGTTGATATGGGTCAAACTGTCTGTTGCCAAACAGACTATGTGTGTGCATGTTGATATGGACATCTCTTAAAAGCACGTCTCTCTGATCTGGACGCCTCTCAAAATCAATAGTGAAAAGTCTTTTTCATCTAACGAGCAACCGAGAGTGTATCGGACAATGAATTAGTATTTTATGAAAATGCGATAGCAGATGACGGCTATATCATTGATGGCTGTAAAATTGAGATGAAAAGTTTTTTGTTGATCAAGAGAATCTGTCCTTAAGATCAGGTTTTTAGATCTAATGAGAAGTCTTATAACTGTCATGAGTGTATTTTGTCTGTTTTGTTTAGAGTTGAGAATTGACTCGTGTCAGCATGCCATCTGTATTGTGTATGCGAAGAAGATGCTTACTCTGGGCTTCGAGTCCAAGTACTCTCATACTGACTGGGAGTGCAGGATCCGCGGGGTCTATGGGGAAGGTAGGCAGTAACAGATGACCGCTCTCAAAATTACAGTTTTTCGGTCGAATCAGCTTCATTTCGAAGCTGGCCTGCGATATTGTAATGCTACACTCATTCCTTGGCGATTTAATTTCAATGAACTTGTTTACTGTTTTAAACAAACATCTCAAAGACCTCATTCGCTCAATATGGAGTTTGATAATTTTTATCTTTTGATATCTTTTCATTTGCGAGAGCAAGTGACTTGTAATCAGGAACTAGGTGTTTTCCCGTAAACAAATTTTCTTACAGATTTTGAATTAGCGTTATGGTTGAATCGTAACATCTTCGAGGTTTCTTTGCACATGGCCTAGAGGTAATGCCGTCGCCTTTGCACCCTAAGGTCTGGGGATCAAATCCCGGCTGGACATGTTTTTTAAGCTTATGCCATTGAATTTTTTTCCGGTAAAAAAGATTTGTCCCACTTTGATGTTCGAACAATTGCCCACAATCTTCTGAATTTGTATATTTTAAGTAGTGACAGCATTAAATTTGTTTTTGCTGTTAAGTAACTGGCTTTCCTATTTTGTTTGATAATTTTCTCGGAAGTCCATTAGTGAAAATCCATTAGAAACAATTCTACCGGATTTCACAAAAGGTAATCCACCGCCTACATTTTTGTGTGCCTGCATACTCCTCTGGTCTTTTTTTGCTTTACTTCTTTGTATACAGCCTTCGAAAAATTCTGTACGGGAATGTTGAACCGATATATATTTTTTGGTCTATCAAAAACTAACCTACCAAATCTGAGATTTTGGTTTCAATGAATTGAATGGATTTGAAAAGCTCCCCTCCATTAGCGGCTACACCCAATTTTTTTAAAAAGAAAATAATAGCCCTTGGAATAGTTTTTCGAATCTGTTTTATCCGTTTAACTCGAAAGCCTGACGAATTTAGCGAAAAATATCTGAGCCTACTATATCTGGTTTTAACCTACCATATCTGAGCTTGCGGGTTCAATCCAAAGAACATGTTACGTGAAGCTCCTTTGCATACGCGACTACGGCCCTCGGAAAAATCAAATTTTTGATTTTTTGGGCGTTTTTTGTATTTCAAGACTTTTCTCGAACTATTCTGCCAAAGCTGGGTTTTTGGGTTCAATCGAAATTACAGGTTGGGTGAATCTCTTCTGCATTAGCGGCTACGCTCAATTTTTTTAAACGAAAAGCTATCATTCTCGGAAATGTCTACTTTCTGATTTGCTGACCTTTTTTTGGGACTTTTCTCGATAACAATCTGTCAAATCTGGTGTAGGTTTAATAGACACAACAGGTTATTGGAAGCTTACTTTTTGAATTTGCTACGACCAGTTTCTTTTAGAAAAAAGTTTTGGGCTTTAAACAAGTGAAAGTTTTGGAACTTTGACAGTTTTTTGGACATTTTTTGAGTTTTCTTAAAAACTACCCTATCAAATCTGAGATGAAAGTTTCAATCGAACGAAGCAGTTGCGCGAATTTTTCTTGCAAAAGCGACTACTTCTTATATTTTCTTCCAAAACCTCAAAAATTTTTACTGTTCATTATCATAAAAGAAACATTTAAGGTTTCGAGCAAAGTCCAATTTTTGCAATTACGCATTTGATCCCTCATCAGTATAACAAATTTAAAGAATTTCAAACAAGTACCTCCAGTTTTACCTGAGCCCTAGGTTTCCTTCATCCAGGCATACGAAACTTTGTTCACCTAGTTTTTCTTAACTTTTTTTTAGTTTTTTTTTATTTGAGCTTTTTTTATGATTGTGTTGTATCGCTTTTGATTGATTTTGGTTGTCATCTGCTTTTGTAAATCGAGGCAGCATTTAGCAACGAATATCGGTTCGTCATCTGTTATCTCAGAGTTGCTTATTTTTGATTGTGTTATTTATATTCATTTCTGAATAATTGCTACGATGAAATTAGTTTTTATTGTCGGACTTTCGTTTAGCAGCTCACGTTTTGTTGGCTTAGTTGACACATTAAGGATTTTTTGCTGTAAGCTTTTATCATCGCAGTTGCAAGTTCCCCCCTGAAACAACATTGAAAACTTATTTTGTTTCAGGTGGGACTTGAAACTTCTGGAATTTTTAACAAATTATTTTTTCGGCTTAACTTGTGTCTGCTCAAAGTATGTCGGCTTTGTTTCCGTTTCGTAAGCTTTGTTCCGTTGCTAATTTGAATTTCCAAAATTAGATTGTCGTGCTTGGGCTGTTTACGTAGATTACTGATTGATAAAACAGGTATTATGAAATGTATGGAGTTGGGTTTTAAAATTTTTTTCGACGCTTGGGATAATTTTTCCCTTTTTGTAAATATTTTACTTTTTCGCACTAAAAACGCTGCTATTAGCTCGCTGTTTTAGTTTGATGTTCTGTGCACACGTCTATTTCCAAATTTGTTTGTTTCCTCGTGTAGAGAACCTGTTCACATTTGCTGTCGAGATCCCACCCAATCCCTCCTCGGCCTTCCTGTCCAAGGTGCGGGCTAGTGTGAGTGCAATGATGTTCATCTTCAACGACAACATAGCCTTCGCGACTCTCCCGGACGACGATGTGCCCCAGAAACTGGCCGCGATGAAGCTGAGCGACGTTAAATGCTACGGCGGAGACAACAAAAGCAGAGCTGTCGTTCTTCATCTAAATAAGAAGGTCTACAGTGTGAAATCAAGTCAGCCTGAAGCCATTCTGAAGGCTCTAGATCACGTGTCCGGCCGCAGGCTGCTCCATGAAAGCGAAGTTCATGGTAAGAGTTGATATTTTTTCTTAGCTACCATCTTTTTGTTTGAATACTTCGAAATTGATTTGATTATAAACAGATGTTTTAAAAGTACTAACCTTTTTTGATGATGCACAGCATTAAGTTTTTCTATCTGATTCATGCTTTTATGGCTGATTTATACTTGCAGATGACATTCTATCCGAGATGGGTACCAACGAATATGGTATGTGCAACACTCGAGCAGAAGGCAATTTGAACGACTCGTCTGTCCTTGGTTCAGGTGGCGTTGGTGCCGGTTACACTGGCAACGAAACTTACAAACTCGTGATGGGCACAGGAGTCCAAAATGACGAGAGTCCGCCGAACTTAAATCTAAGTGCCGCAGCTGCAAATGCCACTGCCTCATTGAAGCAGAACCAAATTCAACATCAGCAATTTCGGAATGCGATGCAGCTCAAACAGCAGCCTTTCACTTCTTCACCCAACAACACAGTTATTCCTCTATTCAATTTAGAAAATACGATTACATCTGATAACGTGACTAATACATTGTCTTCCAATGGGTCCAACAATGCAAATAATTTGACCTTTAATCCCCCACAAATGAACAAAGCTCTGGGAAGTGCCAAAGGCTCCCACAGCGCGATGGATTTCAATGGTCTCACACCGCTGAAAACGTCGGACTTATTTCTGAACAACAATGCGTCTTTCGGTTAGCCTTTGGTTCATATTCTTCGTTCTTAACCATTAAGGGCCTCAAATTAAAGGAGCCTGAATGTTTTAGCATAAACGTATAATAATTTAAACGACTGAAATTTTATATAGCGCTTATTTTTGTGAAATATCTGAAAATCTGTTTTTAAAAATTTTTGACTTTTTGAAACTAGTAATTAAAAAATTTAATTTAAGGGCAACCTTCTCCGTCCGGTAGTTACGCTTCCTCGTTTGCCCAAAATGGCACATGCTGCGACGAGCCAGACAGAAGTGGTGGCGGTGCTAATTTTTCCCACCAGCAGAATCAGATGTCAGCCTTCTACGAGCAAGACACTCAGTTGCAAATATCAGTGAACCTGCCGCCTAATTCAGCACACTATCAGCAGGCAAACAACCATGCTAACCATTCATACCAAAGTAGCCAAATAAGTGCTTCTGGGTGTAGCAGTAATGGTACACATACGAATAGTGTTTTCTCATCGCCGCGTGAACAAGTTGACTACATTGCCGATGATTCTGGAAATTTACTCCAGGGATCCCGATTTGGGGAACCCCCAAAGAGGGTGGCGCCTGCAGTACCAGTTAGGAGGCCACCTGTGCCTCCTAAGAGGAGTCCGTACGGTGGTGGAGATCTAACTGGGAGACAAAATGAAGACAGTTTCTACTCGGCAGTGCCTTGCGAGAGATATGCCTCAGTTAACACACTTCGATTTGTGCGCAGACTGAAGATATCGGATTGTGAGTTCAAATGCATTAAACTCTGCTTAAAGTAGCAAATACGAGGTAGGAAAAATCAGAACTTGCTTAAGATCAAAATATAGTTTGAGATAGCCAGAGTTTTTTCTGGTCTGTCAGTTTTTTTTCTACTTTTTTTTGTTAAAATGAGTAATGTGTGCCATGGAGCTGTCGAATTGTTATTACGGTTATTGTCCTAGTCATATGTGAGCAGTGCAGCATGAGGCGCTGGCTGAGTTGTCCCGAGATATCCAGTCGAATATCGGAAACATCTGCAAGGAAATCAGCATGCACAGTTCTGAAGTGTAGAAACAAACACATTGCAGATGACCTCAGCAGGAACGAGTCTCGCTACATGTACTTATCACGGGTGCCTTGGAGAAAGTGGGGAAGTGAGGTAAACCAGTCAGACATGCACAGAACCACACAGAAGATGAGGTTAGGTCAAAGGCCAAGATCAAATGACCAATCACAAGGCCACTACTACAGTCACGTACCGATAATGGGCAACGGTGATTACCCTTCGTTGTCGTCAGCAATTATTGGAGGAGGTGCAGCGACATCGTATCCTGGTAATAAGTTAGGAAGCATACCTGCAACCACCTCTGCTTCCGCCTCGACTGCCACAGGGGACTCCTCACATGTCTATGGTGCTTACTCTGGAAGGTAAAGTAACTTGATAATTTCTCCGCGCGATCATAGCATAGATAATGATGATGACGATGTTTTAATGATTTATCTAGTTATAGACGATAAATGTAAAAACGTATGATATGAGGCTGATAAGAATATAAAGTTTGTTAAGAAGTAAGACTGTAAAGATTTCGAGTTATATGAGTTTACAAGAAAAATTCGGCAACGGTTTTTCTTTTAGAAACTAATTGGGCAAGATTGACTCAACGCGAAAAAGGCCTGTGTTGATATTGTATCCAGTATCTTCTTCTCAAATAATTATATCATTATTTTAAAGTGTCAAGTAACGCAGTGAAGACACTTAAAGAGGTCATGATGATTTTTTTAGTATCTTGTCACACTTGCGAAAAGCAAGTATCTTGGAATCGGGAACTAGACTTTTTTCAGTTTGTATGTCATAAAATTTTCCGGTATAAATTCAACTGTCGGACTTTCGTTTGATTCATGTTGTGTCGAATTTGTTGCCACATCACAGTATTTGTTTTTGCTGTAAGCAACTTTCATTGTAGTTGCAACTGCAAGTTGTTCAATGTGAGTTTAAATTTTGTAAGTTAAATGTTTTTGGCTCGTTTTTTGTCTGCTCTAAGATTGTCGGCTTTGTTTCCTCTTTGTAAGTTTAATTGTTTCCAATTTAGTATTCAATTGTCTGGAATCTATCTCTAAAATGAACTTCTATCGAGGCTTCAAATTTTGACAGACCTAGTGTTTTTCAACATTTTTCATTTTGGTTTCCGTTTTTTACATTTGTGTTGCATCGCATGTGATGCAAAGCTCCGCTTCACCTCTATGTTTAAAGTTGCTGACGCCAAATTTGATCTGATGCTTTTGCTTAAGAATCGATGAACGCAGTTCAGACTCTTATATAGGTCGTGATGATTTATTCAATTTTTTTCCCGTTTTTTCAGGAAAAATTGATTTTTTATCTGGAAGGGTTTTAATTGGCTTAATTTTTAAAGCACGGGTTTTGTTCCAATTCAATCAGTTTTTACTAAAACAAATTTGTAAATTTACTAATTCTGAATTCGAGTTTTTTTTCGTTTTTTTAAATATTTTTAAACAGCTGCAGTTTTTGTTATGATGACTTAGTCAACTTATATTGCGTAATTTCGGGGGCAAATAGATCCGTATGCATTAATGTGTTTCAGCTTGAATGGGTCGGAAAATTTTTTCAAACTTTTGAAGTTTTTTTATGCCAACAGTTTTGTTTTCGGCTCAACAGGCTTCGACCCAAAGTTGGTCGCTTTTGATGTCGCTGTGTAAAGTATTTCCAATTTTCTAAAAGCTGCTTATGACTTTCATCCGATACAAAGTTGAAGTTTTCGTAGCTGTGTTTTTTTCAATTTATTACTAGATATTTTTTCAAGTAATTTTTTTAGTTTATTTTTTTCCCATTCACTATCTTGCAGCGGAATATGTTTTTTTTTTGCATTGCAAGTGTTCAATTCAAATGATTAGCTGAAAGAAACGTAAGTTACGCTCTCAGTTACGGTTAACGAAAGCTGAAATGCGGCGAAAAGGCATGAACGACTTCTAGTTTCGAACGCGGGCTTTAGTTTTAAGATTTCCCAACAGAAACATAGCCAACTGACAGTTAGAAAAAGTAATGAACGCTAGGAAACACACGAAAAAAAACTAATTTTCGTCCCTTAAAACTAATTTTTGTCCCTTAAAACAATGGCCCCTTAAAACTGGATCAATAGGTAAATTTTTATTTTGCTGGGAAATCTGATGATTAAATTCCATTTTCGAAAGTAGAATTCGATAACGCTTTCATGATTTTTATATTTTTGCTGTTCAATAGTGAAGTTTGCCTTCCTTTTAGCAAAGGAAACGAGGGATTTGAAAAAAAAATTGAAAGTCAAACCGCGAAAAATCAAAATTGAATTTTCCTGAAAAATCTCCAAGACCTATATAAGAGTACTCGAGTACTCACAACTTCGTTACTTTTTATGAAAATTATACCTCTAGTGATCCAGTTTTCTCGAATTGAGTTAATTTCATCCAAAGAAGGTCAATCATGAATTCTTGAACTTTAAAGAGCTTAAAAACCATATATTTTTTCTTTGAAATTCGAAATTCAGTCATCTTTTGGTTTTCTTGCGTTCATTGACACTTTTCTAACTCTGTTGGCATGTTCATTATGCTAGATGATACCGCCTGGAGCATACTCAAAAATTATAGTATTCCTCTGAGTAGTTGCAGCTGAATGTGAGTGTTATCTTTCAGTGGCAGCATCGAACTTGAGGGAGTCGATGGCGTATCAATAGTCGTGTCCAGTCATGATTCAACCCCTCTTTATGATGACATCATCACATGTAATAACAACAATGGTCCTCAAATACCTTCCACTGCAGAACAGCACAACACACAACCTCCTAGACCAGGAACAGCGCCTAACTTAAACAACAACAATGCCACAAGTTGGAAGAATGTATCACCCCCATTTGCTCACCAAAACACCAAAAAATCGAATGCTTCAGCAAACCAAAAACAGCACCACCAGGGAAGTAGCCGGTACAGCAGAACTCCACCTCCGAACCCTCTAAATTTACAATTCAAGCATCAAACTACAATGGACCCGCAAGGCAATTTGAGAGGCCATCTTTATATCAATTTGGACTACCCTACACAGACACCTATTGTGACGACAACAACCTCGGGTAACCACCACTCGTACAGTAGTAGTTCTCCGCAAATAGCGTCCAATTTGAGTGCGAATGGAGAATCACAGAGGATCAATGATGGTCATAGGTCACGGGAAGGTGGAAGTGAGAAGAAGTTTTCAGCTCCGTTTATGACCTCTCAGACTGGAGGTGTTCCGGCAAGTAGTCGGCGAAGTCAAGCAAGTGCTGCAGATTCAAGTGTGAGACACCACAGCAGAGAGAAAGGCAAAATCTCTAAGACAAGTATTGCAAGCAGTGCTGCAGCAAGTCAAATGATCAACGGAAGTAGTAATTACAGTCACTTGAGCACAGTGCAGAACAGTGTGAAAAGCCAGACAGCTAAAAGCTGTTCACGAGAGGAAAGTGCAACAAAGCCAAAAATCAGTCGTCAGAACAAACGTAAGTTGAAGTTCTGGGACCTCCGTCGTATTAAAAAAGTTAATATCTTCTTTCTGTAGACCACCTCATGAATCGAGAGGAACTCATGAATTATAGGTGTGGTTTTCTCAAGCTGGTCAAAATTTGAGTCGATAACGCTTTCGTGATTTTTATATTTTTGCTGTTCAATAGTGAAGTTTGCCTTCCTTTTAGCAAAGGAAACGAGGGATTTGAAAAAAAAAATCGGAAGTCAAACCGCGAAAAATCAAAATCGACTTTTCCTGAAAAATCACCAAGACCTATATAAGAGTACTCGAGTACTCACAACTTCGTTGCTTTTAATCATGAATTTAAGAGGAATGAATAAGGGAGTAAAATGAATGAGAGTGCATGCTTTTTTCAGGTTATGCGTTGTTAATGATTCTTGATAGAGTGATGCTGCCACTGAAAAAATTGAGATGAATACACTTCTCGTAGTTTTTTTTTAATGAAAGCAATTTACTATCTCTACGAAAGCACTATGAAAAATTTGAATGACATTTAACACCGAAATAGAATCCTATTTATAAGATTTTTCAGCGGAATAGAAAATAATCTATCGGCAGCGTTTTTGTTTTTTCTAATGGTATTTTTCTGCTGAAAAAGACTAACAAAAGGCTTCTTGAAATTTTAACAATCACGTTTAGTTCTATTTTCAAAAATATCAGAAAAACAGTCAATCTTTTTTGGGGTTTCTATTTAATCATAACAACTGCGAGCTAGCGAGTGTAGTGTATTAGTATGACTTTTTTTTCCAACATTACTCGCAAATAAAAAAGCTCATTTATTTACACTTATGCTATAATCACGATCTGTAGCTTTGGAAATTTGTTATCTGCTTTATGTATGGCTAGTGTTAGCCGAATGTTAAGAGTCAGTGGCTGAGAGGACAGGGCGTGTTACTCCAAAGTCTCGAGGTCGCAGAGTCGAAGCTAAAACATAGCAAAGTTTTTCTAATTCGAGGATTAGGGTCCTAGCCCGGTCACTTTTTGGCTACGTGGTCTGCAGAAAGTGACATGAGCAGGCAAATTTATGTAGCGAAAAAGTGACAAGGTATTATGTCATTTTTTGGTCAATTTTATGTAGCCAAAAAATGACACCAAAAAGTGACATACCTCTTGTCACTTTTTGGAACTTGGGGTTAACACCAATAAGTGATCAGGGTCTACTTTTTCGGAAAATAGCTGAAATTTGTCTGAAAACCCTTACTAAAATCCCGAAAATAGCAAAAACCACCAAAAAGGTTCTTACTTTATTGAGTAAACACAAAAAAATTAGAATATCCAGAGTTTCAACAAGGAAATTGACTAAGAGTTAGAAAATAAAAGGAAAACAGCCCAAAAAGTGTCCAACCCCTAAAAAAAGACCCCTGGCCCCAAAAACAACAAAATAACCAAAAAAATCGATAAAATTAAATGAAATAAAACATCATGGATCGAACTAAAACTTTTCTCAAGATGGGAATTGACCAAAAACTATAGTAAAAACAAGAAGTTTAGTATTTGACGCCCAACCCTAAATTTGGGGTGTAGAAAAAAGCCCGTTTTTTATAGGTGTAATGATCAGATTAAATCCGTCAGTGAAGTTTGAACGACATGTTAGAGAGTATCCAGTGTTCACTCCAAAATTGAAGATCAAAACACGACCCAAATCTTTTTTTGTAACTTGTTTTACTTTTTGAGGTTGTTTTAGGCAACCTATGAAGAGTTCGCTTACACAATTTTAGCTTTATAAACCTAGCAGATGACGAGAAAATAAAAGTTGAGTCAAAAAAGCCCTATCCTAGAATAAAAAAATCAGCTCAATTTCAATTTATTCAAACTTAAAAAAATTGTATTATGATGAACAAGGAGCCAATGAAAAGCACTCTTTAAAGCCTAACCGTGGAACACAAATAAAATTCTCATTTGTAATGTATTACAGCTGACCAAAGGCTAATTCTCCGCCAAAGTTAGACTTTTCAAAAAAATATATATATTTTTTTCAATTTTCATCGTTTTTAAGCACGCAAAATATGTTTTCATGCAAAATTTTTATCTGATACCCTTTTAAATTGTAGTAGACATATATGAGGAGCCGTTTAATGCTTTCTTGTCCAGATTGAATGGATCAATGAAGTTTCATTTCATTGAACGCATGTTGGATTGTATCCGTTTTCACTCCAAAATTGAAGCTCGTAAAATGACCTAATTTTTTTTCAATTTTTTCTTCCAGGTATACTATACAACTCATGGAGAGTTTTCATGATTATTTTCATCATTATATGTCAAATGTGTGATGAGAAAAACAGAAGTGAGTCGAAATGGGCCACGACCCAAAAATTTCACCCTGGCTCAAATTTGAATTTCTCAAGTTTTAGAAATCGCATTATAGCAAATGGGTGCTCGCTGGAAAGCTCTTTCCAATGAGTAGACGTGAGGCGTGTATGGTTTAAAATAAAACTCAGCGTTGAAAACAATCTTAGGCCAAATACTAAACCTCAGTTTCATTTTCCCCAGACAGAGAAACAGACATAAAATTACGATAGACTTAAATACCCCTAAAATTTTAAATACTTATCTTAACTCAACAATTGATACACATTGGGAATCTAATGAGCAGGTATTTCCAGAAACATAAAAAGAATGCCCAAAAACTCCTTTTTTGACCCTTTTTCTGCAAACCAAAAATCGACCAAAAACTGACATTTGCCTGACCCCAAATTTTCATAGACCGTTTTTTCCGGTTTTTTTTTCCAATAGGGTATCTTAAAATTGTGTCTAATTGCCAAAAATTGAAGTCACAAGTCTCTCAGACACCGGGAACCCTTTGAGCCGATGCAAAAAAAACTAGGGTCGGCACTAACCAAAAAGTGACACGGCTAGGCTTATTTCTATTTTTCTTGTCACTTTATAAAGCTGCTTTTTTCGTGTTTTCGCCAGTGTTTGGGGAGCACAGCTTCGGCTCTGTAGTGACGTTTCGAAATTTTTGTTGGCTATGTTAGCTGTTTTTAACTGATTTAAACGGCTTATTTATTAATTCAATCTCTCACTGTTATAAAAGAAATGATAACAAATAACTTGTGATGGAAATTGGCGTGGTCAGCACAGTATGTGCTACTTGCACAGCCAGCAATTGGTAATCCTTGTTATTTGGACTTTCGAAGAAAGAAACGGAATATTTGTGCTGGGGATGGACAAACTTCGACTTTTTTGCTATCCATTTTTGACGGCATTTTATATATCTCCCAAAAAGGTATCGTTGTCCTGCGCTCAAATTTAAAAACTTTGTAAAGTTATGGGGGTTTAAAGATTGCCGATCGGGGCAATTTGGGACAACGCGCTAAATATATCGCGCTAGTGGCGCTAAATATTAACTAAATTGGCGCTAAATAATTTTAACGCACTAAATATTTGGCGCGTTAGCGGTGATTTAATCCGATTTAGAAATCGTTGCAAATTGGTCGAAGCAGAATATGTGTCATAATTTCTACGTTGCTAGGAGCGTAATCTAACATTTTGTACTTTATATGGCGTGTGGGTATAATTTAAAAAAAATCTAAATTTTTAAAATCTAGTCATTTTTGGAAAGTGATCAAATTATCTTTAAATTTTTAAGCGAACACTGGACCATATAACTTAAAAAGCTTCACCCTGAGCAGTCCTGTTAATATTTGGATTTCCAATTATTTTGGTTAAGTTTCTTTAACTAAACAAGCTGATAACTGAACGGGCAAATAAACTATGCTGTCCAATGCTAATATTTGAAAACGACCAGGAGATCTTGCCATGCGCCAACTTGCCTCATAAATTGCCCCAAATGCTTTGATGTCTTATTTCATGTAATGTACATCCGCAACATGATTTTCTTGGCCATGTCTTTGCAACTACATGGCCATGCCCAAGCAAGTCAATGAATAGTCAGGTTTTTCTTAAGAACTACAGTACCGCGCAAATACACTTAAATTTGTATTATTTGTATGGCGACGTCGTCAACATAAAAGAATTACGGTCAAGTTTGGAAAGGACAAGTTGTCTTTTCATGTGGGTCAAGTTAAAATTAAGTAAGTAAGCTCGGGATAAATTGTCATGGGCTAGAAAGACATTATCCCAAAAATGGCTCTTATATTTAATGTCAAAAGAAATGAAATTGGTTTTTTCATTTACCGAAGCTAGCAATAAAAATAGCATTTCATCCAGTTTTCATTTAGCATCGTTTTATCTCGAAAGTTTCCGTGATGAAAGATGTTCTGACAGCGTTATAACGTGATCTAATTTGTTCTTCGAACCCCTGACGTAGCAAATTATTTTATAAAATCAGGAGGATTTGAAGTGTCAATGGCTGAGAGGGCAGGACGCGAGACTCCAAATCTGGAGGTCATAGTTTCGAATACGACACGTTGCAAAAGTTTTACTATTTTGAGGTTTATTTCTTTTTATTAAGAGAAACGAACGTAGTGAGTACGCTTATATAGGTCTTGGTGATTTTGTTGTTGCTGTTTTTGACTAAAAAACTTTAATGTTCGTTCACGCTCATTTTAAATTTTTTGCGGTTTGAATTTTAGTTTCTTTTTCAGTTCATTCCATTTCCTTTGTCAAACGGAAGGCAGACTCCACTTGACAAAATCCACTACTACTATTACTACTACCAATGCTTTTATTGTCCGTTTTCCCATTGTGACCGGGTTGGACATTAGGAAAGAGCGTAAGCAATAGTTCAGATGAGGGCATTCTGAGTAGCATTCAAGCTATGTAATGGGTAATGGAGGAAAACACGTTTTTTAATCTCATTCGATCAAGGCAGTCTGTGGATTTGAGGCCTAAATTATTCAGGTCTCCTTTAAAACATTCTCTCCAGCGTTTTTAGGCCATCCTGCTGTTTTTTCCCTGGGACTGAAACATTGGTCTGTTGATTTTTGCGCTTGGTCATTTTCTCTTCGGTGAATGTGGCCAAACCATCGTTGCCGCGACCGTACTTGTAGCTTGTCCTGATCAACAAGGCCTGTCATTTAAATTACGGCTTCGTTGGTAACTCAACCTTTATAACTGACTCCTGTAATGCTACGCAGAACTTTCATATCAGCACTCTTAAGAGAACTGGATTTTGACTTGGTCTGCCCCCAAGTTTCAGAGCATCCTATCAGAACTGGCTGGAGACATGCTCCGTAGACATGCCACCTTGTAATCAAATCTTCTATCTTAATAGCAAGAAAAAACAGGCGGAGTTTTATAAAACTCCGTTTTAAAAAACAGAACTGTAAGTCGCGAAAAACGTGATCGACTTCTTATTTCGAAAATTGAATTTGTTACCGTTGCAATAGGCAAGGGTATTGCAATCGGGTACTAGACTTTTTTCCCGTCTATAACTTCGTTCACAGGGCTCTTCATCTAAAAACCTTTCCTGGAAACCTCTTGGTAACAAATTTATTTCTAGATATATAATTTGTGCTTAACGGCATTTAAAGTATCTGTCCTGATCGAATTTTTTTTAAATGTCGTTTGTAATTTTTTTTTGCAAATCGATTTGTTAAATTTTCGTTATTTTTCTTCATTTTTTGGCTTGATAGGTTTCGGCCTGTATTATATGGTTTGAGTGGCCTCAATTTGCGTCGTTTGGGGAGTCAAAAAATTTGTTCTGTCTGTGCGTGTTATGACTTAATAACTTAATTAGTCTTTTTTGTGGTTTTTAAGAAATTTTTTGGCCTCATAGGTTTCGGTCTATTTTATATCGGCTTAGTGCCTTCATATTGTTTCTTATGACGGGCTAATAGATATTTTGAGTGTGTATTGAAGGCTAAGGGGACTTAATATATTTTAATAAGTCTTGTTGAATTTTTGCTGCTGAAAGGATTTATGCTTAGATATTTTCGGCTTTGTTACCGCCTGGTATATTTTTTTCGATGAGAATTTTGAATTCTAATTTTTGGCATGGTTTTTATTTCAAAGTTAGTTTTATTCATTTTGATAGATCTAGGCTTTCGATATTTTCGAAATTTTTCTGCATTAGTGGTTTTCTTGTTTTCTATCGCAATGTACGAAGCTCAGCTTCGCATCTATGTCAGATTCCCAAGTGAAATAAAAGCTTTACCTATTGATCCAGTTTTTTCAAGCTGAGTAAGCTTAATCAAAATCACTAATCAGAAATAGTTCGGGAAATTCAAAGAGCTTTAAGGGCGTATATTTTTTCTTTAAATTCGAAAGTCAGTTTTTTTCTGTTTTCTTGCATTTAATACTTCTTCTAAATTTGAGTTGGCTACGTGTTCTTATGCATTTTAATGAGCTGCATTTTTGTCATTTTCTCGTAAGTGTCTGCGAATCGCAGCTTCGCCTTATAATTTAAATTAAGTTGATAATTTTAATACTCTAAGTTCAGTATTCCCAGCGGAGTAAATATTACATCTTGACCCAGTTTTCTTTAATTTTTGTGTTACATGAAAAAAGGTCAATCATAAAAGATCCAGGAAGTTTAAAGAACTTCAACATGAGCTACTCTTTCTTCGAAAGTTGTAAAAATGTTTTGAAATCAATTTTTTTTTGCGTTTCATTGACGCTCTTCCAACTGTCTGTTGGCTATGTTTTTGTGTTTCATTGAGTTCAATGTCGCGTTTTTAGCTGTATGTTGTTAATTTTTTGAAAATAATTAACAAGAAGTAAAGCTGTATGATTTTGCTTTACTTCATTTTAATCAAGTTTAGATCATCAGTTCTAGAAACTATTGCGACATTCAAGCAATAATATTACTTGCACCTGGTTTTACAACCTTGACAGCTGAATTGTTACGGTTTGTCTCCTCGTATTTCAAATTAAACTCCCCCTGCTGAAATGGACCCTTTCATATTTGGCGCATCTGATATTAGTTTTGAGGCGAGTTTAATCCTCAATTTGATCTACAAAGAATGTGTAAATATTAAATTTTGACCTAGAGATTGAAGAGGTTTAAGGTTCTGCAAATCTTCTTTAGGAAGCTTTGGCTGTCATAAAATATTCAATACCAGCTGGTAGTATTAAGTATAGATATTATGCTCTCTGCAATGCTTATGGCAAGTAAAAAAGTAGACTTATAAATGGAAAGAATTAAGTACCACTGCGGACCTTTGGAAATATTCCTACCATTTTTCTCCATGTAAACAATTGAGCGCCACACCCGTTGTTAACTTTAAAGACTTCCCATGCACCTCATTCTGAGTCCAAAATAAGAGCCAAATTACACAAACACGATTTCATTAACTTCGCTAACAAACGAGGAGCTCGAAAAGTCAACATTTTCATGTCTTGCTTGCCTTCTAAGTATGGTTTACGGACTGGTTTGTTTTGATTAGACTGATTTGTACTTCAATTTTATTTCAGAATTGTTTGTTTTGACGCTTTTTTGGAGACATAAGTATGTTTAAACACTCTTTGTAGCTATCTTTGACAGCTCCACAAATTTCCCTAATTTAGAAGTTGCCTATTTCATTTTCTTTTGAACGGTGCTTCTTATGAAAATGTTCTCATGGCTTTTGATGATTTTTTATTTTTCACAAAACCGTAAAAATTGATTGAATGCACGCGCTGACTGTTTTTAAGAAATAGTCGTTAAATTTAACGATTTAATTAAATTGATTCAATATAGAATAAATTTATTGGGCACGCTAATTTATTTTACCGATATCAATATTTTAGTCATGAAAATGAGATCATTCAGCTCAACCCTGATGCTAAAATTTTGGAACCATTTTCAGTTTTCTTCCAGATTTGTATCTAGGATCTCATTTTTGTAAATTGCTGTGAAGATTTGAAAAAAAGCTATTGAGTGATCAAGTTTGAACGGCATGTGTGGAATGTGCAAAAATGGTATTATGCAAATATGTTAGATTAAATGCTCTAGTCTTTTGATTTGAAAGATAAAACGCCTGAATCCGCAGTAACTACTATTGCAGTTTTGATTGCTGACGGTTGCTTTAGTTTGGCAGAAGAATGCTGAGCAGTTTCGAAGGCGCTTGAAAATGAAAATGATTGGCTTCAAAAGTATTTGAAAAATGTAGAGCTGAAGTGAGATGTGGTCACTTTTGTGATGACAATCGGAGTAATTAATCGTATGACTATCGATTGCCTTTTAAATGTTTTCATTAGATTGTGCACTTAGCCGTCTTACAAAAACATGACTCCAAGCTTGTCAAAAAGATTTTTTTTAGACCTTGAAATGTAAATGCATTTGCTCTCAACCTTAGTCATAGAGTTATTTACAGACAAAATTATGGATCAACTTGTTGATGTGCAAAGGGACTGACGAAGATTTGTTCAACGGGGGTCACTGTAAGCACACCTCTAGATTCCTCCTGTCCCCTCACAGCCGCGCCAAAAAAACTAAAAAAGCATTACATTTTTTGAAAAGCTTCTAAGATTATTGCAACTGGTTGCTAATTGGTTTTCGGTTAAGAAAAGAAGTTTTTCAATAGAGCCTCTGCATTTTAGCCTCCTGCGACCTGTATCAGAATTTAGAACCTGCCTTTGCAAACCAGTCTGTGAATACCTCTGCTCAGTTCAACTCAGCAGACAGTGGAGCGCCCACAGTCCGACCTAGACAACAACCAGACTCCTCGACCTCACTCGCCCAGAGTGACGCCAGAAGTGACCTCAAAGTCGCCACCAGTGCCTGGAACCCAGAAAAGGTCTCATCGCGACAAAGCAGACAGAACCAGCTACATGCAAGCAGCAGTAATAGTGCTTTAAGTAGACAGCAATGTGTGAATAGATGGATTGATAACGCAGTTGAATTGTCTAATTACAGCAGAGATAACAGTCCTGATACTTTCATGGCAACAACAGCGTCCATATCAGACTCAAGAGATGATGTGTTTTTAACAGATAACGAGCAGCAATTCAATAATTACGGAAGGAATCAGGCTTCACACCAAAGCTTAAGTTTGCAGCAGCAGCAAAGAGGATTTAACAGTATAGTATCACCGCCTCAACCTCCACCTCCAAGACAAAAAACGCACAATTACCACAACATAGATCCGTTTCTTAATATTAACCATAAGCACTGTCCAAAAGCGGAGCTAGTATTCAAGAGAAGTGAAGTTGACTCCACAATCATGTCGGATAATACTTTTACTTCCAGGCACGCGCAAAAAATACCAACGGCTTCTCAAAACCGGGGACCCTGGCAAGATATTACGCCACCAAGACGTCCAGTCAAACACCCATCATCTTCAAGTAGCAAAGCGCACCTTCAACAATCTCCAAGAAGAGTGGGATCAAATAAACCCCCACTTGCTGCCAGTAGTCGGAGGAACTTCTACGTTCTCAGCGAGCGGGAACACCAGCAGGCAACTGATAACTACAGAAGTATCAATTTTAACCCTGGATCCGCAGATAGTATAGCAGCTGCAGATCGCGCGCTAGGAAATTATCACGAAGGTCCAAATATGGGCATGGGAGGTGATCAACATAAAATGAACCATGGCTATGGAGCCCATATTGATTTCAGTCACAAAAGTAGCATGGGTATGCACGCTCAGAGCAACCTGTACACTGGTGGTCATGAGAACAATAGCCAGCACCATAAAACTAGATTCCAAAACACATTTAACTCACAGAGTCACAACGTATCAGCGATGGGAAGATCAAAAAGCGAGACAAGGCAGAACAACCAAATCAAAGCTGTAAACTACACGATGATAGACGCTAACCCGGCACCGAACGTAATCGGCAACCAGAAGCTGTCCCAGGTGTCGAAGGCGGAGAAAGCACTGGTCCAGTATTCGATTGTAAGTTTTAAGAGATAGTAGATGCTTTCCGTTTTAAGAGATTAATCATACGTTTTGAGGGATAGTTTTTTTCTGTTGAAGAATTAATCATAACTTAAGAAGTTAATCCTTTACTAGAGAAATCGGCGTTGCTTATATACGGTATTTGTTTAAAAGTCGATAATTGTAGTGGAGATATAGGTTATATAGGTCGTGATGATTTATTAGAAGTCCTAAAATTTGTTCAGGTTCAAATTTCGTGTTTCGCGGCTTGACGTTTGGTTTCTCGTCAAGTTCAGTTGATTTCCTTTGTTTACACAAGCAAACCTTATGTTATAGTATGAACTCTCTTTTTTATCCAAATCGCAAATATTGTTGCGACAAAATGTGTTCATTTTGATAGTGTCCATTTTTATTAGTAACCAGCTATTAAGTACAACCAATGATAAGGATATTAACACAGACTATTATAATGCAAATAACATTTTAGCTTTATGGTACCATGGATTTGTAGGGTAGAGGTAGGGAACGAGACCCGCAACAAAATAAGAGGATTCGAACCTGGGCAGTGTCGGATGTTTTAAATGAACTTTTTCGTATACTAGTTAAAATGCGTCCGCTCTGTAAATTGAGGCATGTTAGTTGGTAATTTTTTTTTTTCAAATTGACTGGTTCTGCTAATGCGACATAATTGGCTTGTGTCACTTAGTAATTATGTAGACTCATAATTGGCGTGCGTCACTTAAGAAATGTTGTAGACTCAAAGTTTTACTCATTCAGTTTTTCCTAGTAGCATTATCGGTCATATTTTTTGCTTGTGTATGCGTATTCGCCTCTGTGTAAAAGGAACTCATACTCCTCTATCTAACAGCGCGAAAGTTTAAAGGTCACGAAAAACGTGATCGACTTTTATTTTCAAAAATGGATTAAAATTTCCAGATTTCCCAACGAAACGAAAAAAGTTAAATATTGATCCAATTTTCTCGAATTGGGTTATTTTTTCGAGAAAAAATGTTCTAGAAATTGAAAGAGCTATAAGGCAGTAAAAACTTTTTCTGGAAATGCGAAAGTTTTTTTTCTTTGAAGCAAGTCAGTTTTTTTTCTGTTCAGTTGCGTTCATTGAATGTTTTCTAACTGTATGTTGGCAACTTTATCGTTTGCAATGCTATTGCAAGTTCAGTTTTTCTGTTATTTTGTACATTTTATTTTTTATTGAGTGTGAGTGAACGACGTGTGTGTTCTCTTATCTAGCTCGTGTGTTTTTTGGCGGGTTGTTTTGAGGTATTTTTGAGTTCATATAGGGCTGAACATATTCTTTCAAAATTGTTCAGAGTCAATGAAGGTAGTGAAGACCCTTAAATAGGATTTGATGATTTTTTGTTTGTTTGTTTTTCTTTTCAGGAAAAGTCATGAAATTTGTTCACGCACAAATTTGATTTTTTGCGGCTTGACTTTTGATTTGTTTTTTGTTTTAGTTCTATTAAAAGGAAAGAAAACTCCACTATTGAACAGAAAAAAAAGTAAAGATCACAAAAACATGAACGTTTTGTTGTTTCGAATTTTTTTTTTAGTTTTCAGATTTCCCAGTGAAATAATAGTTTACCTATTGATCCAGTTTTCTCTAAAGAGGTTAAATTGTTCTGGAAATTCAAAACACTTAAGGGCATTTATTTTTCTTTAAATTCGTAAATTGAAATTTTTTCAAAATACAAAATCAGTTTTTTTTTCTGTTCCATAGCGTTGCTCACTTTTTTCCTACTGTCAGTCGCTCATGTTCTATAAAAGAAATGTAAGTTGATATTTCGCGCGCACAATGCTTTTGGTTCTTGAGTTATGTTTTTGTGTTAGTTTTTTATTTACAATTGCGAATCAAAGTGTATTTTACAAAAAAAATTTTTTTCAACCTAAGTCGCAAATAAAAGTTCTAGTTTTGGTGGCACTTTTGAAATGGTAGGCTGCGGTAGCAGTATAATGTAATATGTGCTTTGACTTTTGATTAGTAAAAAGTTAACGTAGTCGATGCATTTTAAATTCATCAAATGAACCGAAAAAAGTAGTACAATGATAGAAAGCTCGATTTCAGAAATTTTTTCACTCAAAGTATCTCTCATTTGTTTTTGAAATGCATAAATTATACATAATTTGGTTTTATGCTGTCCAATTTATTACATGCAAAATTGCCTTTGTATCTTTGATGCGATTTTTGCTGCATCGAATTGGCAATTTATTAGCATATTTAGCTGTGTTATTTGTGGCTGGTTTTTAAGCATCCGTGGCTAGGGATTTTAAGAATCAGTGGCTCAGTGGTTAATTCGGAGACTCAAATTTGCTAGGTCGCAGATTAGAATTCGATATGAAGCCGAGTTTTTGCTAATTCGAGGCCTGTTTCGACTTTTTCTTGTTTCACTTGATAGAGCTGCCTTTTGGTCGTATTCTCGCAAGTGTTTGCGGAGCGCAGCATCGCCTGTGTAAATTTTTGCTGGAAATGTGGTCGAAAATTTCTGCGCTTTTTGCAAATAATCTGGTTTCGTTGATAATTGTTTTTATTTTACACAGACTGATAGCTGAAGAGTTGTTTTTTATACAGGGATTTTTCTGACCAAATTTTAGTACGAGGAAAACTAAATTGTATTTTATAGAGCTGCTTTTTGTCGTTTTCTCGCTAGCGTGTGAGAAGCGAAGCTTTGCCTCTGTGTATAAATTTTCTATTTAAGGTTGATGGTCAGCAGACCAAGGCTTTGCATGATGCAGGCAAAGAACACATTACGAACCGAAATAACATCAATTCCAGAAGACGATTCTCTGGTAAATCTTCTGGTCCACTTGAGCGACAACCGAGTGTGACCAGTGGGTCCACACATGGCAAGGGAACCTCCAACATACGCTGATCATCAATCATCCAAGTAGAAATATGCATCCTGTAAAGTATGATAGTCAAGGAAATGTAAGGAACAGTTTAGTAGACCTGGATAGACAGTGGTCTAAAAAACTGTGGTATTGGAAGCCAGAAAGACAGAAAACTTAGCTAAAATCAGCATCCTTCCGCTGAAAAACTATGTGTTCAAAAAACTTGTTTTGGAAACTTTTCAAATTTTATTTTTGTATAAAATAGAACCCCTATTCGCCTGTCAAATCCGATTTGCAGATAATAGGTAGTTTACATTTTCTTGTTTTACATAAACCAGTTTGTGTTGCATGTCTATGATGACTGCAGATTTCAGTTTGGATTCTCTTAGTAGCTGATACTCAGTATTTAGGAAACTCCTATTTGAAAGTTGACTTTATCTGCAGCTGCACATTAGTTATTCTATGCTAATCTGATATATAATATCAAGGACTGCTATATAAAGAGACCGTCTCGAATGATCTAAAAAAGAAGACATATTATTCACTAATCAGAGGGCATCGTTTATTTGCGCATTATCAGTTGCCATAATCTAATTGGTGCAAATTGTTATATCATTCGGAACGGTTTTTTCAAGGCATGCTCCTGTTGTATTCTACTCAATTCTACGCATTAGATGTTTTTAGCTCAAGCAATAAATGCGAGTCTTCTATCTATAGCCTAATCAAAAGTCTTTACTGTTGCCTTAATATTTCAACATTAGAACCCTTTGAGATATAATTTCTGGTAATCGTCTTAAAATATCCGAAGAAGATTAGAACACCTGACTTTAAATTTAAGATTTATATAATTTAGAGTTCCAATTTCGAAAGATTGTAATTGCTTTACAAGTCTAACGACAAAGAGCATATTCTTGTATATACTTCAAATGAATTTTTGGATGTCTTCTAAATGGACAAAGTTAGTTTGTTTGTAGTCACTCAAAAAACTTCTCTATCTCAAATTTATCCTCTCTTATAATCTGTTGCATTAATCAGCTGGCTGAAAATTTTGTATTGTTCCATATTGTGTTCTTATTTTCCCGTAAATTGATAATTATATTATTTTGTTACCAAATTTACAGTTTTACCATCGCTTAATTTTCTATTAGTTAATTAAATCTAATTGAAATTTTCCTGGATGCTTTTGCGTACCTCTTATGTCCTCAGAATGAACTGCCGAGGTGACCACTTGGTCACTTTTTAAGTGACTAGTCACTTTTTTGTCGTAAGTCCCTCAAAGTCACTTTTGTGTTTTTTAAACATTTTACAGTTGCATCCATGAGTAATCCAATAAAAATTGTTCAAAAAATCCACTTTTTTATGAGGCAACTAGATGCTATAGCTATTTTTACCAATTAAAAGAACGGGTCACTTTTTTCTCGGCCGAAGTGGTCACCCTGAGAACTGCAAGCGTCCCACGTTTGCCTTGTAGAAACTAATTTTAAACTTGATTTTAAATACTTTCCATTCTTTGTTATGTATGAATATCAATCATTTGATACGTTGTTTCGAACCAGTAGCGAGTTGGGGGTTTGCGGAGACTCCATTCAAGGCTGTGACTATTTCAAGTTATGGCTCCCTCTTTGGTGTCACTAAACGATAAACAATTTTTTGTATAAGACGTCCATGTATGGTCCTCTGTATTGTCCGCTCCGAATTTATTACTAAAGACGATTTGTTAAATGTTTCGCCGGCGCTCTCCATTTAATTTAATTTGGAATTCAAATTCAAACAGTGAAATGTAAATGCATTGCTAATAGGGCATAGCTTCAAACGCACAGGTTGAAATGACGTGATATCAACGGGTTATTTTTCCGATCACAGAGTGGGAAAACCTTGAAAGCGGCTGTTTTAATTCATATTCCAATTTCTTCGAGCAACGAATCAGATGGAGTCCAGTTATACATTTTAAAGCCCTTTTACTCGATATGTTAAGAAACCCACAACAATTCAATGAACGTAGTTCAGAATCTTAGAGGTCGCGATAGTTTTTTTTCGGGTAGTCTTGAGATTTGTGCAGGCTGATTCCCTTTTCCGCGATTTGACTTTTGTTTTCTTCAGGCGCAGTTCGTTTACTTTGTTGAAAAGAAGTTGAATTTCACTATCGGACAGGAAAAGTGTAAAGGTCACGAAAAACGTGATCGACGTCTAGTTTTGAAAGTGAAATTAAATTTTCAGGTTTCACAGCTAAAAAAAATAACCTTTTGATCCTTTTTTTTTCTAAATTTGGTCGATTTATAGAACAAGTCCCGCTCATAAATTGTGCTAGAAATTCAAAGAGATTTAAGGGCATCTATCTTTTCTTAGACGTTCGAAAGTTCATTGACTCTTTTCCAACTGGCTTTTGGCTATGTTTGTTACTTGCTAGGTAATTTAACTATGCACTTAAAACTAGTAAAATTGCTCTTCGAGTCTTAGGTTCCTGTGCACTACCACGCGCAAAAAATACGCTGTAAAACTTTGATTCCGGAATTAACAATTCGGAACTTTACGTGCTGCTTCAGTTGAAAATTTTTGTTTCCAATAAACACCAGTACAATTAACTTAACGATTGAAGTGTTCCACTATGTAACAAAAGCGAGCAACTTCCAAACAAAAGTATTTCACAGGTTATTGTTTATAGAATTTTTGGTTGTATCGAAAAAGTGTCCACAAGTTTTTATAGCGGTCTGACTTCTGACTTTTTTTTTTTAAATTACTTCAAACTGCTTCAATCTCTCCAATACAAAAAACGAAGTGGCGTGAAAAAAATATGCTTGCCTCTAATTTTCGATTTTTTAAACAATAGTAAGCGTTCTTACATCGATTCATAACTTTTTTTCCTTTGAAATTTCTAGCAGATTGCTTTGATAACTCGTATCCTGATGAAAAAACTTGGTTGTGTTAATGCACATTTAAGTAACACCTGGGATTAAAAAACGGGTGTGATGATAAATGTTGAATGATGCCTGAAAGTACCGTCCATGGTTCGCACTCCGATGGCCCCTGGCTGGAATCTGGACTAAAATTTGTTCCTTGATAGCTAAAATGTTTCTCCATGAAAGAAAAAACTTTGGTCGCAAAATCTTTTTGTGTATTGTCGTTTTTTAGCAGCTTAATTGTATTAGCAAGAACTTCGCTGGTATTTTGAGTAATATTAACTGAAATTGAAGATTTGTTTGGTGTCTTCAGATAATGGTACAGTTAGCTGAGTTTAAAAAAATTCCCCAAATTGTGATATCGATGACAAAAGAATTTTTCATGTCTGTTTATTTTTGTTGTTGAAATCAATCATCGGTTGGAGAAGTGTATTGAAGTTTTGCAAATTCGATTTTGAATTTGTATAAAAAATGTATTTTTTATTTGTTTTTCGTTTTTGATCGAAGGACGCTAGTTGAAGGCATGAGCTACGCAATTTGTAAAAGTTTCCTAATTTTGAGAAACTCGAAACAAGTCGCGTTTTGTACTCGCGGTTTTTACAAATTAGAGTAAAAAACATTTAGGAAAAATGTAAAAACCGCATGAGGTGCAAAATTTTGCTGTTACTATGTAAAGAAATTCTCAGCGGCATGATAATATTAGCTTCTCATCAAGTTCTTCAAGTTGAGTCAGTTCTCTCGAAAAAGTTTCACTCCTAATTTTTCTTAAAACTACAGCTTTTAAAATGCTTACTTTTATCCCAACTCATATGTTGAAAAAAACTCAACAGATTATTTTTTTTGTGCTTGTGATTGCCTTCACATCACTGGCACTTTTAGAATTGTCAATTGACTATGTTGAAAACTTGTTTTTCCTACGACCACAAATTTAATGTTTAGCCCTACTGTATCAGTATATTTATATATTATTTCGATAACATCAAATCTGGTCTATTGTTTTTGAATACATAACAATTCTTCTTCTCTTGTCTCTCTTTCTCTCTCCCTCAATTGTTCCTTGTTTCTCTCTCTTCTCTTTCTAACTCTCTTTCTCTCTCTCTCTCTCTCTCTCTCTCTCTCTCTTTCTGTTTCTAACTCTTTTCTCACTCTCCCCCTCTCTTTCTCCTTTCTTTTCAATCTCTCCTCTCTTCATCTCTGTGTTCTCGCGAGTTACTCGCTGACCGCTAAGGAATTATATCCTAAACCATCTACATGCAAAGCAAGTAGCCAAAAATAGAAATTCAATTCAAGATTGTTAATGTCTACTTATCATTTTATAGAATGCGACTGTGTAACGACAAACAAAAAAAACTATGTATTCTAATTGAGCTTTAAAAATAAGAGGCGTAGGTCGCACACAAACCGGCTTTCAATTGTGAAATATTTAGTAAAGCGGCAAAATTTAAAACACTTGTCAAGAAAGATAAAAAACTCACAGTTAAGATTGTGAACTCAAAGTCTAAGAGCAAATGCGACGACGGAACTTGCAACAAATTTTCTAGGCGGTTTGACAACGTTGAGGTCAAAAAAATTTTAAAACCTTCAAATTGAAATATGAAAGAGTTTTTATATCAACTCATTTGTTCAAAAGATTCAACAAAGTATTATTATGTGCCTGCGAGTTCCTTCACATCATTGGCACTTTTTGGACTCTCAATTGACTATGTTAAAGACTATGTTAACCTTACCGTATCAGTATATATTTTTACATTATCTTTATATTTTGCTCCTAATTAATTGTTTTAGGCATAATTTTTGTGTTTCGTTAAAATGAAAAGAACTTTCTCTTTCTTTGGTCAGATTAGTTGTAGGCTGTGTTGTGTTTTTATATGGAGACCATCGTTACTCATTCAAATAAAAATAAGTGCTAGTTTTTTAATTATTTTTTGATGATCAGTTTTGTCTACCCATCGCACTGCTCTAATAGTATTTCAAACCAAAACTTTGCTAAGAGTCGTATTGTGACGAAACTTTTTTAACACGAATTATCATGGTTTCTCCATAAGAAAAGAAAAATTAAAAAGAATTAAAAAAGTATCCTTAAAATATCTCCGCGTTGATTCAAGTTTTAGCAAAAACTAAAAAAATATATACGTTTACGTCGAAGAAAAACTAGTCTATACAAACTTGAGGAGAACTTGTTTTCTGGTTTCTGTAAAACAATTCACAAAGAAAAGTTAGAGAAAAAGAAATGCAGAAAAATTCATAGAATAAAACATAGGAAATAATTTAAAAGAATGCAAAATTACCCTCATGTCCAATAAAAAAACAATTAAACTTGAAAACTTCAGTTAGAAATTAATTTTTAAGTTGCAAATGAATCAAAGTGATGCTGAAGCTTAGAAACTTAGAAATAAAAATTTATGCAGTCTTAGATTTTTGAGTCGTTTTTTGAGATTTTGAGAAAAATTAAATTTTTTAACGGTTTTAAATTTTGTGAGTTTTAAGTTAAAAATTTTGCTGTAAACCTATTTCCTCAAACAAACAGTGAAGTAATTCGGAAATAAAATACAGATTGTTTTTTACAAATCTCAGTTTGACTTCAAAAGAAATTGGAAATCAATGGATTGAGTGCGGTAATGAACTATGTAAACTTTGAAATATTGTGAAAATTTCTGCACAAAAAAGTCACGATAGACATTTAAGCCGATATTATAAAACAAGAAGATCTTATTAAATTCTCAATAAAAAACGTTATAAAAACATAAAAAACAGTCATGACTAATGCAATTTATAAAATAATATTTCGAGTCATTCAAACAGCTAAATTGCTCAGTTATGTCATTATTTTTGGAAAAGGTTTGAAGAAAAACAAGTTTTCTGAACTTTTTAATGAAATCTTTTTTTGTTTTCGAATTTTATAATGGAAATATTATACAATCTTTATTGAACCTTTTAGTTTTGCTAAGGCCAATCACAGTAATTTTGTATCATCCAAGAATTAATGAGATTGTTTCATAGTTTTTTCTGATTCTAATGATTACATGATTAAAAATCGTAAACTTGTTTTTGCAGCACTCAATTGATTAATAATGCCTGAATCTAGTGTATTTCATTAGAATAAAAAGAGAAATATTTAAGCTGCAGCAAAATATTCATTTTCTAAGTCATAAAATGAAATCGGCGTTTTTCTTAGAAGTAAAAACTATGCATAAAAATGTTTCCTTTGTCATAAGTTACTGAGCTAAGATTATTTCAGGATAATCAGTTCAATTTATCAACAGCTCAAATACCGACCCTCAATTTTCGATCAAAAATTTTTGTAGGTAAAGGTGGCCTAGTTTTTTTTCCTGATTACAAAATGTTCTTCATAGTGCACTGGAAGTTCATGGATGATAATAGAAAAATGTTGCCTAAAACTTTTTTCTTCTAATCCATTTTTGTTGCAAATTTAGACGATGAAATTGCTTTTATTGTGATTATAATCAATTCATTTGGCCAAATCACAATTCACGAAAATCTTTTATATCGAAAAAAAAATCCATTTAGAGTACATTATAAATAGTTTTGATGGATTATAGTCTCAAAGTTTTCGCAAAACATGTGCTAAAATAACGGCCTACTTGAAATATGAACAGCCAAATTTTTTAATGCGCATTTAACGCTCCTTCTTCCGGTCGTTATGATTCGTTTTGAGATTTTGAGGAAAATCAAATTTTTTACACTGGTTTTTATTTTGGTAAGTCGTAAATAAAAAGTTTTGCTGTAAGCTTACACCCTTACACAAACGGTGAAATAATTTGGGAAAATTCTATGAATTGTATTTTACAAACGTTAGTTTGGCTTTAAAAAACATGGAAATCATTGGATTGATTGCTTTAATGGACTATGTCAATTTTGAGCTATTATATAATTTTTTGCAGAAAAAAGTCACAATAGACATTTAAGCCGACATTATAAAACATGAATATATTACTAATTTCTCAAATTTTTTTTTAAATAAGAAGACACAGTCATGATTAATGCAAATTATGACACAACAACTCAAGTCATACAAAAAGCTAAATTGCTCAGTTACGACAAAAAGCCAAATTGCTCTTTTTTTTAAGTTGCTGAGTTTTATAATGCAAATATTATCTTATTTTTTTATTTTTTAGTTTTGCGTAAATCTTGAGTTTTTATAAAAGAATATCATTTTTTATCAGTAAATATTTTTACGATGTTTTTATATTTTGGCCCTAAAATTTGTTTCATGCATATTTTTTGTGTTTCGGTAAATTGAAAAGAACTTTCTCTTTCTTAGGAGGTCAGTGCAAATTAATTGTAAGTTGTGTTGTTTTTTGTTTTTTTTATATGGAGGCCATTGATACTCATTCCAAAAAAATAGTGCGTTTTTTAAATTTTGTTTTGATGATCAGTTTTGTCTACCCATCGCACTGCTCTAGAAAAGAATTCAAAAAGTGGTCCTTTAAAGTTCTTCTCGAGAAAACATCGAGATGTGCGGATGTGAGGGAAATATAATGCATGAGCTTTTATTTATTCGAATGTTCTGGCTATATCAAAAGTAATTCCGAAAAGAGTCCGGTATGGTATCATACTAAAAACCTTACCGAGTTGATTCAAGGTTTAGGAAAAACTAGAAAAAAACTTGTTCACGTCTGAAGAAAAACTGGTCTGCCCAAATTTGCTGATAGAAAGCTGATAGAAAAACCACAGGAAATAAATTAAAAGAATGCAAAATTACCCTCATGATCGATGGAAAAACAATTAAACTGAAAAACTACAAGTAGAAATCAATTTTTAGGTTGCAAATGAATGAAAAGATGCTGAAGTTTAGAAACAAGAAAAAAACTAACGCACCTTTAACTTTTCGAGTCGTGTTGAGATTTTGAGGAAAATTAAATACTTTACTGGTTTTTATTTTTGTAAGTCTTCAGTAAAAAAATTTGCTGTAAGCCTATATCGTTAAACAAACGGTAAAAAAAATTGGGAAAATTATGCGGCTTGTTTTTTACAAAGTTAGTTTGACTTAAAAAACATGGGAATTCAATATATTGACTGCGTTAATGGTCTGTGTCAATTTTGAAATATTGTATTTTTTTTTGCAATAGACATTTGAGCCGATATTATAAAACAAGAAGATATTACTTAAACTCAAAAAAAAATATTTTAAAAACATAAGAAACAGTCATGACTAATGAAACTTTTAACATAACATTTCGAATCATACAAACAGCTAAATTACTCAGTTTTGTCATTATTTTTGGAAATGATTTGAGGGAAAAAAAATTTTTGAATTTTTTAATGAAAACTTTTTTTCTGAATTTTATAAAGGAACTAACATACAAAATTTATTAAACCTTTTAGTTTTGGTTATGCAAATGACAGTAATTTTGTTTCATCCAAGATTGAATGAGATTGTTTCATAGTTTTTTCTGATTCTAATGATTACATGTTTAAAAGTTGTAAATTTTGTCTTTGCAGCACTCAATAGAATAATAATGCGTGAACCTAGTGTAGTTCCCCATTAGAAGGAGAAAAGTAAACTGCAGCAAAATAATCTTTTCCTAAACTTTAAATGAAGTAAATACTTTGCATAAAACAGTTTTTTATCCTATTTCCGGATAATTCGTTCATTTTATCAACAGCTCGAATACAGACCTTCAGTTTTGTATCAAAACTCTTCTAGTGTAACTGTGGCCCAGTTTTTTTTTAAATTTTCTTCATACTGCACTGGAGGTTCATGGATAAAAATCGATGATAATGGAAAAATGTTGTCTTAAATTTTTTCCTTGAAATCCATAATTGATGCAAATGTAGACCATGAAATTGGTTAGGTTTTCGTTATAATGGATTAGTTCCGTCAAATCGCAATTCATGAAATTCCATTATATCGGAAAAACATTCCAGTTAAAAAGCATTATAATTGATTATAATGGAACATAGTCTCTAAAGTTTTCCTTGTAATCCATAATTGATGCAAATGTAGACCATGAAATTGGTTAGGTTTTCGTTATAATGGATTAGTTCCGTCAAATCGCAATTCATGAAATTCCATTATATCGGAAAAACATTCCATTTAAAAAGCATTATAATTGATTATAATGGAACATAGTCTCTAAAGTTTTCAGCAAAACAAGTGCTATAATCACGGCCTACTCGAAATCTGAACATAACCAAATTTTTTTAATGCGATTTTATCGCTCCCCCTCTCGTATCTATTCATAAGTTCATCAAGTACTTCTCACCTCAACCCCCCTGCGCGTTTGTACTCACCCTCAGACCCCACACCACCAACCCTCTTGGCAAATGTGGGCGTGGCGAGAGGGCTGTATTTTGGGGGTATTGTGTGTACATGGGTGTTGGATAAATGTTAATGCGAGTTGTAAGAGGAATTTAAACGTGGGGGGAAATGTGTGTGTTTAATTGAATATGTCATGATGGCATAAGTAACAATTTGCTTCCAAAATTGTCGCCTATTGATTGTCAACCACTTTTTAAAACTTTTAATGGTCGCTTAGTTGAAGGCATTTTTCCTGATAGTTCTGAGTTGGCAAAGGTCATGGTTCTACTTGAATGAGAAGAAATTTTTGTTTACCACAATCATAGATCAATTAGCCTCCTTAACTCTATTTCAATTGCTTCCGAAAAAAATATACAAACGACAATTGTCCTTCATTGAAAAATGGCATTTTAAAAAGAGAACAGCTTAGGTTTCCAAACCAGAAGATCATTTGTTCAAAAAATTTACAATGCTATTGATTTCAAGGAAAAAGTAACAAGTATTGAAGGTACTAGAAAAGAAGGTACTAGAAAAGGTACTAGAAAAGAAAGTACTAGAAAAGAAAATACTAGTAAAAAAAATGGCATGAAAATTTGAACTAACACAGGACCCTCCAAAAAGAGAGCACGAAATTATACCCTCACTTCTGGCCTAACCCACCAGAAGAGGACGTCATGAGCATGCTCTATAGCCGGCCTCACCCACCGTGCTACATCCACGCTTTGTGACACACACGACACTATTTTTGACGAGAGTTACTCAAGTGTGAGTAGCTCTTAAAAATAACCGAACTAAATAATAACGCTTTTGTCATAAAAACCAATATAAAGATCATAACTAAAAAAAAGGATTAACAAAAATTGGTATATGTAAATGATATACTGCAGTATATAGATTACAAGCAGCCCAAAGACGAGCATCAAGGAATCTGACAACCCAATCACAATCCAACTACGAAATGGCAAAACCCACCTGACATGCTGCCTACGTCAGTACACTCAATGGATTTGGAGTACGATTTGGCATCGCAGAAAAGGAAATCCATTGCAACAGAACAATGGCCATCTCGATGTTACGTACAGATGTTACTCAAATAAACGTACAGATTCAAGTCACCAGGCATTGCATCCAAGCTCAAACTTCACGCCACTCCCAAACAAGACCGAAACACAATTCTCCACAAAACAAGAACAAACGACCATAACAAACCATTCTGGAATCAGATTGACTTCCAGAAACAACAGCAACACTTGGTGGTCACAGTCAATGTTAAATGACAAATTGATATCCACGATTCCAGCTTCCTGGAGCTTCCTTCTCCAAGAACGGAACAGAAATGATGCTCGCGACATACAAACGAACTTCATCCATCCTCCATCGCAGATGAATATAAGAGAACAAAAACTAAAACTCTCTAAACACCGGATGGGTTCAACCAGATCTAAACCTGTATTTATAATTGATTAATATTATGATATTTTACCTCTATTAAATTTTAAATACTAACCAATCATATTTCTTAAAACTAACAGCCTATTAATTTGTAAAGTGTTGAAACTACTTGTAGCTTCAACACCAGAGCAATTTGAAATAAACTTAGAATACAGTTGTTCTCATTCTGGAACTAACTCCCGTAAACCGGTTTACACTAGATCTATTGAGACTAGGAGATATAAGAGTAAGATTAAGATCGGTATTAGACTAAGAAGTTGCACGAATATATCCGGCCGAAAATAAGATAGTGCGACGAGCAGACGGTGTACCTTATCTGGAATTACTCTATGAGCACAGTAAACTATACATAACTCAGATTGGTTAGTTAGTAATATTTTATAGTGGTAATTTATCAATAAAATAATTGGTTTATAAATACTAGTTCAGAACTAGTTTCCAGTATGTATGTATGTATGTATGTATGTATGTATGTATGTATGTATGTATGTATGTATGTATGTATGTATGTATGTATGTATGTATGTATGTATGTCTGTTTGTATGTATGAGTGTTTGTTTGTATGCATGTATGTATGAAGGAATGTATTTGGCCATATAATGTGCTCGATTTGGCCTCGTGATGTGCTCCAAATCCGAAGACAATTTCTTGACTGATCCGTCTCTATGGTGATCACAGAGGTGATGACAATGCTTTTATTAATTGTAAATCACAATTCATAACCTTTTCGACCTAATAGGGTATCGGAAATTTTCATACCTTTCCCGAAAATCGGCACTTGAGCGGGGTAAAGTTAAAGTGTAAGAAACGCAAAGTTGCAAATTTATTGAAATTGGTTGCGCAAATTCTCATCATGACTCGCTCAAATGTGTAGTGTTGCTTGGTAAACTCCGTCTCAGCCAATTGGAGCGTCCGATTCCAAAAGCAAGGAGCTCCGTTAAAAAATTTTGACCCATTTTTATCAATTATCACTGCGATGGTACATGACGACAGCGAATTGAATGAAGTCTTCGACTTCATCACTTCAAGTAGTTGGATTCTCGGACAAGACGAAAATGACGAAAAGAAACAGGAAATTAAACAATTAGAAAAAGTGGAACCTGATCTAAACTACATTTTATTATTGGATAAATTAGATATTTTATCAACATAAAATATTTAATATTAACCAATCATATTCCATCTAACTAACAACCCACTTATTTGTAAGTGCTGAAATTACTTGTAATTTCAGCACCAGAGTGATTTGAGTTTAACTTAGAAATTAGTTACCTCTCCAAGAGAACTTCAGCAGCCGCAATAAGCCAGTACACCCTAGATCTATTGAGCCTAGCAGAGACTAGTTAAACACATTGAGACTAGTAGATATAAGAGTAAGATTAGGATCGGTATTAGACTAAGAAGTAGCACGAATCTATCCGGCCGAAAATAAGATAGCGTGACCAGCAGACGGTGTACCCTATCCGAAATTACTCTATGAGTTAACCACAAGGACCTAACTCATCTGTTGCGACCATAAGTCTCGAATAAAGACCTTAATAGCTTAGAATTAACCAAAACTTGATTAGAAAATAGACAAAACATTTTCAAAAGGTTACACGACAATAACTTAATTGAAATGTCTCTACGACTCAATAGATCAGAGCCGCTAATCCGCACAATACGAGAACTACCCGGTATTGGAAAAAAACCTCGGACAAGAGACGACATACGACTACATAGAAACTTACCATTTAGTTTCATGGTCGTACGGCAAAAGCCAACACAAACTTTTATATTTAGAATCTTATTAGCAATGAACCTAGATTTTCATTTGCAAACATAAAATCCTTGAAGGAAATCTTCAATGATTATTCCAGGCGCTAAATAAAATTGCTATTGTACAATAACGATTGATAAAAACATCTCAAATCGTTCTCTCCAATTCTGCAGTAATATATAAAACATATTTGAAAAATTCATTATTGAAAACAAAAATAAAAATTTGTTGCATGACAATAAATTGTTAGTACATATAAATCATCCTGTTGTTCCAGCTTCATCACCTAAGCAAAACAGCAATCATAAATCAACTAATAACATCAAAAACTGAAACCTTTTAATAAATAAATTAAACTATTTTCAACTTAATTTTTTTAAATCTTAATTCAGATCATCAAGGCTTTCCTTGGATCTAAATCAATTTTCTATTTTATAAATTTTAAATTCTGATCAGCAAGGCTTATCCTTGGATCAAAAAGAACAATTTTGTTTTCCCCCGCCCACTTATCAAGTGTCTAACGACCTCAAACGTCGATTCACTACCCAACCTTTTCAAAAGACCCAGGACTAATAGAAATTTTTAATCACACTAACCATTCAAATTAGGCTAAACAGTGAAGAACTTCGGTTGTTCATCCTTCACTTGAACCCTCCTCTTACCTGACCCAGGATAAATCTTAAACTTATTAAGTTTAAAATAGTATCTAACGAACTACTTGCGTTCTAATTATACCTGAACCTTGTGGATCGGTTTACTACTCTCCAACCCTTGAACACAATCACTACCCCTAAGTAAGATTAAGTAAATTAACACCTTAACTTAGACTAGCCACGAGAAAGTAAAAATCATTCTTTGGAATCGATATACTTTTCTCTCCAACCCTGAATAAAAGGACCCAGGTTAAGCTAACCAAAAAATTGTAAGGGCTAGCAGTCTAGGAAAATTAAAATCACTAATAACTTCTTGCATCCCTCATCCTAAACCTTATGTCATTAAAAACTTTAGGAAATAAACAAACAATCGTACTACACAATTGTGAAATAGACAATCAAAAATACGATCTTGTAATAACCCCACATAAACAAACAGTTGGATACATTCAAACAAAACGACAAACAATTGAAAAATTATAAGTAAACAAAACAGATAACACGAAAAAGAATTTCAAAAAATAGAAATGCCTTCTCCGAATCAGATGCTAGTAGTCTAGACGCACTATACAAATTTAAAAAATCAGGAAATAAAAATTGCCCAATCCATAATCAATTATATTTTTCCGATTCAGAAACAATTTCAAATTCATCAAAAAGAGGAAAAAGAAGAATAAAAAAGATATATAAACACAAACCAATACATCTATACAATTGGAATCAACCAATTAGACATATTGATAATTATATATTAACAATCATCAAACGAAAAATGAGCAACACTCAAAGTGACGAAAGTCCAGACGAAGAAGCAGTTTTTCCCTTTGTTATAAATTCACTCAATGATAGAGGACAAACACGATTTTGCAAAAATGTACTCGTAAATTTGTTTGAACCAGGAATCAGTCCAAGCAAATCAGAATTCCCAGATGTAAAAATCAAAAGACAAGTTATAGATATTTGAAAGATATATGTAGCCTAACACATCAATACGGAATCTACACCATAGAAATCAGCACATCAAGAACACTTCATGGTAAATACGTTATCCAAACAGACGATATTGATTTAGAATTTTCAAAAGTATTCACAGAATAAATCAAAAGCATACAATATCAAAATTAACAGAAAGCAAACTCAATATTCACGAACGAAGTTTTTGCAATAATATATAGTGATAGTTCTATAGTAGAAAAAACAGAAGCTCAAAGTACATCACCAGTTCAAACATCAAAACATACAAAAGTAAGAAACGAAATCGTCGCATTTTCAACATTTTTAAACGCAATCCGTGAAAATTTCACCAATAATGATGTCTCACAAAACACCAAACATGATTTACAAATAATACAAGCATGATTTTCAATTGATTATTTTACACATAATATCGACTTAATTGAACAGGCAAGAAAAACCTATAGACCCCAAAGTACCAATGACGACACTGTCATTGCAGAACAATCAGATTACGTTTGGGACCCTGAATGGTCTCATCCAGCATTTTTAAATTTTCCAGGTGATATCTCAAGTCAAGCAATAAGTACAATATCTTTTCACAAAGATTATGTAAGAGTAACACCACTAACGATTGACGCAACACCTTTGAATTAAAAAACATTTTTACCCGATACACGAAATAACAGCTTAAAGTCGACAGTTATACATAATGAAAACCTCAATGCAACTAGAAATCTTACACATCAAGATATTCAAACACCATCACACTTCATAAACGAAGAAATAGTTCAAACAACAGTAACAACTACACAACAAAGTATCTCACCAAAATGTCCAAACTTCACAACACCGAGAAATATAAATACAACATTACCACAAGTAACCTTACAATCAACCGTTAAACCTTCGGTTGCTTCAAAATATTCACATATGGACTATCAGACGTATAGACCAATGACAAAACCGCCAAAAACACGAAAAACATTCATAAGAGACACTTTTGAGGAACACAACTATAATTATGTACATCAGTCAAAAACAAATCAACCCCCCCCCCCGAAAATGGAAAACGTAAACCACGTATGTTCTCATTATTGGAATCTTCCAATTACATCGACCAATTCAGTAAATTTTCCAGATAATCCAAAACCTTAACAGGATCATAGTGAAAATTACCCATTTTTTCAACAAAATAGGAATAAACAACAATCACCTTATTACACAAATTTCTTATCATCTGATGATGATGATTATTATCAACCAGACATTTTTGCACCATATACACAAGAATATTGCACACAAAGATCGCGACCATCTCAACCATCCCAAAACATGAAAATTTACCCACAAAATTCAGCAGATATGCAGAACCAACAACCAATGCATATACAAAACCCAATTAACGCACAATTTTTTCAACCTATACAAGCACAAAACCCAATGACTCTGCATTCTTACCAACCAACTCAAATGCAAAATGAAATACCACTACCATATTACCTCCAGCAACATTAAATAACAAAAAATCAACTTACAAATTTCTCACAAATAACAAGCGCCGCAGAGTCACTCCAAATGACGACGAATCCATATTTAATGGGAGGATCGTCAATAACATCCAATAAACCATTAACGGTATTCACAGGAACAGACCCTGAATACTCAGTAGAAGATTACCTAAATGCAGTCACAGCAAATTTAATTTTAAATATAGGACCCGAACCTATTAATACGCCACTCCATCAAATTGGATACATAGACGCACAGCGTTAATACAAACAACACTAGATGGCGCAGCCCAAAAATGGTTTTCAGTACTACCTAAAGATATAAAATCAGATTGGAAAAGATTCACACAAGAATTTTCAAAAATGTTTGATTCTGAAAGAAACAAACAACATCAAAGAGTTTTATGCAACGAAATTCGCAGATTACTAAATCAAACAATTAAAAAATTAGCAGTTCGAATCGAAACACTAGTTCGAAAAGCAAATTTACTCAATACACATGATTACAAAAACACAAAAATGACAGAAACTTTAATGATGATCTTAACACCTCAATTAAGGAAAATAGCTTTAAAAAATAGAGCATCTCATCCTTCCTCAATTCGAGAACCAGATTTAGATTTTAGAAAATTAGTAGATAAACTAGAACAAGCAGAAATCACAATGACACTTGAAGAAACAAAAAACCTAAAACTACAGTATGTTAATCGGATCGAAACGAATACTACACATTTAAATAACATACAAGGATCAGATACAGACCTGATTGAAAAAATCACTGAAATTTTGAACATCTATGAAAAGAACCCAAACTTTAAAGGCGAACCATCTTTCAAAAAATTGCGTAATTATTGCCGACGATACGGACACAGTATTGCCGAATGTAAACAAAAACAACAAGACAATCAGAATAAACCTCAAAAGCATAAAGAACCAAATAAGTCATTCTATCAATATATGAAAAAAGATCAAAACCTACCAAACAAGAATATATACAGAAACAATAGCTCAGGAAAACCACTTCCAGGCAACTCAAACTATTCAAGAAATGAATCACCATATAACTCCAGTTATAGAAGGTAGATTGCCAGAACAAAGAAATTCTCGAAATTTCTCACAAAATAGATATATTAGATTGAAAAGTCAAAATAACCAAAATAGAAACAACTATTCACGATCGAATTCAAACACAATACAATTTATTTCTGCAACCAGTTCCCATTCAAACCCAAGGAATAGACACTATTCCAACGATAGATCACGAAATTCATCATATAACAGAAATAGAAACTATTCAAACAATAGGAATAGAAGTTATTCCAATAATCGATATCAGAACTATCCAAACAACAGATCCAGGAATAACTCATATACTAGATCAAATAACCAAAGATCAAATGATAACTATCATGACAGATCACGAAATAATTCACAAAATCGAAGCTCAAGCTACAGCAATAGATACAAAAACTATTCCCAGTCACCCTATAGGAATAATATCCGTTACCCCGATTCTAAACATCGATACAGAAGTAACACACCAAAGCATCAAAGACCCATTAGTAAATTATGGAAAAATCCAACTATTCCTTGTTCCCACAAGAACAATGGAACAAAACAAGATTTTGAACAAGCCATTCAAACCAACTTTTCATATTACTGATATTAAGCACAATATCATTGGCATACCGTTTATATATTTAAATATATACCCACAATAAACATCTTAAATAGTAAAATCCATATCAAAGATAAATATAAAAAAAACAAAAAACACAGCCTTGACATTCTTTCAAAGATTGAACGAACAACCACCATTTTTGTCAAAATTTTACCCAATTTATAATTAAGAACGGAAATATCTGAAACCACTATCAGGAAACGTATATAATTTTTCATTAAAACAAGTACGTCAATATGACAAAAGTCAATCAAACAACAACTTTTCATGTCAGATTTCGAATTTAAACCCATTCACAAATTTTTCAAAATTACAATCTCATCCATAAAATACTTGAAAAACACAAATTCTGATATTATTTCATTCCACGTGTATAATAATACACCATTTCAAATAACATTACCCTTAGGACTATTAGGATATTGTGAAACAAATGCTACAACTTCACCCATAAATGAAGTAGCATATCGAGTAAATAATATATTACAACTATTAGATATTTCTCAATCAACAATCCTTAACGAAGAATTATCAATAAATAATATAATAAGTAAAGCTCAAGCTACAGCAATAGATACAAAAACTATTCCCAGTCACCCTATAGGAATAATATCCGTTACCCCGATTCTAAACATCGATACAGAAGTAACACACCAAAGCATCAAAGACCCATCAACCAAGTACAAACAAATAAAAACACAACTTCGGACCCCTCAGGTATTGATAACACAGAAAACAATGAATTACAATTAAATCACATTGATTGTGAATCAACAGATACTGAAAGTGATACAGATAATACCATCTCAGTAAATTTGATAACAGTCGAAAACGACTATGAACCTATCATATATGAACAACCCTTTACTTCACACATATACGAAAATCAATTGGAACTTCTTCATAATTATTATATTGGACCCATTAATAATAAAACACAAACTACACAAGAAGTAAACGAAATTAACACTGTAATTAAACCTGATAAAAAAAAGACGAAACACAATGCTCAAACACAAAACATATTTGTCAAAATATACAAAACGAACAACCGAGAGAAAAAAGTTGGACAATCCCATTTCTCTTAGAGAGCCCAAGAAGTAAAGAATTTCAACCACCACATCTTGAAATTGAGTTTTTAATCGACTCAGGAGCAGAACCAAATATTATTAATTTTCCCACATGGAATGAAATCAAAACCCTGCATCCAAATTTAACACCTCTTGAAACATCTAGTAAATTAGTAACAGCACAAGGATCAAAATTAGTAAATTATGGAAAAATCCAACTATTCCTTGTTCCCACAAGAACAATGGAACAAAACAAGATTTTGAACAAGCCATTCAAACAAACTTTTCATATTACTGATATTAAGCACAATATCATTGGCATACCGTTTATATATTTAAATATATACCCACAATAAACATCTTAAATAGTAAAATCCATATCAAAGATAAATATAAAAAAACAAAAAACACAGCCTTGACATTCTTTCAAAGATTGAACGAACAACCACCATTTTTGTCAAAATTTTACCCAATTTATAATTAAGAACGGAAATATCTGAAACCACTATCAGGAAACGTATATAATTTTTCATTAAAACAAGTACGTCAATATGACAAAAGTCAATCAAACAACAACTTTTCATGTCAGATTTCGAATTTAAACCCATTCACAAATTTTTCAAAATTACAATCTCATCCATAAAATACTTGAAAAACACAAATTCTGATATTATTTCATTCCACGTGTATAATAATACACCATTTCAAATAACATTACCCTTAGGACTATTAGGATATTGTGAAACAAATGCTACAACTTCACCCATAAATGAAGTAGCATATCGAGTAAATAATATATTACAACTATTAGATATTTCTCAATCAACAATCCTTAACGAAGAATTATCAATAAATAATATAATAAGTAATGAAAAAAAAACACAGGTTATTTTACAAAAACACCATATTTTAGGCCAACATTTTAAATAACAAATTATACGAAAGAACAACAAAAATTTTTAACAATGTTTATTTTTCAACAATCACAAATAACACAAGATGAATTTGACAAGTTAGCTAAACAACTGATAAAATTTTTAACAGTCTACGCAAAATCAAAATTTGACGTAGAAAAAATCAGTTCATCACTACAACTTCCATTAAAACCTGACGCATTTTTCAAAAAACAAAGAGCAAGTAAAGTACCGATAGACTTACACAATAAGGTAAATAGACTACTTGATATTTTAGAACAATACGAAATTATATCACCAGTAAATAAAGAAGAACAACCAAAAGTAATACTTTCATCAACCCTGTTATCATTCTAGCAAAAGTTGAATCACTAAAAATAGTTTTAGACGCTAGATATCTCAATTCACTAATCGACGAATCAAAATGCAATTGGCCCATTGAACCAATACAAGTTATCCTAACAAAGATAAATGGTAAATACTTCACAACCGCAGATATGAACAGTGCTTACAATCAAATGCCACTAGATGAACAATCACGACGATTATCACAATTTGTTATTGGAAATCAACAAAACGAATTTAATCGTTTATTCTATGGAATATCCATAGGACCAGCAGCTTTTTCAGCTTTCATGAGTAAAATTTTTAGACCACTAATACTAAAGAAAATTGCAATGACATATTTAGATGATGTTTTCATGCAATCTCAAACTAAAGACGAAATGTTTACAGTTTTGGAACAATATCATAAAATACTTCAGAACAAAAATCTGAAGGCAGCCCCCGATAAATCGCATTTTTTCTTAACACGCGTTAAATTTTCAGGACAAAATTTTGAACGAAACACTATCACTCCATTAAAATCACGCATTGATGCAATTCAAAAACTTCAACCACCTACAAATAAAAAGAAAATCCAAGAGTTCCTTGGAATGTTGAGTTTGTTAAGTAAAAATGTTTACAAAATGCAATTATACTTAAGACCTTTTTAAAACATCCTCAGACCACAAAATAATTATGAATGGACCACTGAACATCAAACACAATTTGAAGAAAATAAAAAATTTTTGACAGAAAAAATTTCAAACACAATTCCAGATCCAATCCAATCATTCTATGCAATGAGCGATGCTTCAAATTTTGGCACCATAGCAGCTTTACTACAATCACATAGTGAAACAAATAAAATGAAACTCATATCAACCATTTCATGATTATTCACACAAGCCGAGCTCCGACTCCCTACTCTAATGAGAGAATGTACAGCTATAAATTACACACTTACAGAATATGAATTTCTGATACTTGGATCAAAACACCCAACAATTTATTTACAGATCATAAACCAATTATATTTTTTTCACACAAAAATCAAATCCTAATCGTAGAGTTTATAGATTTCAATTAATTTTAATGAAATTCCCAATTTTACATAGAATTTGGACAGCAGGAAAAAATCTTGCCTTACCAGATACATTAAGTAGAAATACGCCACCTGAACTACTTACACGAAAAACTACAGTTGAAATACCAAAAAAATATTAAATTCTATCTCGCAAAAGATGAAACATCACCCCGATTAGAATGCAAATACGCAGTAAAAACTGACATTGATCAATCACAAATAAACAATCTACAACATTTTTCACTCTACTTAGATTGCCAAAATAATCACTATGAAGTTGATTTACTAGGAAAATCTACCTTTGAACCAATTCCATACTCACAATGGATAGAAAATAATACTCAACAAAAGAGAATAAAACAACAGCCGCATAAAAAAGACTTTTTTCTATTAATTGAAAAAAAAAATTTCACCGAAAAAATAAATTTATCAGGACCACAAACAAATGATTTAAAATACACAATAAATCAAGTTTTTAACCTCCATGACCCGCTTGACACAATTCCCCTATCAAAACTAGAAATTGATAATACTTTTCTCCACCAACAGAAAAAATTACACTTGAACATTTAAAACAATATCAAAATTTTGACCCAGTAATTAGACAACTCAAATCATGGCACAAATATAAAACAAAACCAGCAAAAGCTGATACCACAATTTTAGGAAACAAAACACTCCTCCGATATTTCCGAAAATTTAATAACACAACAATCAACGAAAATACAGATCTTTTAGAATATCAATTAGATGATTCTAAAGTTCCCTGTCTTCCTTTAAGTATGATACTGATAGCATTTAACATCTCCCACACACAAAATACAAAAGGATACTCAGGATCAGAAAAGACATACTCGAACTTCAGACAAAATTTTTATTTTCCAAATGCCCTAATATGGATAAAAGTATAATGCAATGATTGTATAATATGTTAATTGAACAAACCTTATCCAAATCAAAAACAAATAGCACAGAAAGAAGATTTTACACCATAGAATTTCATTTTACACAAAAGGACCAATTTCACCATCCTCTGAAGGAGTTTCCTACATTGTGGTCATTGTTGACGCATTCACGCACTATGTAGCACTCAACCCAGTACCACATTGTAATGCTTATTATGCTTACACAACACTTTATGAACACTGGATAGTTAAATTCGGATTACCCGAAATCCTAGTTACAGACAATGGTACAGAATTTTTTAATAAGGAAATTATCACACTATGCCACTTATACAATATTAAACATAAACCACGTACATCTCATGCACCTTGGACAAACGGATTAGTCGAAGGTATGAACCGTTCATTACAAGAATATCTTAGATGTATCCTTAATGGAAATGATACACGATACACAGAATGGTCAGCAGATGTAAAATTAATTCCCTCATCATATAATTTACAAATAACAACAACTTTAGGAATGTCACCATATGAAATGGTTTTTAATCAAAAACCAAGAAAACCAATTATATTCACAGCAAATGCTCATAAAAACGCACAAGTTATTGCAAACCTAATAAAGATTCAATATGCTATAATCTATCATTACACACACATGATGAAGATCATTTTCATCGCCCACAAATTCTCAAATTAGCCTCCGGCACACATACCGAATGGGTTTTAAATAGAGATAGAAATCACAATGAAATCTACCAAAAAGTAACAAAGAAATTGTTACAAAGGCAAAACATTATCAGCCAAATTAATTCACGTTTTATGCCAGCCACAGATTTAAAAATTGGAACATTTGTCTTAATACCTAATTTTAATACACAAAAAGGAATCTCCAAAAAATTACAATCATTTCCAAAAGGACCATACCAAATAATTGCCAAACCCACTGAAGTAACATACAAACTCACAGACTCAATCAAAAAAGAAATTGTTCAACATCGAAACAATTTATTACCTTACTACCCAAAAGAATACGCATTACGCGAATTAACCCAATTATATTCTTTTACAGGTTTAAAAATTATTCAAAACAATACACATACAGAACAAAAACAAATGTACATGACGACGTTCATCATAAACATAATCAAAACCAAAGCACAACTCATAAAAACACAAAAACACCAGACACAAAAAAATATCTCAAAAAGAAAGAAAAAACAGGAAAATGATTTAAAAAATCTTACCACAAGAACAAATAGAAAAATCAGAACATAGAGAATTATCACGACTTAAAAATCAACCACGTAAAAATTACAAAACAATCATCACACAATCTAAAATATTAAAGAAAGTTGAATTTCAAAAACAATTTTGATTTTAAAATTAATAATTTGTACACCTCTAAATCATTTTGAACTTTCATATTTTCAAGATAACATGCTGAAACATTAGTTACAATTCTAGTACAAATTCAGCCAATAGGATTCACTCAAATCCGTCACCTTCAATATCTCTAACACAAACCTAGTAGCCGATAGATATTAATCTCCAGGCATATCTATAACTATAACTTTACAACCTCCAGGTCAAAAATAAGCAACTTGCTAAAACTTGACAACTAAAAATAAATACCACCATGATATTACAACCCTCCCTTATCTAATAATGCAAAGATCAACAATATTTTCCCAACTTAGACCTCAAAAACCCCCCAACCAAAAATGGCAAATTAGCCTAAAGTAAAAAAAGACCATATTCATTTTGCCTAAAGTACAAATATTTCAAAAATACCCCAGATTACCCAACAAATAAAAACAAAGCAAGGAAGACCTCCCGAGCACCAGAAAATTAGACTCCAACAATTTTTCACAAAACTCAACCCACTTGTCAAAAAATCAATAAATATTCCGACCACACTTGAATTTCGCCCCGAAAGTTCAAAAAATATTCGACGAACGAATCATTTCTTATATGCTCCTCTCGTTAACAGTCGATACCTTAAAAAATATAATCATAAACTTTTTCATAAAAATTTTCATTCTATTTAAACTTTTGCTAATATTTTTTGTTGACACTTTTGAAGCCCTAATAATTCTTTTAAAAATTTTTTGCCAAATTTTCTACTCCTTATTTGAAATATATCTCCAACTTTCCCAAATCATTGACCACATTCACAGGTACGATAATTCAAAGTCTATTTAAATGATACGAACAATTTTTAGTAGAACAGATATTTTTTTACTATTTGTAATTTTCCTCACATTTTTATCATTCCTAATTGTGACAATGTGCAATTGTGTAAGAAAGGCAATAGTCCCATTCGCCTTAGCAAAAATCTTTAAATTCTTTTCATCGAAGAATATTACAATAAACATAAATCTTCCCACTAAGAAACAGATGAATCGAACACATTTCCAAAATTGCTAATCAACCACCACCAAGACAGTCTTCACCAACTTCTTCCCAAGAAAACCCAATCATACCTACAACTACCCAAAACCCCCAAACATCCACACGAATTTCTTTTCAAGATAACCCTTACACTTTCGAAGAACGACACGCCCGGTTATCCAAACCACTAGAACCCGTTCAGCGACACGCATCCCTAAGTGAACCAACATATAATTTGTACCCCACATTACAACAAGACTTAAAACGAATAAGACATATTAGTCAAAATCAAAATACAGTTGAAATAAATAGACAAATTATACATCAAGACGAAATAGAAATGTTCAAACTCCCAGAGTTACTTTTAACATACCTCAATCCCCAACACCATCAAGCTCAGAAGTCTTTAGTATTACATTACCAGACACTCCTACGCTCACTTCACAACAAACCACACCAAATCTCCCTTCAGACTATCTAGGTTCAACACCAACATCCGAACAAATCCGTGAAAAACCTTTTAACCCCCCCCCCCCCCCCCAACACCACCGAACGACTACCATATTGGACAACACAGTCTTACTCACAAGGAGAACCAAACTTAGTAAATGAACCAATAGATTTTTCCTCAGATACAACCTTATCATCCCTACCAGAAACATTATCACTCCCCTCGACACCATCAATAAGTCAAACATCATCATCATTTTCCCCCCCTAAATTTTCCAAATAACCTCGATGCACGATACAGAGAACGATCAACGAATATACCCCTACGATTAGATTGGAGCACATTCGTTGCACCTCCCTCATTATCCGGACAACATCACGAGAGCCACCGACTCCACAGTTGGGCACTCAATAGATTACAATATAGACAAGATATCCACGAAGATATCCGCCAACATAACGTTCAAATACTCCAACAAAACAGTCTTCAGTTAAAGTTTGAAATAACAGTCAAACTTAATAATATTGTAGAACACCCCTATCCATTAAGCCCACCAAATATAACAGCTCAATCCCTACCACCACCATTTATAACAACTGAAGTAATATATAAATACGACAGATATACAAAAAACACAATCGGATACATAACATTTTATAACCCATACTCCGGATTATCATACACATGTATATTCTAAAAATATTAACATTTCAACACATCCTTTTTCTAATATCTTGCGACCAAAACACAAATCCATCTCCTCGCAGAGGACCCCAGGATTTATTAGTAACACACTATGATTGTGAAGAAAATGAACAAAAAACACTACACAAATGTGCAATAAATCAAGTAATACAATGCGAAACAGAACCACAAGCAATAGAAACTACAAATGTCATAGCAACATTGTATTCAAAAGCCCGAGCAACAATAGTCACAGGATATAAGTTTACAGCAACGTTTTCCGAAAAGAAAGTACATTGTTCACAAGTCTCCAACGGAAATAAAAACCGACTTGATCACGTATCATTTTAACAGAGTAACCTAGAAAGACTTTTACATCTCAATCCCGATGATTGTAAAAACGAATTACTCAGACTAAATCTAACAAGAAATAAAAACACAGACCGAAAAATAGTAAATTTTCAAGTCTTTGCCGATTCTGTACATCAAGCAGAACTTGAACGATACCAAGGACATATTCAACTAGACGAAAAATACCCATTTAATGGCGCACACGGACGGTTAACTTATGATATACACGATAAACACTGGATACCACACATTGATATACACGATAAACACTGGATACCACACAATTAGATTACCTTGTAAAAATGATCAAGGTTACTGTGACCCTACAACAAGAACCCAAGCAACAATTGTTTGGTTTCCCGAAGATACATGCACAACACTTCAAGTAGCAAAAATACACGCACGAATGATAAAATTTCATGAAAAATATTTTATTGAATCAATTCCATACGAACAAATAAAACCGTCCAGCAAACAAAGCAATGATTTCAAAAACATTCATGATATAGAAAATAAATTGAGACGTTTTCAAATCTATCACGAAACAGAATTTGCATGTAAATATAGCAATCCACTTTATAAAACACAATATTCTGAAATACTTGTCGAATACGGGAAAGGTTTCGACATGACCACTGGTAAAATAAAATTTGACCCTTATGCAACAAGTCACCCTATTAACGAAGGCACATCATACGTCCCAGTGAAATTTTATAAGAGCACAGGTCACCCTGGTGGAAAGCTAAAACCATACGATTGTAAAAGCACACGTCTACAAGAATTTTCACTAATGAATAACACCTACTTTGGTAATATTCATTATGATATTCACTTAGATATGAAATTAGACTAGACAATTAGTAGAATTTTTCAAGAAAGGTCACTTTTTGAATCAAAAACACTTCACCAACTATGCGAAATAGAAAGAACACAAAACTTACAATCACTCGCATTAGCAGTATTAAAAATACCTTACGCATGATACTTATTATCAGGAAAAAGATCAAACTTTCTTCATTATGAAGGAAATTTTTTATGGTTTTATACTTGCACCAAAAAAGTATCACCATTATATGTTTTTGAAGATAAATGTTGTTATAAAAGAATCCCCATATTCTACAAAAATAAAGTACATTTTGTCGATACACTTTCAAGACGAACATATTTTTGGGATACCGCTGTCCCATGTGGATCAGAAAATAGCCACAATGTTGTACAATTAAACCCTGACAAAAACAAATACTATCTACTGACACCATATCCTACATTAATACAACCACTAAAAAAATTTTCACCCGAAAGCATCCGAGCTATCGCTCGTAACCCAAATACTGATTTACAATCAATTGGAATATATTCTAAATCTGATATACAACATCACATTAGAACACAACAATTTCAAGAATTACTAACACAAATGGACACAAAACAACGACAACCACCCATAAATATTTTCAGTTTCGTCACCTTAAAAAACGAAATTCTCGCCTTTCTAGGATGGCCCTATTACATCTTAGAAAAATTAACTATCTTATACGCTATGTTTAAATTTATAGGATTTCTTTTCTCACTGTTAAAAGGAATCTATAACACATGCGCTATACACACACCAGTAAATCGCCAAGCAAGTGTAGCACGTATACTAGTTGCAGGAATTTTTGGAATTTTTTCATCATCAATCAATAAAATACTCCTAGATGCACAAATGAAAGAATATAATAAAAAAATATCCACAAGACAAAACACATATGACGAACAACATAATAATGTAGATATAACACCTACAGCACCACAGATACCACCCCTACCACAAAACCATCCATTATCATTAGTTCCCCGAAATTTTCGAAACCTAGCAATTACCAATAATCCAAATTTTAGACCAAATACAACACGAAGTCCCATTCAACACATAATGACACATCATTCACAAAATGATAATACATATGAACAAATTATCGAACAACCTCATAACACCACTTTTCAATCTCAAAATAATCATTTTTTTTTAGCCCACGATAATCCGACAAATTGGATCCCTCCATCGCTCAAAATCCCACCCAGCCAACCTCCAAACTCAAATCCCGATTATCCCACTTTTTGCTTTCCCGCCACCCGATTCTCCAGTTATTAATATACCATCAAGCATGAATTCAGATACTAACTCAGATATTTCAGTTTTTCATACCATCTCACAATTTAACAACTCCGATATAGAAACTCCCGACGAATTTGCAGACTCCGAACCATCTCCCTCTACCCATACCCAGACCAACCCTTCAGCTTTTTCAAAACCCCCTTTCGACCCATCCAAACCAGCCAACCACTCCCATCCCTTTCCACTCCTTCTTACGCATCCCAAGTAACCCCAACCTATTATCCATTTCATTCCGACAGATCCCATAATAACTCCCCAGATAACATCCAAATTTCCGAAGAACTTGCCAATTTTACTACACTACAACAACAATTAACACACACACCCCCACACTCTTACAATACATCAGCTATCATCAACAGTAACATCATCAAAACCACCAACTCCTACACCCTCTTCAGCTTACACTCCATCATTAGCTCAATCATCCACATCCACCGAATCACCTACCAGCACTAACCGATCTTACCGCACTTTTAAAAGAAAACTTCTAAACCACCCATTTACAGCCAAACCGGGAACAGCCAAAGAATATATCAACCATTACGATCATACAAACACAAAAACTTTCTTAAAATAACCCTACCCTCAATTCCACAATATACCTTAAATACTTCTACCACTACTAATGAATCACGAAATTTTGTTGATGAGTACGTTTTGATACCAACACTTCATTGGACAGCTTACTTTAACTATACTATCCCCCTTTATCTACCACTCACTAATACTAATGAAAATATCGAGAAAAACAAAATATACTATATACACTCACCACATCATTAACACCTCGACAATTTACTTACGTTGGATATAAAAAATTATTAAAAAAATTCACCGCACCCCGAGCTAACAATTTTTCAATAGAATACTACGATCATAATATCATCCGTCCTAACCAAGATCAATTTTTAGACGAAGACCGCTTTGCAAACTCACAACTAACCGAAAATTTTTTAATAAAACACCATACTTATTTACACTTAATACTTTTGATAGAAAGCACGATCACATAATTTCAGAAGCACTGGTTGACATACAAGCATATGAAAGCTTCTATGATAAATTTCAGTTATTTTCACTAACCTTTTACTTTCTTTCACCACAGGAACGCGATTTGCACTGTTCCCACGATATAATGTTACGCACTAAACAAACGTACACTTACTCATATTATCGTTTTATACAAAACATTTTTGATTTACACACACCATCACGACAACCTCACCACCGTTTTCAGTTTATTAACTCGAAATACACATCACCATTCTTTCTTAATTTTACATATTGCATTGAAAATACTAACCTCCACGGCATCCTCCGCAACTACGACCCAGTTACCCAAATGTCTATATTCTGTCCCATCACGAAGACCTTCAATGATGAAGAATCAAGACCCTTCATTATCCCACATGAATTCATACAACCTATCGAAATACCCATACTAGAGTTTATTCATAACACTAAATATAATCATAAAATTTATAATCTAATCCAAAACACCCCTTATGAGTTCGCAGTAGGCACAGAATAACTAAACACCATCAACGCACTTCAATTACTTTGGCCACTGCTACAAACTAAAAATATCATTCGCATACTAGCAAAACTATTAACAACATCAGATTTAATTCACGACATCTTCCCACATGGCTTTTTCCAAGATGATAAAGGTAAATTTGAAATGAAATAATTTTAACTAATAAATTTAAAATTGTACTAACCCTTTTCTACCAATTTTTAATTCATTATTTTAGTCTTCACACCACAATTATCTACAAAACAGAAAAAAAAACAAATAAAAATACAAACTTGTTAAATCATGTTAAAACTCCTTGATCTTTCGCACTAAAAAATGTAGTAAAACTCATACCTAATGTAGTAATTTCATTTATAAATTATTTCCCCGAGAAGCAGTAAAAATAAATACGATGAAAATTTATAATTTAAAATTCCCCAAAAACAGTTAAGTTCAATTTCAATACAATAAATTCTTAAAATGAGAAAGCACTACTAACTTTTTCATATTTTCATTCATTCGCACAGAAATTCTATGCAAATTTGCACAGCTCGCCCACGAAGAAATTGTTTAAATAATGATTTTGTGTTTCAAGTTTTCACTAACAACAACTCTAACAAGCATTAACAAGTTTCAAACTTTTCTTTAACCCGGTTGGAAAGGAATTTTATACTAAACCGAACTAACCAACGCAGCTTACTAAACAAAAAAAATCATAAAATAACAGCAGGACTAAGAAAAGAAAACCAACGGTATCCAAACCGGATTAACCCAGCTTAAAACTGGATAATTTATTCTTTTGAAGACTATTATAAAGTCTACGAAAGAAATAATAAAACACAAAAAAGGCGTAGGACAAACCCAAACCAAAAACAATTTGATTTTTGAAAAAAGGACACAACCAAAATAACATAAGAAAGACCAGAAAAAACCAACATAAAATGTTATCATATAACAGGACCTCACAAAGAAACAGCATGCAATCATACTCCCACTCCTGGCCTAACCCACCAGAGAAGGACATCCTGAGCATGCTTATAGCCGGCCTAACCCACCGCGCTACACCCACGCTTTGTGACCACACTTCAATTTTTAATAAGAGGTACTCAAGGGTGAGTAACTCTTCAAAATAACTGAACTAAAATAAAACGCTTTTGTGAAAACAACTAACTAAGATCATAATTAAAAACCAAATTAACAAAAATTTATAAAATGTAAATTAAACTATGCAGTCAAAAAAAAACTTCGTCACTTCAAGTAGTTGGATTCTCGGACAAGACGAAAATGACGAAAAGAAACAGGAAATTAAACAATTATAAAAAGTGGAACCTGATCTAAACTACATTTTATTATTGGATAAATTAGATATTTTATCACTATAAAATATTTAATATTAACCAATCATGTTCCATCTAACTAACAACCCACTTATTTGTAAGTGCTGAAATTACTTGTAATTTCAGCACCAGAGAGATTTGAATTTAACTTAGAAATTAGTTACCTCTCCAAGAGAACTTCAGCAGTCGCAATAAGCCAGTATACTCTAGATCTATTGAGCCTAGCAGAGACTAGTTAAACACCGTGAGACTAGTAGATATAAGAGTAAGATTAGGATCGGTATTAGACTAAGAAGTTGCACGAATCTATCCGCCCGAAAATAAGATAGCGTGACGAGCAGACGGTGTACCCTATCCGAAATTACTCTATGAGTTAACCACAAGGACCTAACTCAAAAAAATGGAAATTTACTTGTTAAGAAAAAAAATCTACCTAAATTTCGAACTTAGTTTTGAAATGAGTTTCTAACAATTCGCTCTACAATTACTGAGGAGTTAGCCTGGGTACTGATTGTCCATACATACACCAAATATGGGCCGCGAAACTCTGGTCGTGCCATCTCCATCTCGGTTGCGAAAGCCGTGACGGATCATTTTTGTCGCGAAAGTCTGGAAATGCCAATTTGTGAGTCGCGGACCTCGAACCGGGTCGCTGTTTTTTGTCCTATTAATTTTTGATTTTTCATTACTATATTTTATTTGAACAGCTCTTATTTTACCAATTTTAAAATTAGCTAATACAATTTTATTGGGTTCGACAACTTCTTCAAATTCTTAATCAATTCCTCGATGATCAGTCCTCCGTCATCCACAAGTGGAAAAAACTTTTTTACTTCGTTCTCTATCTTTCTTGCCTTTGTTGCCGCCAAAGCCCCAGGAGTGGAGAGCTCGAGAATTTTTCCAACCCTCCATTTTATTACATCCTCAATTTCAAGAGCTCGATTTGAATTTCGCTCGTGCCACGCAATCGTATCCGCTAAAATCTGATCGTAATCTGGCGTAGGCCTTAAGATCTGAGTATTGATTCTGTTGAAAATTTCAGCTGCGATTGCACCGTCTTCGTTCATTTTTAACTTGCACCTATCCAGGATAAGATATATACTTTTTATTTCCGTTTCCAAATTTCCGATCATCATATTAGAGAGTTGACTGGTTTCGTTAACCGTTTGCCAAAAGGACTCGCTGTCTTCATGTATGACTGAGACCAGCTCGGAAACTCTTTCGATTGTGTTGTTCACAATCATGCGCAGCGTCGTGACAGTTTCTTCTCTCTCTGGATGCATTTCGCATGACATGCGATTCAAAACCATGGCCAAGAATGCACAAGAGATAAGGAGGGCTCCATTCATATCTGCTTTAGTTTTAGTTTTAAATTGTAAATTGGTAAGTCAAAACAAAACGAATTGAGACTATACAGAGTTGAGAGCTTTATGGTCCAAATAAATATCTGTTACGCCGAACAGTTACTTATATATCAAAAAAGTCAACAGCTGGGTTACCAGGTTTTTGAGGAAGGCCCAATATTAAACCGGCTCGCAATTTTTTAGCTACCAATTTAGTCAGCTTGAGACATTTTACTCACCCACTCTGGCTGGAAAATGTTGCCTCAACCTTGAAAAATGAGATTCTGGCGGATCTAGGATTTTCTCGAGGGGTGGGGGCGGGGCAATTTACAAAAATTTTGTCGACCATTGTTTTTAGAAGAGCAAACTGGAATGCGCCTTGCTCTTGGATGGCTCTTGCAAGGCGCATTCAAAAAAGGAACGCGCCTTGCTCTTGGATGCAGAGACCAGAACTAACCATATACTTTGACTTCCCTTGTCGACTAAATTAACTTTTCAAGGAATTTTCCTTGTAATGCCAAGTTAAAAAACGAAACCCGAACAGAGCTACTCAGTGAAATTGGTGAAGATCTTCTGATGTAAGTAAATTGCATGCTTGCTTTTTTAAGCCTTTCGGTGACGCGGTATATCTATGACATTTTGAAATTGCACAAAATACCGAGGTCTTTCATTGTGTCTTTTAAAACTATTTGTTCTATATCAAAAGATAAAAGGTCGCTTAAAGGGTATCGCTTGTTTGAATTTTGAAATCTAATTTGTTCAAATTTGTCAAAAATAAAGTCATTTCTGTTTTCTGCTGCCCAGGTGATTACATTGTTTAAATCTGTTTGAATCGAAGAAATGTCAAAGCTATTTCCAATAAGGGTTGTCAAAAATTTCTGGCATATTGTTTATATTTAAAGAAAACAAGAACATTGCAAAAATTGATCCCTGTGGACCACCACTTGTTACATTGCGGGAATGAGACAATGTATTACGAAGAAAAACTCATCGTCGAAGCCTATTTTGGCAAGCTTGTAAAAAATGATGTAAATCTGTAAACTGTCTAGTAACGCAACTTTTTGCCAGCTTAGCGAAAATGGCAAATTTGGCCTGTTTTTTAAGGCCTGTCGGCGTGCAGAAAGTATTCTTCAAAAAGGTCAATTTTTTTAAAGTTTTCGGAGATCTCGGTAAATAAATTTGGGCAACCTAAGAAAACAATCTATTTTTTTTGAAAGTCCGCCAATCATGATCCTTGAGAAAATTTTAAATCCGCCCTTGTGCTGAACGTTAAGTACTTGAAATACTGTCCGGTGAACCTCGAGAGCCCTTCCCGAAATTCTGTTTAGAATAGAATAAAGTTTAAAATAAAAATTAAAATAACGATTTCCCTCTCTGTTTTCATTTAAAACATGATGATAAAAAATTGACAATTCATTTATTTTATTCCTGTTCATCAAACAACTCTCAAGTTCTCGGGTCGAAATACAACCCAGCAGCTCTTGTTAATTAAACAAGGCTCACTTAAACTTTTTCTGCTTGGAGGAGAAGTGACACAGAACTCGGATCATTATCTATTATCTTTCATGTCCTATACCTGAAACCATAGATTTTCAGACATTTTCAATTTTTCGAACAAATTTGGAACAAATTTTTGAAAGCACCTTCGGCTAGCAAGGGATATAAAAGCAAATAGTCACTCATTTGCCGGCAAACTCAGGGAGGACTTGGGCAAGAAAAAGTCGTGTGTGAACTGTGGCTCAACGGAGCATCATTGAACGGAATGCAAACCTACCGCCAGAAACTGAATAGTACTGGTCACGCTACCTGTGAAGCAGACATGAAATTGGTGCGCGACTTCGAATAATACCAAGGACTGATCCAAAAAATTGCAGCAAAATGCTTCTTTTGCAGTCAGGGAGGACACTTCAAAAAAGGAATGCGCCTTGCTCTTGGATGCAGTGAAAACGCAAACCACTCATAGATAAAATGGCTCTGGGAGCGGTCCAGGCAACAAAATTTAGTAAATCAGCTGAACGCCCGGGTTGACGTCCATAGAAGAAAAATGCTTGTCATACAATTTCATATATGGTGTCTATGGAAAAACTGCTTACCATACAAATTTCATAAAAAATTTCAAAATGGTTTCAAAGAGTTTTGGTCCAGTACATATTCTACTCGACGCATTTAAAGCTTTCTGGTAATCAAAAAAAAATTTTAATTTTTGAATGACAAAAAATGTTTATTATAAAAATTTCAATTATGAAAACTTCATGATTAACATTTTTTTCATAGAAAAGAAAACTTTTTAAAAAACTATTCAAAATCAGTTTTAGATTTATGTTTATTCGGAATTAAATTGAGTTTTTGAATATTGCGGGCATTTTAACTGTCGAAATTTTGATTTGACATTTAGTCGAAAAAATGCTTATCATATAATTTTTATATATGAAAATTGTATGATAAGCATTTTTCGAGATAAAAATTAAAAACTTTAGTTATCATTTTAAACTGATCATAGGTAGAGTCGAATGAGCTTATTATGAAATTTGGTATATTCGGAGCTTTTTGAAATGTTGAGCTTTTTAGTAAAATCATTTTTTATTTTTTGGTCGAAAAGATGCTTATAATATAATTTTCATATATGAAAAACGTATGATAAGCATTTTTCGTGAAAAAAAAAATTGAAAATTTCAGTAATCATTTGAAACTGATCATAGATAGAGTCAAATGACTTATAATGAGATTCAGTATATAATCAGAGCTTTTTGAAAGGTTGAGCATTATAGTAAAATCATTTTTTAGTTTTCGGTCGAAAATGCTTATCAGATAGTTTTCATATATGAAAATTGTATGATAAGCATTTTTCGAGAAAAAAAATAAAAATTTCAGGAATAATTTGAAACTGATCATAGGTAGAGTCGAATGAGCTTATTATGAGACTTGGTATACTCAGAGATTTTTGAAATGTTGAGAATTATAGTAAAATCATTTTTAAATTTTTGGTCAAAAAAATGCTTATCATATAATTTTTATATATGAAAATTGTATGATAAAAATTTTTCGAGATAAAAATTTAAGATTTCAGTAATCATTTGAAACTGATCCTACGTAGAGTCGAGTGAGCTTATTATGAGATTTGGTATATTCATAGCTTTTTGAAATGTTAAGCATTATAGTAAAATCATTTTTTATTTTTTGGTCGAAAAATTGTTTATCATATAATTTTCATATATGAAAAATGTATGATAAGCATTTTTCGAGATAAAAGTCAAAATTTTCAGTAATCATTTGAAACTGATCATAGATAGAGTGGAAGAAGCTTATTATGAGGTATGGTATATAATCAGAGCTTTTCGAATTGTTGAGCATTATAGTAAAATCATTATTTAATTTTACGTCAGAAAAAGGCTTATCATAAAACTTTCATTTATGAAAAATGTATGATAGGCTTTTTTCGAGATAAAACTAAAGACTTCAGGAATCATATGAAACTGATCATAGGTAGAGTCGAATGAGCTTATTATGAGATTTGGTATATTCATAGCTTTTTGAAATGTTAAGCATTATAGTAAAATCCTTTTTTATTTTTTGGTCGAAAAATTGTTTATCATATAATTTTCATATATGAAAAATGTATGATAAGCATTTGTCGAGATAAAAAAAAAAAATTTTCAGTAATCATTTGAAACTGATCATAGATAGAGTGGAAGAAGCTTGTTATGAGGTATGGTATATAATCAGAGCTTTTTGAAAGGTTGGGCATTATAGTAAAATCATTTATTTTGAGATTTGGTATATTCATAGCTTTTTGAAATGTTAAGCATTATACTAAAATCATTTTTTATTTTTTGGTCGAAAAATTGTTTATCATATAATTTTCATATATGAAAAATGTATGATAAGCATTTGTCGAGATAAAAATCAAAATTTTCAGTAATCATTTGAAACTGATCATAGATAGAGTGGAAGAAGCTTGTTATGAGGTATGGTATATAATCAGAGCTTTTTGAAAGGTTGGGCATTATAGTAAAATCATTTATTTTGAGATTTGGTATATTCATAGCTTTTTGAAATGTTAAGCATTATAGTAAAATCATTTTTTATTTTTTGGTCGAAAAATTGTTTATCATATAATTTTCATATATGAAAAATGTATGATAAGCATTTTTCGAGATAAAAGTCAAAATTTTCAGTAATCATTTGAAACTGATCATAGATAGAGTGGAAGAAGCTTATTATGAGGTATGGTATATAATCAGAGCTTTTCGAATTAATGAGCATTATAGTAAAATCACTTTTAAATTTTTCGTCAAAAAAACGCTTATCATAAAATTTTCATATATGAAAATTGAATGATAAGTATTTTTCGAGATCAAATTTAAAGATTTCAGTAACTATTTGAAACTGATCATAGATAGAGTCGAGTGAGCTTATTATGAGATTTGGTATATTCATAGCTTTTTGAAATGTTAAGCATTATAGTAAAATCCTTTTTTATTTTTTGGTCGAAAAATTGTTTATCATATAATTTTCATATATGAAAAATGTATGATAAGCATTTGTCGAGATAAAAATCAAAATTTTCAGTAATCATTTGAAACTGATCATAGATAGAGTGGAAGAAGCTTGTTATGAGGTATGGTATATAATCAGAGCTTTTTGAAAGGTTGGGCATTATAGTAAAATCATTTATTTTGAGATTTGGTATATTCATAGCTTTTTGAAATGTTAAGCATTATAGTAAAAATCATTTTTTATTTTTGGTCGAAAAATTGTTTATCATATAATTTTCATATATGAAAAATGTATGATAAGCATTTTTCGAGATAAAAGTCAAAATTTTCAGTAATCATTTGAAACTGATCATAGATAGAGTGGAAGAAGCTTATTATGAGGTATGGTATATAATCAGAGCTTTTCGAATTGTTGAGCATTATAGTAAAATCACTTTTAAATTTTTCGTCAAAAAAACGATTATCATAAAATTTTCATTATGAAAATTGAATGATAAATATTTTTCGAGATCAAATTTAAAGATTTCAGTAACCATTTGAAACTGATCATAGATAGAGTCGAGTGAGCTTATTATGAGATTTGGTATATTCATAGCTTTTTGAAATGTTAAGCATTATAGTAAAATCCTTTTTTCTTTTTTGGTCGAAAAATTGTTTATCATAGAATTTTCATATATGAAAAATGTATGATAAGCATTTTTCGAGATAAAAATCAAAATTTTCAGTAATCATTTGAAACTGATCATAGATAGAGTGGAAGAAGCTTGTTATGAGGTATGGTATATAATCAGAGCTTTTTGAAAGGTTTGGGCATTATAGTAAAATCATTTATTAATTTTCGGTCGAAAATGCTTATCAGATAGTTTTCATATATGAAAAATGTATGATAAGCATTTTTCGAGAAAAAAATTAAAAATTTCAGAAATAATTTAAAACTGATCATAGGTAGAGTCGAATGAGCTTATTATGAGACTTGGTATACTCAGAGATCTTTGAAATATTGAGAATTATAGTAAAATCATTTTTAAATTTTTGGTCAAAAAAATGCTTATCATATAATTTTTATATATGAAAATTGTATGATAAGCATTTTTCGAGATAAAATTTTAAGATTTCAGTAATCATTTGAAACTGATCCTAGGTAGAGTCGAGTGAGGTTATTATGAGATTTGATATAATCATAGTTTTTTGAAATGTTAAGCATTATAGTAAAATAATTTTTTATTTTTTGGTCGAAAAATTGCTTATCATATATTTTTCATATATGAAAAATGTATGATAAGCATTTTTCGAGATAAAAATCAAAGTTTTCAGTAATCATTTGAAACTGATCATAGATAGAGTGGAAGAAGCTTATTATGAGGTATGGTATATAATCAGAGCTTTTCGAATTGTTGAGCTTTTTAGTAAAATCATTTTTTAATTTTTTCGTCAAAAAAATGCTTATCATAAAATTTTCATTTATGAAATATGAAGGATAAGCATTTTTCGAGATAAAACTCAAAGATTTCAGTAACCATTTGAAACTGATCATAGATGGAGTCGATTGAGTTTATTATGAGATTTAGTATATAATCATAGCTTTTTGAAATGTTGAGCAATATAGTAAAATCATTTTTTAATTTCAGGACAAAGAAATGCTTATCATAAAAATTTCATATATGAAAATTGTATGATAAGCATTTTTCGAGATAAAAATTTAAGATTTCAGTAACCATTTGAAACTGATCATAGATATAGTTGATTGAGTTTATTATGAGATTTGGTATATAATCAGAGCTTTTTGAAATGTTGAGCATTATAGTAAAATCATTTTTTAATTTTAGGTCAAAGAAATGCTTATCATAAAAATTTCATATATGAAAATTGTATGATATGCATTTTTCGAGATAAAAATTAAAGATTTCAGGAATCATTTGAAAGTGATCATAGGCAGAGTCGAATGAGCTTATTATGAGATTTGGTATATAATCATAGCTTTTTGAAATGTTGAGCAATATAGTAAAATCATTATTTAATTTTTGGTCAAAAAAATGCTTATCATATAACTTTCATATGTAAAAATTGCATGATAAGCATTTTTTGAGACAAAATTAATGATTTTAGGAATCATTCGAAGCTGATGATAGGTAGAGTCGATTGAGATTATTGTGAGATTTGGTATATAATCTTAGCTTTTTGAAATTTTGAGAACTATACTAAAATCAGTTTTAATTTTTTGGTCGAACAAATGCTTATCATATGATTTTCATAAATGAAAAATGTATGATAAGCATTTTTCGAGATAAAAACTAAAGATTTCAGTAATCATTCAAAACTGATTATAGATAGAGTCGAATGAGCTTATTATGAGATTTGGTATATTCGGAGCTTTTTGAAATGTTAAGCATTATAGTAAAGTCATTTTTTTTTGTTTTTTGGTCGAAAAAGTGTTTATCATATAATTTTCTTAAATGAAAAAAGTATGATAAGCATTTTTCGAGATAAAATTAAAATTTTCAGTAATCATTTGGAACTGATCAAAGATAGAGTGGAATGAGCTTATTTTGAGGTTTGGTATAAAATCAGAGATTTTTGAATTGTTGAGCTTATAGAAAAATCCTTTTTGGTCAAAAAATTGCTTATCATATAACTTTCATATATGAAAATTGTATGATAAGCATTTTTTGAGACGAAAATTAAAGATTTTAGGAATCATTTGGAACTGATGATAGGTAGAGTCAAATGAGATTATTATGAGATTTGGTATATAATCATCGCTTTTTGAAATGTTGAGCAATATATTAAAATCATTTTTTAATTTTTTGGTCGAAAAAATGCTTATCATATAATTTTCATAAATAAAAATGTATGATAAGCATTTTGCGAGTTAAAAACTAAGGATTTCAGTAATCATTCAAAACTGATCATAGATAGATAGATAGAGTCGAATGTGCTGATTATGAGATTTGGTATATTCGGAGCTTTTTGAAATGTTAAGCATTATAGTAAAATCATTTTTTATTTCTTGGTCGAAAAAATGCTTATCATATAATTTTTATATATGAAAAACGTATGATAAGCATTTTTCGAGATAAAAATCAAAGTTTTCAGTAATCATTTGAAACTGATCATAGATAGAGTGGAAGAAGCTTATCATGAGGTATGGTATATAATCAGAGCTTTTCGAATTGTTGAGCATTATAGTAAAATCATTTTTTATTTCTTGGTCGAAAAAATGCTTATCATATAATTTTCATAAATAAAAATGTATGATAAGCATTTTTCGAGTTAAAAACTAAGGATTTCAGTAATCATTCAAAACTGATCATAGATAGATAGATAGAGTCGAATGTGCTGATAATGAGATTTGGTATATTCGGAGCTTTTTGAAATGTTAAGCATTATAGTAAAATCATTTTTTATTTCTTGGTCGAAAAAATGCTTATCATATAATTTTTATATATGAAAAACGTATGATAAGCATTTTTCGAGATAAAAATCAAAGTTTTCAGTAATCATTTGAAACTGATCATAGATAGAGTGGAAGAAGCTTGTTATGAGGTATGGTATATAATCAGAGCTTTTTGAAAGGTTTGGGCATTATAGTAAAATCATTTATTAATTTTCGGTCGAAAATGCTTATCAGATAGTTTTCATATATGAAAAATGTATGATAAGCATTTTTCGAGAAAAAAATTAAAAATTTCAGGAATAATTTAAAACTGATCATAGGTAGAGTCGAATGAGCTTATTATGAGACTTGGTATACTCAGAGATTTTTGAAATATTGAGAATTATAGTAAAATCATTTTTAAATTTTTGGTCAAAAAAATGCTTATCATATAATTTTTATATATGAAAATTGTATGATAAGCATTTTTCGAGATAAAATTTTAAGATTTCAGTAATCATTTGAAACTGATCCTAGGTAGAGTCGAGTGAGGTTATTATGAGATTTGATATAATCATAGTTTTTTGAAATGTTAAGCATTATAGTAAAATAATTTTTTATTTTTTGGTCGAAAAATTGCTTATCATATAATTTTCATATATGAAAAATGTATGATAAGCATTTTTCGAGATAAAAATCAAGGTTTTCAGTAATCATTTGAAACTGATCATAGATAGAGTGGAAGAAGCTTATTATGAGGTATGGTATATAATCAGAGCTTTTCGAATTGTTGAGCTTTTTAGTAAAATCATTTTCTAATTTTTTCGTCAAAAAAATGCTTATCATAAAATTTTCATTTATGAAATATGAAGGATAAGCATTTTTCGAGATAAAACTCAAAGATTTCAGTAACCATTTGAAACTGATCATAGATAGAGTCGATTGAGTTTATTATGAGATTTGGTATATAATCAGAGCTTTTTGAAATGTTGAGCATTATAGTAAAATCATTTTTAAATTTTAGGTCAAAGAAATGCTTATCATAAAAATTTCATATATGAAAATTGTATGATAAGCATTTTTCGAGATAAAAATTAAAGATTTCAGGAATCATTTGAAAGTGATCATAGGCAGAGTCGAATGAGCTTATTATGAGATTTGGTATATAATCATAGCTTTTTGAAATGTTGAGCAATATAGTAAAATCATTATTTAATTTTTGGTCAAAAAAATGCTTATCATATAACTTTCATATGTAAAAATTGCATGATAAGCATTTTTTGAGACAAAATTAATGATTTTAGGAATCATTCGAAGCTGATGATAGGTAGAGTCGATTGAGATTATTGTGAGATTTGGTATATAATCTTAGCTTTTTGAAATTTTGAGAACTATACTAAAATCAGTTTTAATTTTTTGGTCGAACAAATGCTTATCATATGATTTTCATAAATGAAAAATGTATGATAAGCATTTTTCGAGATAAAAACTAAAGATTTCAGTAATCATTCAAAACTGATTATAGATAGAGTCGAATGAGCTTATTATGAGATTTGGTATATTCGGAGCTTTTTGAAATGTTAAGCATTATAGTAAAGTCATTTTTTTTTGTTTTTTGGTCGAAAAAGTGTTTATCATATAATTTTCTTAAATGAAAAAAGTATGATAAGCATTTTTCGAGATAAAATTAAAATTTTCAGTAATCATTTGGAACTGATCAAAGATAGAGTGGAATGAGCTTATTTTGAGGTTTGGTATAAAATCAGAGATTTTTGAATTGTTGAGCTTATAGAAAAATCCTTTTTGGTAAAAAAATTGCTTATCATATAACTTTCATATATGAAAATTGTATGATAAGCATTTTTTGAGACGAAAATTAAAGATTTTAGGAATCATTTGGAACTGATGATAGGTAGAGTCAAATGAGATTATTATGAGATTTGGTATATAATCATCGCTTTTTGAAATGTTGAGCAATATATTAAAATCATTTTTCAATTTTTTGGTCGAAAAAATGCTTATCATATAATTTTCATAAATAAAAATGTATGATAAGCATTTTTCGAGTTAAAAACTAAGGATTTCAGTAATCATTCAAAACTGATCATAGATAGATAGATAGAGTCGAATGTGCTGATTATGAGATTTGGTATATTCGGAGCTTTTTGAAATGTTAAGCATTATAGTAAAATCATTTTTTATTTCTTGGTCGAAAAAATGCTTATCATATAATTTTTACATATGAAAAACGTATGATAAGCATTTTTCGAGATAAAAATCAAAGTTTTCAGTAATCATTTGAAACTGATCATAGATAGAGTGGAAGAAGCTTATCATGAGGTATGGTATATAATCAGAGCTTTTCGAATTGTTGAGCATTATAGTAAAATCATTTTTTAATTTTTCGTCAAAAAATTCTTATCATAAAATTTTCATATATGAAATATGAAGGATAAGCATTTTTCGAGATAAAATTTAAAGATTTCAGTAACCATTTGAAACTGATCATAGATAGAGTCGGTTGAGTTTATTATGAGATTTGGTATATAATCATAGCTTTTTGAAATGTTGAGCAATATAGTAAAATCGTTTTTAATTTTAGGACAAAGAAATGCTTATCATAAAAATTTCATATATGAAAATTGTATGATAAGCATTTTTCGAGATAAAAATTAAAGATTTCAGGAATCATTTGAAAGTTATCATAGGCAGAGTCGAATGAGCTTATTATGAGATTTGGTATATTATCATAGCTTTTTGAAATGTTGAGCAGTATAGTAAAATCATTATTTAATTTTTGGTCGAAAAAATGCTTATCATATATTTTTCATATATAAAAATTGCATGATAAGCATTTTTTGAGACAAAAATAAAGATTTTAGGAATCACTCGAAGCTGATGATAGGTAGATTCGATTGAGATTATTATGAGATTTGGTATATAATCATAGCTTTTTGAAATTTTGAGAAATATACTAAAATCTGTTTTAATTTTTTGGTCGAAAAAGTGTTTATCATATAATTTTCTTATATGAAAAACGTATGATAAGCATTTTTCGAGATAAAATTAAAATTTTCAGTAATCATTTGGAACTGATCAAAGATAGAGTGGAAAGAGCTTATTTTGAGGTTTGGTATAAAATCAAAGCTTTTTTTTGAATTAATGAGCATTATAGAAAAATCATTTTTGGTCAAAAAAATGCTTATCATATAACTTTCATATATGAAAATTGTATGATAAGCATTTTTTGAGCCGAAAATTAAAGATTTTAGGAATCATTTGAAACTGATGATAGGTAGAGTCGAATGAGATTATTATGAGATTTGGTATATAATCATCGCTTTTTGAAATGTTGAGCAATATAGTAAAATCTTTTTTTAATTTTTTGGTCGAAAAAATGCTTATCATATAATTTTCATAAATGAAAATTTATGATAAGCATTTTTCGAGTTAAAAACTAAAGATTTCAGTAATCATTCAAAACTGATCATAGATAGAGTCGAATGAGCTTATTATGAGATTTGGTATATTCGGGGCTTTTTGAAATGTTAAGCATTATAGTAAAATCTTTTTTTATTTTTTGGTCGAAAAAATGTTTATCATATAATTTTCTTAAATGAAAAAAGTATGATAAGCATTTTTCAAGATAAAATTAAAGTTTTCAGTAATCATTTGAAACTGATCACAGATAGAGTGGAATGAGCTTAATGTGAGGTTTGGTATAAAATCAGAGCTTTTTGAAATGTTGAGCTTTATAGTAAAATCATTTTTTAAATTTTAGGACAAAGAAATGCTTATCATAAAAATTTCATATATGAAAATTGTATGATAAGCATTTTTCGAGATAAAAATTTAAGATTTCAGTAACCATTTGAAACTGATCATAGATAGAGTCGATTGAGTTTATCATGAGATTTGGTATATAATCAGAGCTTTTTGAAATGTTGAGCATTATAGTAAAATCATTTTTTAAATTTTAGGACAAAGAAATGCTTATCATATAAATTTCATATAAGAAAATTGTATGATAAGCATTTTTCGAGACAAAAATTAAAGATTTCAGGAGTCATTTGAAACTGATCATAGGTAGAGTCAAATGAGCTTTTTATGAGATTTGGTATATAATCAAAACTTTTTGAAATGTTGAGCAATAAAGTAAAATCATTTTTTAATTTTTGGTCGAAAAAATGCTTAGCATATAATTTTCACATATGAAAAATGTATGATAAGCTTTATTCGAGATAAAAATTAAAGATTTCAAAATTCATTTAAAACTGCTCATAGATAGAGTCGAATGAGCTTCTTATGAGATTTGGTATTTTCGGAGCTTTTTGAAATGTTGAGCATTATAGTAAAATCATTTTTCATTTTTTGGGCAAAAAAATGCTTATCATTAAATTTCATATATGAAAACTGTATGATAAGCATTTTTCGAGATAAAGTTTGAAGATTTCAGTAATCATTTGAAACTGATCATAGATAGAGTCGATTGAGCTTATTATGAGATTTAGTATATAATCAAAGCTTTTTGAAATGTTGAGCATTTTAGTAAAATCATTTTTTAATTTTAGGTCAGAAAAATGCTTATCATGAAATTTTCATATATGAAAATTGTATGATAAGCATTTTTCGAGATAAAAACTAAAGACTTCAGGAATCATTTGAAACTGATCATAGGTAGAGTCGAATGAGCTTATTATGAGGTTTGGTATATAATCAGAGCTTTTTGAAATGTTGAGCATCATAGTAGAATCATTTTCATTTTTTGGTCAAAAAAATGCTTATCATATAAATTTCATATAAGAAAATTGTATGATAAGCATTTTTCGAGACAAAAATTAAAGATTTCAGGAATCATTTGAAACTGATCATAGATAGAGTGGAAGAAGCTTGTTATGAGGTATGGTATATAATCAGAGCTTTTTGAAAGGTTGGGCATTATAGTAAAATCTTTTATTTTGAGATTTGGTATATTCATAGCTTTTTGAAATGTTAAGCATTATAGTAAAATCATTTTTTATTTTTTGGTCGAAAAAATGCTTAGCATATAATTTTCACATATGAAAAATGTATGATAAGCTTTATTCGAGATAAAAATTAAAGATTTCAAAATTCCTTTAAAACTGCTCATAGATAGAGTCGAATGAGCTTATTATGAGATTTGGTATTTTCGGAGCTTTTTGAAATGTTGAGCGTTATAGTAAAATCATTTTTCATTTTTTGGGCAAAAAAATGCTTATCATTAAATTTCATATATGAATATTATTTGATAAGCCTTTTTCGAGACAAAAATCAAAGATTTCAGGAATCATTTGAAACTGATCATAGGTAGAGTCGAATGAGTTTATTATGAGATTTGGTATATAATCATAGCTTTTTGAAATGTTGAGCAATATAGTAAAATCATTTTTTCATGTTTGGTCGAAAAAACGCTTATCATATAATTTTCATAAATAAAAAATGTATGATAAGCTTTTTTCGAGATGAAAATTAAAGATTTCAAAAATCATTTAAAACTGCTCATAGATAGAGTCGATTGAGCTTATTTTGAGGTTTGGTATAAAATCACAGCTTTTTGAAATGTTGAGCAATATAGTAAATCATTTTTTAATTTTTGGTCAAAAAAATGCTTATCATATAACTTTCATATATGAAAATTGTATAATAAGCATTTTTTGAGACAAAAAGTAAAGATTTTAGGAATCATTCGAAACTGATGATAGGTAGAGTCGATTGAGATTATTTTGAGATTTGGTATATAATCATAGCTTTTTGAAATGTTGAGAAATATAGTGAAATCATTTTTAATTTTTTGGTCGAAAAAAAACTTATCATATAATTTTCTTAATTGAATTATATGATAAGTTTTTAAACTACTATGATTATATACCAAATCTCAAAATAATCTCAATTAAGAAAATTATATGATTGAGGTTTGGTATATCATTCATAAGCATTTTTCGAGATAAAAACTACAGTTTCAGTAATCATTCAGAACTGATCATAGATAGAGTCGAATGAGCTTATTATGAGATTTGGTATATTCGGAGCTTTTTGATATGTAAAACTTTATAGAAAATCATTTTTATTTTTTGGTCGAAAAAATGTCTATCATATAATTTTCTTAAATGAAAAATGTATGATAAGCATTTTCGAGATAAAATTAAAGTTTTCAGTAATCATTTGAAACTGATCAAAGATAGAGTGGAATGAGCTTATTTTGAGGTTTGGTATAAAATCAAAGCTTTTTGAATTGTTGAGCATTATAGAAAACTCATTTTTAATTTTTGGTCAAAAAAATGCTCATCATATAACTTTCATTTATGAAAAATGTATGATAAGCATTTTTTGAGACAAAAAATAAAGATTTTAGGAATCATTTGAAACTGATGATAGGTAGAGTCGAATGAGATTATTATGAGATTTGGTAAATAATCATAGCTTTTTGAAATGTTGAGCATTATAGTAAAATCATTTTTTAAATTTTCGTCGAAAAAGGGCTTATCATATAATTTTCATATATGAAAACTGTATGATAAGCATTTTTCGAGATAAAATTTAAAGATTTCAGTAATCATTTGAAACTGATCATAGATAGAGTCGATTGAGCTTATTATGAGGTTTGGTATATTCGGAGCTTTTTGAAAGGTTGAGCATTATAGTAAAATCATTTTTTAAATTTTCGTCGAAAAAAGGCTTATCATATAATCTTCATAAATGAAAAATGTAAGATAAGCATTTTTCGAGTTAAAACTAAAGATTTCAGTAATTATTCAAAACTGATCATAGATAGAGTCGAATGGGCTTATTATGAGGTTTGGTATATTCGGAGCTTTTTCAAATGTTAAGCATTATAGTAAAATCATTTTTAATTTTCGGTCAAAAAAATGCTTTTCATATAAATTTCAAATATGAATATTATTTGATAAGCCTTTTTCAGACAAAAATAAAAGATTTCAGGAATCATTTGAAACTGATCATAGGTAGAGTCGAATGAGTTTATTATGAGATTTGGTTTATAATCATAGCTTTTTGAAATGTTGAGCATTATAGTGAAATCATTTTTAATTTTCGGTCAAAAAAATGCTTTTCATATAAACTTCAATATATGAAAAATGTATGATAAGCTTTTTCGAGATAAAAATTCAAAATTTCAGTAATCATTTGAAACTGATCATAGGTAGGTCGAATGAGTTTATTATGAGATTTGGTATATAATCATAACTTTTTGAAATGTTGAGCATTATAGTGAAATAATTTTTAATTTTCGGTCAAAAAAATGCATTTCATATAAATTTCATATATGAATATTATTTGATAAGCCTTTTTCGAGACAAAAATCAAAGATTTCACGAATCATTTGAAACTGATCATAGGTAGAGTCGAATGAGTTTATTATGAGATTTGGTATATAATCACAGCTTTTTGAAATGTTGAGCAATATAGTAAAATCATTTTTTCATTTTTGGTCGAAAAAACGCTTATCATATAATTTTCATAAATAAAAAATGTATGATAAGCTTTTTTCGAGATGAAAATTAAAGATTTCAAAAATCATTTAAAACTGCCCATAGATAGAGTCGATTGAGCTTATTTTGAGGTTTGGTATAAAATCACAGCTTTTTGAAATGTTGAGCAATATAGTAAATCATTTTTTAATTTTTGGTCGAAAAAAATGCTTATCATATAACTTTCATATATGAAAATTGTATAATAAGCATTTTTTGAGACAAAAATTAAAGATTTTAGGAATCATTCGAAACTGATGATAGGTAGAGTCGATTGAGATTATTTTGAGATTTGGTATATAATCATAGCTTTTTGAAATGTTGAGAAATATAGTGAAATCATTTTTAATTTTTTGGTCGAAAAAAAACTTATCATATAATTTTCTTAAATGAAAAATGTATGATAAGCATTTTTCGAGATAAAAACTAAAGATTTCAGTAATTATTCAAAACTGATCATATATAGAGTCGAATGGGCTTATTATGAGGTTTGGTATATTCGGAGCTTTTTCAAATGTTAAGCATTATAGTAAAATCATTTTTCATTTTTTGGGCAAAAAAATGCTTATCATTAAATTTCAATATATGAAAAATGTATGATAAGCTTTTTTCGAGATAAAAATTCAAAGTTTCAGGAATCATTTGAAACTGATCATAGGTAGAGTCGAATGAGTTTATTATGAGATTTGGTATATAATCACAGCTTTTTGAAATGTTGAGCAATATAGTAAAATCATTTTTTCATTTTTGGTCGAAAAAACGCTTATCATATAATTTTCATAAATAAAAAATGTATGATAAGCTTTTTTCGAGATGAAAATTAAAGACTTCAAAAATCATTTAAAACCGCTCATAGATAGAGTCGATTGAGCCTATTTTGAGGTTTGGTATAAAATCACAGCTTTTTGAAATGTTGAGCAATATAGTAAATCATTTTTTAATTTTTGGTCGAAAAAATGCTTATCATATAACTTTCATATATGAAAATTGTATAATAAGCATTTTTTGAGACAAAAATTAAAAATTTTAGGAATCATTCGAAACTGATGATAGGTAGAGTCGATTGAGATTATTTTGAGATTTGGTATATAATCATAGCTTTTTGAAATGTTGAGAAATATAGTGAAATCATTTTTAATTTTTTGGTCGAAAAAAAACTTATCATTTAATTTTCTTACATGAAAAATGTATGATAAGCATTTTTCGAGATAAAAACTAAAGATTTCAGTTATTATTCAAAACTGATCATAGATAGAGTCGAATGGGCTTATTATGAGGTTTGGTATATTCGGAGCTTTTTCAAATGTTAAGCATTATAGTAAAATCATTTTTCATTTTTTGGGCAAAAAAATGCTTATCCTTAAATTTCAATATATGAAAAATGTATGATAAGCTTTTTTCGAGATAAAAATTCAAAGTTTCAGTAATCATTTGAAACTGATCATAGGTAGAGTCGAATGAGTTTATTATGAGATTTGGTATATAATCATAGCTTTTTGAAATGTTGAGCATTATAGTGAAATCATTTTTAATTTGCGGTCAAAAAAATGCTTTTCATATAAATTTCATATATGAATATTATTTGATAAGCCTTTTTCGAGACAAAAATCAAAGATTTCAGGAATCATTTGAAACTGATCATAGGTAGAGTCGAATGAGTTTATTATGAGATTTGGTATATAATCACAGCTTTTTGAAATGTTGAGCAATATAGTAAAATCATTTTTTCATTTTTGGTCGAAAAAACGCTTATCATATAATTTTCATAAATAAAAAATGTGTGATAAGCTTTTTTCGAGATGAAAATTAAAGATTTCAAAAATCATTTAAAACTGCTCATAGATAGAGTCGATTGAGCTTATTTTGAGGTTTGGTATAAAATCACAGCTTTTTGAAATGTTGAGCAATACAGTAAATCATTTTTTAATTTTTGGTCGAAAAAATGCTTATCATATAACTTTCATATATGAAAATTGTATAATAAGCATTTTTTGAGACAAAAATTAAAAATTTTAGGAATCATTCGAAACTGATGATAGGTAGAGTCGATTGAGATTATTTTGAGATTTGGTATATAATCATAGCTTTTTGAAATGTTGAGAAATATAGTGAAATCATTTTTTAAATTTTCGTCGAAAAAGGGCTTATCATATAATTTTCATATATGAAAACTGTATGATAAGCATTTTTCGAGATCAAATTTAAAGATTTCAGTAATCATTTTGAAACTGATCATAGATAGAGTCGATTGAGCTTATTATGAGGTTTGGTATATTCGGAGCTTTTTGAAATGTTGAGCATTATAGTAAACTCATTTTTTAAATTTTCGTCGAAAAAATGTTATCATATAATTTTCTCTTATGAAAAATGTATGATAAGCATTTTTCGAGATAAAATTAAAGTTTTCAGCAATCATTTGAAACTGATCAAAGATAGAGTGGAATGAGCTTATTTTGAGGTTTGGTATAAAATCAGAGCTTTTTGAAATGTTGAGCATTATAGTAAAATCATTTTTTAAGTTTTCGTCGAGAAAAGGCTTATCATATAATTCTCATATATGAAAACTGTATGATAAGCATTTTTCGAGATAAAGTTTAAAGATTTCAGTAATCATTTGAAACTGATCATAGATAGAGTCGATTGAGCTTATTATGAGGTTTGGTATATTCGGAGCTTTTTGAAATGTTGAGCATTATAGTAAAGTCATTTTTTAAATTTTCGTCGAAAAAAGGCTTATCATATAATTTTCATAAATGAAAAATGTATGATAAGCATTTTACGAGTCAAAAATAAAGATTTCAGTAATTATTCAAAACTGATCATAGGTAGAGTCGAATGAGCTTATTATGAGATTTGGTATATAATCAAAGCTTTTTGAAATGTTGAGCAATATAGTAAAATCATTTTCCCATTTTTGGTCGAAAAAATGCTTATCATATAATTTTCATGTTTGAAAAATGTATGATAAGCTTTTTTTGAGATGAAAATTGAAGATTTCAAAAATAATTTAAGACTGCTCATAGATAGAGTCGATTGAGCTTATTTTGAGGTTTGGTATAAAATCACAGCTTTTTGAAATGTTGAGAAATATAGTGAAATCATTTTTAATTTTTTGGTCGAAAAAAAACTTATCATATAATTTTCTTAAATGAAAAATGTATGATAAGCATTTTTCGAGATAAAAACTAAAGTTTCCGTAATCATTCAAAACTGATCGTAGGTAGAGTCGAATGAGCTTATTATGAGATTTTTTATGTTCGGAGCTTTTTGAAAGGTTGGGAATTATACTATAATCTTTTTTTGTTTTTTGGTCGAAAAAATGTCTATCATATAATTTTCTTTTATGAAAATTGTATGATAAGCATTTTCGAGATAAAATTAAAGTTTTCAGTAATCATTTGAAACTGATCAAAGTAGAGTGGAATGAGCTTATTTTGAGGTTTGGTATAAAATCAGAGCTTTTTGAAATGTTGAGCATTATAGAAAACTCATTTTTAATTTTTGGTCAAAAAAATGCTCATCATATAACTTTCATTGATGAAAAATGTATGATAAGCATTTTTTGAGACAAAAATAAAGATTTTAGGAATCATTTGAAACTGATGATAGGTAGAGTCGAATGAGATTATTATGAGATTTGGTAAATAATCATAGCTTTTTGAAATGATGAGCATTATAGTAAAATCATTTTTTAAATTTTCGTCGAAAAAGGGCTTATCATATAATTTTCATATATGAAAACTGTATGATAAGCATTTTTCGAGATCAAATTTAAAGATTTCAGTAATCATTTTGAAACTGATCATAGATAGAGTCGATTGAGCTTATTATGAGGTTTGGTATATTCGGAGCTTTTTGAAATGTTGAGCATTATAGTAAACTCATTTTTTAAATTTTCGTCGAAAAAATGTTATCATAAAATTTTCTCTTACGAAAAATGTATGATAAGCATTTTTCGAGTTAAAACTAAAGATTTCAGTAATTATTCAAAACTGATCATAGATAGAGTCGAATGGGCTTATTATGAGGTTTGGTATATTCGGAGCTTTTTCAAATGTTAAGCATTATAGTAAAATCATTTTTTATTTTTTGGTCGAAAAAATGTTATCATATAATTTTCTCTTATGAAAAATGTATGATAAGCATTTTTCGAGATAAAATTAAAGTTTTCAGCAATCATTTGAAACTGATCAAAGATAGAGTGGAATGAGCTTATTTTGAGGTTTGGTATAAAATCAGAGCTTTTTGAAATGTTGAGCATTATAGTAAAATCATTTTTTAAATTTTCGTCGAGAAAAGGCTTATCATATAATTCTCATATATGAAAACTGTATGATAAGCAATTTTCGAGATAAAGTTTAAAGATTTCAGTAATCATTTGAAACTGATCATAGATAGAGTCGATTGAGCTTATTATGAGGTTTGGTATATTCGGAGCTTTTTGAAATGTTGAGCATTATAGTAAAGTCATTTTTTAAATTTTCGTCGAAAAAAGGCTTATCATATAATTTTCATAAATGAAAAATGTATGATAAGCATTTTACAAGTTAAAACTAAAGATTTCATTAATTATTCAAAACTGATCATAGGTAGAGTCGAATGAGCTTATTATGAGATTTGGTATATAATCAAAGCTTTTTGAAATGTTGAGCAATATAGTAAAATCATTTTCCCATTTTTGGTCGAAAAAATGCTTATCATATAATTTTCATGTATGAAAAATGTATGATAAGCTTTTTTTGAGACGAAAATTGAAGATTTCAAAAATAATTTAAGACTGCTCATAGATAGAGTCGATTGAGCTTATGTTGAGGTTTGGTATAAAATCAGAGCTTTTTGAAATGTTGAGCAATATAGTAAAATCATTTTTTAATTTTTGGTCGAAAAAAATGCTTATCATATAATTTTTAAATATGAAAATTGTATGATAAGCATTTTCTGAGACAAAAATTAAAGATTTTGGGAATCATTCGAAACTGATGATAGGTAGAGTCGATTGAGATTATTTTGAGATTTGGTATATAGTCATAGCTTTTTGAAATGTTGAGAAATATAGTAAAATCATTTTTAATTTTTGGTCAAAAAAATGCTTATCATATAAATTTCAATATATGAAAAATGTATGATAAGCATTTTTCGAGATAAAAATTCAAAATTTCAGTAATCATTTAAAACTGCTCATAGATAGAGTCGATTGAGCTTATGTTGAGGTTTGGTATAAAATCAGAGCTTTTTGAAATGTTGAGCAATATAGTAAAATCATTTTTTAACTTTTGGTCAAAAAATGCTTATCATATAACTTTCATATATGAAAATTGTATGATAAGCATTTTTTGAGACAAAATTAAAGACTTCAGGAATCATTTGAAACTGATCATAGGTAGAGTCGAATGAGCTTGTTATGGGATTTGGTTTGTAATCAGAGCTTTTTGAAATGTTGAGCATCATAGTAAAATCATTTTCAATTTTTGGTCAAAAAAAAGCTTATGATTTAATTTTCATAAAAGAAAAATGTATGATAAGCATTTTTCGAGACAAAAATTAAAATTTTCAGGAATCATTCGAAACTGATGATAGGTAGAGTCGATTGAGATTATTTCAGATTTGGTATATAATCATAGCTTTTTGAAATGTTGAGAAATGTAGTAAAATCATTTTTAATTTTTGGTCAAAAAAACGCTTATCATATCAATTTCAATATATGAAAAATGTATGATAAGCATTTTTCGAGATAAAAATTCAAAATTTCAGTAATCATTTAAAACTGCTCATAGATAGAGTCGATTGAGCTTATTTTTAGGTTTAGTATAAAATCAGAGCTTTTTGAAATGTTGAGCAATATAGTAAAATCATTTTTTAATTTTTGGTCAAAAAATGCTTATCATATAACTTTCATATATGAAAATTGTATGATAAGCATTTTTTGAGACAAAATTAAAGACTTCAGGAATCATTTGAAACTGATCATAGGTAGAGTCGAATGAGCTTGTTATGGGATTTGGTTTGTAATCAGAGCTTTTTGAAATGTTGAGCATCATAGTAAAATCATTTTCAATTTTTGGTCAAAAAAAGCTTATGATTTAATTTTCATAAAAGAAAAATGTATGATAAGCATTTTTCGAGACAAAAATTAAAATTTTCAGGAATCATTTGAAACTGATCATAGGTAGAGTCAAATGAGCTTTATATGAGATTTGGTATAAAATCAAAGCTTTTTGAAATGTTGAGCATCATAGTAAAATCATTTTCAATTTTTGGTCAAAAAAATGCTTATCATATAAATTTCAATAAAGAAAATTGTATGATAAGCATTTTTCGAGACAAAATTTAAAGATTTCAGGAATCATTTGAAATTGATCATAGGTAGAGTCAAATGAGCTTTTTATGAGATTTGGTATATAATCAAAGCTTTTTGAAATGTTGAGCAAAATAGTAAAATCATCTTTTAATTTTTGGTCGAAAAAATGCTTATCATATAATTTTCACATATGAAAAATGTATGATAAGCTTTATTCGAGATAGAAATTAAAGATTTCAAAATTCATTTAAAACTGCTCATAGACAGAGTCGAATGAGCTTTTTATGAGATTTGGTATATTCGGAGCTTTTTGAAATGAGGAGCTCTAACATAAAATCTTTTTTTTTGGCAAAAAACGCTTATCATTAAATTTCAATAATGAAAAATGTATGATAAGCTTTTTTCGAGATAAAAATTCAAAATTTCAGTTATCATTTAAAACTGCTCATAGATAGAGTCGATTGAGCTTATTTTGAGGTTTAGTATAAAATCAGAGCTTTTTGAAATGTTGAGCAATATAGTAAAATAATTTTTTAATCTTTGGTCAAAAAAATGCTTATCATATAACTTTCATTTATGAAAATTGTATGATAAGCATTTTTAGAGACAAAAATTAAAGACTTCAGGAATCTTTTGAAACTGATCATAAGTAGAGTCGAATGAGCTTATTATGAGATTTGGTATATAATCAGAGCTTTTTGGAATGTTAAGCATCATAGTAAAATTATTTTCAATTTTTGGTCAAAAAATGCTTATCATATAAATTTCATAAAAGAAAATTGTATGATAAGCATTTTTCGAGACAAAATTTAAAGATTTCAGGAATCATTTGAAACTGATCATAGGTAGAGTCAAATGAGCTTTTTATGAGATTTGGTATATAATCAAAGCTTTTTGAAATGTTGAGCAAAATAGTAAAATCATCTTTTAATTTTTGGTCAAAAAAATGCTTATCATATAATTTTCACATTTGAAAAATGTATGATAAGATTTATTCGAGATAGAAATTAAAGATTTCAAAATTCATTTAAAACTGCTCATAGACAGAGTCGAATGAGCTTTTTATGAGATTTGGTATATTCGGAGCTTTTTGAAATGAGGAGCTTTAACATAAAATCTTTTTTTTTGGCAAAAAACGCTTATCATTAAATTTCAATAATGAAAAATGTATGATAAGCTTTTTTCGAGATAAAAATTCAAAATTTCAGTTATTATTTAAAACTGCTCATAGATAGAGTCGATTGAGCTTATTTTGAGGTTTAGTATAAAATCAGAGCTTTTCCAAATGTTGAGCAATATAGTAAAATAATTTTTTAATTTTTGGTCGAAAAAATGCTTATCATATAACTTTCATTTATGAAAATTGTATGATAAGCATTTTTAGAGACAAAAATTAAAGACTTCAGGAATCTTTTGAAACTGATCATAAGTAGAGTCGAATGAGCTTATTATGAGATTTGGTATATAATCAGAGCTTTTTGAAATGTTAAGCATCATAGTAAAATTATTTTCAATTTTTGGTCAAAAAATGCTTATCATATAAATTTCATAAAAGAAAATGTATGATAAGCATTTTTCGAGACAAAATTTAAAGATTTCAGGAATCATTTGAAACTGATCATAGGTAGAGTCAAATGAGCTCTTAATGAGATTTGATATATAATCAAAGCTTTTTGAAATGTTGAGCAATACAGTAAAATCATTTTTTAATTTTTGGCCGAAAAAATGCTTATCATATAATTTTCACATATGAAAAATGTATGATAAGCTTTATTCGAGATAAAAATTAAAGATTTCAAAATTCATTTAAAACTGCTCATAGATAGAGTCGAATGAGCTTATTATGAGATTTGGTATATTCGGAGCTTTTTGAATTGTTGAGCTTTATAGTAAAATCATTTTTTTTATTTTTTGGGCAAAAAAATGCTTATCATTAAATTTCAATATATGAAAAATGTATGATAAGAATTTTTCGAGATAAAAACTCAAAATTTCAGTAATCATTTGAAACTGATCATAGGTAGAGTCGAATGAGCTTATTATGAGAGTTGGTATATACTCAGAGCTTTTTGAAATGTTGAGCATTATAGTGATATCATTTTTTCATTTTTAGTCGAAAAAATGCTTATTATATAATTTTCATATATGAAAAACGTATGATAAGCTTTATTCGAGATAAAAATTAAAGATTTCAAAGTTCATTTAAAACTGCTCAACGATAGAGTCGAATGAGCTTATTATGAGATTTGGTATATTCGGAGCTTTTTGAAATGTTGAGCTTTATAGTAACATCATTTTTTTTTATTTTTTGGGCAAAAAAATGCTTTTCATTAAATTTCAATATATGAAAAATGCATGATAAGCATTTTTCGAGATAAAAATTCAAAATTTCAGTAATCATTTGAAACTGATCATAGGTAGAGTCCAATGAGCTTATTATGAGAGTTGGTATATACTCAGAGCTTTTTGAAATGTTGAGCATTATAGTGATATCATTTTTTCATTTTCGTCGAAAAAATGCTTATCATATAATTTTCATATATGAAAACTGTATGATAAGCATTTTTCGAATAAAATTTAAAGATTTCAAAAATCATTTAAAACTGCTCATAGATAGAGTCAATTGAGCTTATTGTGAGATTTAGTATATAATCAGAGCTTTTTGAAATGTTGAGCATTTTAGTAAAATCATTATTTAATTTTACGTCAGAAAAAGGCTTATCATAAAACTTTCATTTATGAAAAATGTATGATAGGCTTTTTTCGAGATAAAACTAAAGACTTCAGGAATCATATGAAACTGATCATAGGTAGAGTCGAATGAGCTTATTATGAGATTTGGTATATAAACAAAGCTTTTTGAAATGTTGAGCAATATAGTAAAATCATTTTTTAATTTTTGGTCAAAAAAAAGCTTATCAGATAATTTTCATTATTGAAAAACGTATGATAAGCATTTTTCGAGACAAAATTTAAAAATTTCAGGAATCATTTGAAACTGATCATAGGTGGAACCAAATGAGCTTATTATTAGATTTGGTATATACTCAGAGCTTTTTGAAATGTTGAGCATTATAGTGATATCATTTTTTCATTTGTGGTCGAAAAAATGCTTATAATATAATTTTCATATATGAAAAACGTATGATAAGCATTTTTCGAGACAAAATTTAAAAATTTCAGGAATCATTTGAAACTGATCATAGGTGGAACCAAATGAGCTTATTATGAGATTTGGTATATACTCAGAGCTTTTTGAAATGTTGAGCATTATAGTGATATCATTTTTTCATTTTCGTCGAAAAAATGCTTATCATATAATTTTCATATATGAAAACTGTATGATAAGCATTTTTCGAATAAAATTTAAAGATTTCAAAAATCATTTAAAACTGCTCATAGATAGAGTCAATTGAGCTTATTGTGAGATTTAGTATATAATCAGAGCTTTTTGAAATGTTGAGCATTTTAGTAAAATCATTATTTAATTTTACGTCAGAAAAAGGCTGATCATAAAACTTTCATTTATGAAAAATGTATGATAGGCTTTTTTCGAGATAAAACTAAAGACTTCAGGAATCATATGAAACTGATCATAGGTAGAGTCGAATGAGCTTATTATGAGATTTGGTATATAATCAAAGCTTTTTGAAATGTTGAGCAATATAGTAAAATCATTTTTTAATTTTTGGTCAAAAAAAAGCTTATCAGATAATTTTCATTATTGAAAAACGTATGATAAGCATTTTTCGAGACAAAATTTAAAAATTTCAGGAATCATTTGAAACTGATCATAGGTGGAACCAAATGAGCTTATTATGAGATTTGGTATATAATCAGAGCTTTTTGAAATGTTGAGCATTATAAGGATATCATTTTTTCATTTGTGGTCGAAAAAATGCTTATAATATAATTTTCATATATGAAAAACGTATGATAAGCTTTAATCGAGATAAAAATTAAAGATTTCAAAATTCATTTAAAACTGCTCATAGATAGAGTCGAATGAGCTTATTATGAGATTTGGTATATTCGGAGCTTTTTGAAATGTTGAGCTTTATAGTAAAATCATTTTTTATTTTTTGGGCAAAAAAATGCTTATCATTAAATTTCAATATATGAAAAATGTATGATAAGCATTTTTCGAGAAAAAAATTCAAAATTTCAGTAATCATTTGAAACTGATTATATGTAGAGTCGAATGAGCTTATTATGAGATTTGGTATGTACTCAGAGCTTTTTGAAAAGTTGAGCATTATAGTGATATCATTTTTTAATTTTTGGTCGAAAAAATGCCTATTATATAATTTTCATATATGAAAAACGTATGATAAGCTTTATTCGAGATAAAAATTAAAGATTTCAAAATTCATTTAAAACTGCTCATAGATAGAGTCGAATGAGCTTATTATGAGATTTGGTATATTCGGAGCTTTTTGAACTGCTCAAAATAAAGCTTATCATTAAACTTCAATATATGAAAATTGTATGATAAGCATTTTTTGAGACAAAAATTAAAGACTTCAGGAATCATTTGAAACTGATCATAGGTAGAGTAGAATGAGCTTATTATGAGATTTGGTATATAATCAGAGCTTTTTGAAATGTTCAGCATCATAGTAAACTCATTTTCAATTTTTGATCAAAAAATGCTTATCAAATAAATTTCATATAAGAAAACTGTATGATAAGCATTTTTCGAGACAAAATTTAAAGATTTTCAGGAATCATTTGAAACTGATCAAAGATAGAGCCAAATGAGCTTTTAATGAGATTTGGTATATAATCAAAGCTCACTGAAATGTTGAGCAATATAGTAAAATCATTTTTTAATTATTGGTCGGAAAATGTATGAAAAATGTATGATAGGCTTTATTCGAGATAAAAATTAAAGATTTCAGAATTCATATAAAACTGCTCATAGATAGAGTTGAATGAGCTTATTTTGAGATTTGGTATATTCGGAGTTTTTTGAAATGTTGAGCTTTATATTAAAATCGTTTTTTATTTTTTGGGCAAAAAAAATGCTTATCATTAAATTTCAATATATGAAAAATGTATGATAAGCATTTTTCGAGAAAAAAATTCAAAATTTCAGTAATCATTTGAAACTGATTATATGTAGAGTCGAATGAGCTTATTATGAGATTTGGTATGTACTCAGAGCTTTTTGAAAAGTTGAGCATTATAGTGATATCATTTTTTCATTTTTGGTCGAAAAAATGCCTATTATATAATTTTCATATATGAAAAACGTATGATAAGCTTTATTCGAGATAAAAATTAAAGATTTCAAAATTCATTTAAAACTGCTCATAGATAGAGTCGAATGAGCTTATTATGAGATTTGGTATATTCGGAGCTTTTTGAACTGCTCAAAATAAAACTTATCATTAAACTTCAATATATGAAAATTGTATGATAAGCATTTTTTGAGACAAAAATTAAAGACTTCAGGAATCATTTGAAACTGATCATAGGTAGAGTAGAATGAGCTTATTATGAGATTTGGTATATAATCAGAGCTTTTTGAAATGTTCAGCATCATAGTAAACTCATTTTCAATTTTTGATCAAAAAATGCTTATCAAATAAATTTCATATATGAAAAACGTATGATAAGCATTTTTCGAGACAAAATTTAAAAATTTCAGGAATCATTTGAAACTGATCATAGGTGGAACCAAATGAGCTTATTATGAGATTTGGTATATACTCAGAGCTTTTTGAAATGTTGAGCATTATAGTGATATCATTTTTTCATTTTCGTCGAAAAAATGCTTATCATATAATTTTCATATATGAAAACTGTATGATAAGCATTTTTCGAATAAAATTTAAAGATTTCAAAAATCATTTAAAACTGCTCATAGATAGAGTCAATTGAGCTTATTGTGAGATTTAGTATATAATCAGAGCTTTTTGAAATGTTGAGCATTTTAGTAAAATCATTATTTAATTTTACGTCAGAAAAAGGCTGATCATAAAACTTTCATTTATGAAAAATGTATGATAGGCTTTTTTCGAGATAAAACTAAAGACTTCAGGAATCATATGAAACTGATCATAGGTAGAGTCGAATGAGCTTATTATGAGATTTGGTATATAATCAAAGCTTTTTGAAATGTTGAGCAATATAGTAAAATCATTTTTTAATTTTTGGTCAAAAAAAAGCTTATCAGATAATTTTCATTATTGAAAAACGTATGATAAGCATTTTTCGAGACAAAATTTAAAAATTTCAGGAATCATTTGAAACTGATCATAGGTGGAACCAAATGAGCTTATTATGAGATTTGGTATATACTCAGAGCTTTTTGAAATGTTGAGCATTATAGTGATATCATTTTTTCATTTTCGTCGAAAAAATGCTTATCATATAATTTTCATATATGAAAACTGTATGATAAGCATTTTTCGAATAAAATTTAAAGATTTCAAAAATCATTTAAAACTGCTCATAGATAGAGTCAATTGAGCTTATTGTGAGATTTAGTATATAATCAGAGCTTTTTGAAATGTTGAGCATTTTAGTAAAATCATTATTTAATTTTACGTCAGAAAAAGGCTGATCATAAAACTTTCATTTATGAAAAATGTATGATAGGCTTTTTTCGAGATAAAACTAAAGACTTCAGGAATCATATGAAACTGATCATAGGTAGAGTCGAATGAGCTTATTATGAGATTTGGTATATAATCAAAGCTTTTTGAAATGTTGAGCAATATAGTAAAATCATTTTTTAATTTTTGGTCAAAAAAAAGCTTATCAGATAATTTTCATTATTGAAAAACGTATGATAAGCATTTTTCGAGACAAAATTTAAAAATTTCAGGAATCATTTGAAACTGATCATAGGTGGAACCAAATGAGCTTATTATGAGATTTGGTATATAATCAGAGCTTTTTGAAATGTTGAGCATTATAAGGATATCATTTTTTCATTTGTGGTCGAAAAAATGCTTATAATATAATTTTCATATATGAAAAACGTATGATAAGCTTTAATCGAGATAAAAATTAAAGATTTCAAAATTCATTTAAAACTGCTCATAGATAGAGTCGAATGAGCTTATTATGAGATTTGGTATATTCGGAGCTTTTTGAAATGTTGAGCTTTATAGTAAAATCATTTTTTATTTTTTGGGCAAAAAAATGCTTATCATTAAATTTCAATATATGAAAAATGTATGATAAGCATTTTTCGAGAAAAAAATTCAAAATTTCAGTAATCATTTGAAACTGATTATATGTAGAGTCGAATGAGCTTATTATGAGATTTGGTATGTACTCAGAGCTTTTTGAAAAGTTGAGTATTATAGTGATATCATTTTTTCATTTTTGGTCGAAAAAATGCCTATTATATAATTTTCATATATGAAAAACGTATGATAAGCTTTATTCGAGATAAAAATTAAAGATTTCAAAATTCATTTAAAACTGCTCATAGATAGAGTCGAATGAGCTTATTATGAGATTTGGTATATTCGGAGCTTTTTGAACTGCTCAAAATAAAGCTTATTATTAAACTTCAATATATGAAAATTGTATGATAAGCATTTTTTGAGACAAAAATTAAAGACTTCAGGAATCATTTGAAACTGATCATAGGTAGAGTAGAATGAGCTTATTATGAGATTTGGTATATAATCAGAGCTTTTTGAAATGTTCAGCATCATAGTAAACTCATTTTCAATTTTTGATCAAAAAATGCTTATCAAATAAATTTCATATAAGAAAACTGTATGATAAGCATTTTTCGAGACAAAATTTAAAGATTTTCAGGAATCATTTGAAACTGATCAAAGATAGAGCCAAATGAGCTTTTAATGAGATTTGGTATATAATCAAAGCTCACTGAAATGTTGAGCAATATAGTAAAATCATTTTTTAATTATTGGTCGGAAAATGTATGAAAAATGTATGATAGGCTTTATTCGAGATAAAAATTAAAGATTTCAGAATTCATATAAAACTGCTCATAGATAGAGTTGAATGAGCTTATTATGAGATTTGGTATATTCGGAGTTTTTTGAAATGTTGAGCTTTATATTAAAATCGTTTTTTATTTTTTGGGCAAAAAAAATGCTTATCATTAAATTTCATATTAGAAAACTGTATGATAGGCTTTATTCGAGATAAAAATTAAAGATTTCAAAATTCATATAAAACTGCTCATAGATTGAGTCGGATGAGCTTATTATGAGATTTGGTATATTCGGAGCTTTTTGAAATGTTCAGCATCATAGTAAACTCATTTTCAATTTTTGGTCAAAAAATGCTTATCAAATAAATTTCATATAAGAAAATTGTATGATAAGCATTTTTCGAGACAAAATTTAAAGATTTTCAGGAATCTTTTGAAACTGATCATAGATAGAGTCAAATGAGCTTTTAATGAGATTTGGTGTATAATCAAAGCGCACTGAAATGTTGAGCAATATAGTAAAATCATTTTTTAATTATTGGTCGGAAAAATGCTTATCATATAATTTTCACATATGAAAATTGTATGATAGGCTTTATTCGAGATAAAAATTAAAGATTTCAAATTTCATTGAAAAAAATGCTCATAGATAGAGTCGAACGAGCTTATTATGAGATTTGGTATATTCGGAGCTTTTTGAAATGTTCAGCATCATAGTAAACTCATTTTCAATTTTTGGTCAAAAAATGCTTATCAAATAAATTTCATATAAGAAAACTGTATGATAAGCATTTTTCGAGACAAAATTTAAAGATTTTCAGGAATCATTTGAAACTGATCATAGATAGAGTCAAATGAGCTTTTAATGAGATTTGGTATATAATCAAAGCTCACTGAAATAATGAGCAATATAGTAAAATCATTTTTTAATTATTGGTCGGAAAAATGCTTATCATATCATTTTCACATATGAAAAATGTATGATAGGCTTTATTCGACATAAAAATTCAAAATTTCAGTAATCATTTGAAACCGATCATAGGTAGAGTCGAATGAGCTTATTATGAGATTTGGTATATACTCAGAGCTTTTTGAAATGTTGAGCATTATAGTGAAATCATTTTTATTTTTTGGTCAAAAAAATGCTTTTCAAACACTTTTCATATATGAATATTGTATGATAAGCAATTTTCGAGACAAAAATCAAAGACTTCAGGAATCATTTGAAACTGATCATGGGTAGAGTCGAATGAGTTTATTATGAGATTTGGTATATAATCATAGCTTTTTGAAATGTTGAGCAATTGACTAAAATCATTTTTTCATTTTTGGTCGAAAAAATTCTTATCATATAATTTTTATATATGAAAAACGTATGATAAGCTTTTTTCGAGATGAAAATTAAAGATTTCAAAAATCATTTAAAACTGCTCATAGATAGAGTCGATTGTGCTTATTTTGAGGTTTGGTATAGTCGGAGCTTTTTGAAATGTTCAGCATCATAGTAAACTCATTTTCAATTTTTGGTCAAAAAATGCTTATCAAACAAATTTCATATAAGAAAACTGTATGATAAGCATTTTTCGAGACAAAATTTAAAGATTTTCAGGAATCATTTGAAACTGATCATAGATAGAGTCAAATGAGCTTTTAATGAGATTTGGTATATAATCAAAGCTCACTGAAATATTGAGCAATATAGTAAAATCATTTTTTAATTATTGGTCGGAAAAATGCTTATCATATAATTTTCACATATGAAAAATGTATGATAGGCTTTATTCGACATAAAAATTCAAAATTTCAGTAATCATTTGAAACTGATCATAGGTAGAGTCGAATGAGCTTATTATGAGATTTCGTATATCCTCAGAGCTTTTTGAAATGTTGAGCATTATAGTGAAATCATTTTTATTTTTTGCTCAAAAAATTCTTATCAAATAAATTTCATATAAGAAAACTGTATGATAAGCATTTTTCGAGACAAAATTTAAAAATTTTCAGGAATCATTTGAAACTGATCATAGATAGAGTCAAATGAGCTTTTAATGAGATTTGGTATATAATCAAATTTCACTGAAATGTTGAGCAATATAGTAAAATCATTTTTTAATTATTGGTCGGAAAAATGCTTACCATATAATTTTCACATATGAAAAATGTATGATAGGCTTTATTCGAGATAAAAATTAAAGATTTCAAAATTCATATAAAACTGCTCATAGATAGAGTCGAATGAGCTTATTATGAGATTTGGTATATTCGGAGCTTTTTGAAATGTTGAGCTTTATAGTAAAATCCTTTTTTATTTTTTGGGCAAAAAAATGCTTATCATTAAATTTCATATAAGAAAACTGTATGATAGGCTTTATTCGAGATAAAAATTAAAGATTTCAAAATTCATATAAAACTGCTCATAGATAGAGTCGAATGAGCTTATTATGAGATTTGGTATATTCGGAGCTTTTTGAAATGTTCAGCATCATAGTAAACTCATTTTCAATTTTTGGAAAAAAAATGCTTATCAAATAAATTTCATATAAGAAAACTGTATGATAAGCATTTTTCGAGACAAAGTTTAAAGATTTTCATGAATCATTTGAAACTGATCATAGATAGAGTCAAATGAGCTTTTAATGAGATTTGGTATATAATCAAAGCTCACTGAAATGTTGAGCAATAGGTAAAATCATTTTTTAATTATTGGTCGGAAAAATGCTTATCATATAATTTTCACATATGAGATTTGAGATCAAAATATATGAGATTTGATATATAATCAGACTTTTTTGAAATGTTGAGCATTATAGTAAAATCATTTTTTAATTTTTGGTCGAAAAAATTTTATCATATAGTTTTCATATATGAAAATTGTATGATAAGCATTTTTCGAGATAAAAAATAAAGAATTCAGGAATCATTTGAAACTGATCATAGGTAGAGTCGAATGAGCTTATTATGAGATTTGGTATATACTCAGAGCTTTTTGAAATGTTGAGCATTATAGTGAAATCATTTTTATTTTTGGTCAAAAAATGCTTTTCAAATACTTTTCATATATGAATATTGTATGATAAGCAATTTTCGAGACAAAAATCAAAGACTTCAGGAATCATTTGAAACTGATCATAGGTAGAGTCGAATGAGTTTATTATGAGATTTGGTATATAATCATAGCTTTTTGAAATGTTGAGCAATAGACTAAAATCATTTTTCATTTTTGGTCGAAAAAATGCTTAACATATAATTTTTATATATGAAAAACGTATGATAAGCTTTTTTCGAGATGAAAATTAAAGATTTCAAAAATCATTTAAAACTGCTCATAGATAGAGTCGATTGAGCTTATTTTGAGGTTTGGTATAAAATCAGAGCTTTTTGAAATGTTGAGCATTATAATAAAATCTTTTTTTTAATTTTCGTCGAAAAAATGCTTATCATATAATTTTCATATATGAAAACTGTGTGATAAGCATTTTTCAAAACAAAATTACAGATTTCAAAAATCATTTAAAACTGCTCATAGACAGAGTCGATTGAGCTTATTGTGAGATTTAGTATATAATCAGAGCTTTTTGAAATTTTGAGCATTTTAGTAAAATCATTTTTTAATTTTACGTCAGAAAAATGCTTATCATAAAATTTTCATATATGAAAATTGTATGATAGGCATTTTTCGAGATAAAATTAAAGACTTCAGGAATCATTTGGAACTGATCATAGGTAGAGTCGAATGAGCTTATTATGAGATTTGGTATATAATCAGAGCTTTTTGAAATGTTGAGCATCATAGTAAAATTATTTTCAATTTTTGGTCAAAAAAAAGCTTTTCATATAAATTTCATATAGGAAAATTGTATGATAAGCATTTTTTGAGATAAAAATTCAAAATTTCAGTATTCTTTTGAAACTGATCATAGATAGAGTCAAATGAGCTTTTAATGAGATTTGGTATATAATCAAAGCTCACTGAAATGTTGAGCAATATAGTAAACTCATTTTTTAATTATTGGTCGGAAAAATGCTTATCATATAATTTTCACATATGAAAAATGTATGATAGTCTTTATTCGAGATAAAAATTAAAGATTTCAAAATTCATATAAAACTGCTCATAGATAGAGTCGAATGAGCTTATTATGAGATTTGGTATATTCGGAGCTTTTTGAAATGTTGAGCTTTATAGTAAAATCATTTTTTATTTTTTGGGCAAAAAAATGCTTATCATTAAATTTCAATATATCAAAAATGTATGATAAGAATTTTTGAACATAAAAATTCAAAATTTCAGTAATCATTTGAAACTGATCATAGGTAGAGTCGAATGAGCTTATTATGAGAATTGGTATATACTCAGATCTTTTTGAAATGTTGAGCATTATAGTGAAATCATTTTTATTTTTTGGTCAAAAAAATGCTTTTCAAATACCTTTCATATATGAATATTGTATGATAAGCATTTTTCGAGACAAAAATCAAAGACTTCAGGAATCATTTGAAACTGATCATAGGTAGAGTCGATTGAGCTTATTTTGAGGTTTGGTATAAAATCAGAGCTTTTTGAAATGTTGAGCATTATAATAAAATCATTTTTTAAATTTTCGTCGAAAAAATGCTTATCATATAATTTTCATATATGAAAACTGTATGATAAGCATTTTTCGAAAAAAAATTACAGATTTCAAAAATTATTTAAAACTGCTCATAGATAGAGTCGATTGAGCTTATTGTGAGATTTAGTATATAATCAGAGCTTTTTGAAATGTTGAGCAATAGACTAAAATCATTTTTTCGTTTTTGGTCGAAAAAATGCTTATCATATAATTTTTATATATGAAAAACGTATGATAAGCTTTTTTCGAGATGAAAATTAAAGATTTCAAAAATCATTTGAAACTGCTCATATATAGAGTCGATTGAGCTTATTTTGAGGTTTGGTATAAAATCAGAGCTTTTTGAAATGTTGAGCATTATAATAAAATCATTTTTTAAATTTTCGTCGAAAAAATGCTTATCATATAATTTTCATATATGAAAACTGTATGATAAGCATTTTTCGAAAAAAAATTACAGATTTCAAAAATTATTTAAAACTGCTCATAGATAGAGTCGATTGAGCTTATTGTGAGATTTAGTATATAATCAGAGCTTTTTGAAATGTTGAGCATTTTAGTAAAAACAATTTTTAATTTTACGTCAGAAAAAAGCTTAACATAAAATTTTCGTATATGAAAATTGTATGATAGGCATTTTTCGAGATAAAACTAAAGACTTCAGGAATCATTTGGAACTGATCATAGGTAGAGTCGAATGAGCTTATTATGAGATTTGGTAAATAATCAGAGCTTTTTGAAATGTTGAGCATCATAGTAAAATCATTTTCAATTTTTGCTCAAAAAAAAGCTTTTCATATAAATTTCATATAGGAAAATTGTATGATAAGCATTCTTCGAGACAAATTTTAAAGACTTTAGGAATCATTTGAAACTGATCATAGGTAGAGTCAAATGAGCATTTTATGAGATTTGGTATATAATCAAAGCTTTTTGAAATGTTGAGCAATATAGTAAAAACTTTTTTTAATTTTTGGTCGAAAAAATGCTTATCATATAATCTTCACATATGAAAAATGTATGATAAGCTTTATTCGAGATAAAAATTAAAGATTTCAAAATTCATTTAAAACTGCTCATAGATAGAGTGGAATGAGCTTATTATGAGATTTGGTATATTCGGAGTTTTTTGAAATGTTGAGCATTATAGTAAACTCATTTTTTTTTGGGCAAAAAAATGCTTATCATTAAATTTCAATATATGAAAAATGTATGATAAGCTTTTTTTGAGATAAAAATTCAAAATTTCAGTATTCGTTTGAAACTGATCATAGGTAGAGTCAAATGAGCTCTTAATGAGCGTTGGTATATAATCAAAGCTCAATGAAATGTTGAGCAATATAGTAAAATCATTTTTTAAGTTTTTTGGTCGGAAAAATGCTTGTCATATAATTTTCACATATGAAAAATGTATGATAAGCTTCATCGAGATAGAAATTAAAGAATTCAAAATTCATTTAAAACTGCTCATAGATAGAGTCGAATGAGCTTATTATGAGATTTGGTATATTCGGAGCTTTTTGAAATGTTGAGCTTTATAGTAAATCAATTTTTATTTTTTGGGCAAAAAAATGCTTATCATTAAATTTCAATATATGAAAAATGTATGATAAGCTTTTTTTGAGATAAAAATTCAAAATTTCAGTATTCATTTGAAACTGATCATAGGTAGAGTCAAATGAGCTCTTAATGAGCGTTGGTATATAATCAAAGCTCACTGAAATGTTGAGCAATATAGTAAAATCATTTTTTAAGTTTTTTGGTCGGAAAAATGCTTGTCATATAATTTTCACATATGAAAAATGTATGATAAGCTTCATCGAGATAGAAATTAAAGAATTCAAAATTCATTTAAAACTGCTCATAGATAGAGTCGAATGAGCTTATTATGAGATTTGGTATATTCGGAGCTTTTTGAAATGTTGAGCTTTATGGTAAATCAATTTTTATTTTTTGGGCAAAAAAATGCTTATCATTAAATTTCAATATATGAAAAATGTATGATAAGCTTTTTTTGAGATAAAAATTCAAAATTTCAGTATTCATTTGAAACTGATCATAGGTAGAGTCAAATGAGCATTTTATGAGATTTGGTATATAATCAAAGCTTTTTGAAATGTTGAGCAATATAGTAAAAACTTTTTTTAATTTTTGGTCGAAAAAATGCTTATCATATAATCTTCACATATGAAAAATGTATGATAAGCTTTATTCGAGATAAAAATTAAAGATTTCAAAATTCATTTAAAACTGCTCATAGATAGAGTGGAATGAGCGTATTATGAGATTTGGTATATTCGGAGTTTTTTGAAATGTTGAGCATTATAGTAAACTCATTTTTTTTTTGGGCAAAAAAATGCTTATCATTAAATTTCAATATATGAAAAATGTATGATAAGCTTTTTTTGAGATAAAAATTCAAAATTTCAGTATTCGTTTGAAACTGATCATAGGTAGAGTCAAATGAGCTCTTAATGAGCGTTGGTATATAATCAAAGCTCAATGAAATTTTGAGCAATATAGTAAAATCATTTTTTAAGTTTTTTGGTCGGAAAAATGCTTGTCATATAATTTTCACATATGAAAAATGTATGATAAGCTTCATCGAGATAGAAATTAAAGAATTCAAAATTCATTTAAAACTGCTCATAGATAGAGTCGAATGAGCTTATTATGAGATTTGGTATATTCGGAGCTTTTTGAAATGTTAAGCTTTATAGTAAATCAATTTTTATTTTTTGGGCAAAAAAATGCTTATCATTAAATTTCAATATATGAAAAATGTATGATAAGCTTTTTTTGAGATAAAAATTCAAAATTTCAGTATTCATTTGAAACTGATCATAGGTAGAGTCAAATGAGCTCTTAATGAGCGTTGGTATATAATCAAAGCTCACTGAAATGTTGAGCAATATAGTAAAATCATTTTTTAAGTTTTTTGGTCGGAAAAATGCTTGTCATATAATTTTCACATATGAAAAATGTATGATAAGCTTCATCGAGATAGAAATTAAAGAATTCAAAATTCATTTAAAACTGCTCATAGATAGAGTCGAATGAGCTTATTATGAGATTTGGTATATTCGGAGCTTTTTGAAATGTTGAGCTTTATGGTAAATCAATTTTTATTTTTTGGGCAAAAAAATACTTATCATTAAATTTCAATATATGAAAAATGTATGATAAGCTTTTTTTGAGATAAAAATTCAAAATTTCAGTATTCATTTGAAACTGATCATAGGTAGAGTCAAATGAGCTCTTAATGAGCGTTGGTATATAATCAAAGCTCACTGAAATGTTGAGCAATATAGTAAAATCATTTTTTAAGTTTTTTGGTCGGAAAAATGCTTGTCAAATAATTTTCACATATGAAAAATGTATGATAAGCTTCATCGAGATAGAAATTAAAGATTTCAAAATTCATTTAAAACTGCTCATAGATAGAGTCGAATGAGCTTATTATGAGATTTGGTATATTCGGAGCTTTTTGAAATGTTGAGCTTTATAGTAAATCAATTTTTATTTTTTGGGCAAAAAAATGCTTATCATTAAATTTCAATATATGAAAAATGTATGATATGCTATTTTCGACATAAAAATTCAAAATTTCAGTAATCATTTGAAACTGATCATAGGTAGAGTCGAATGAGTTTTTTATGAGATTTGGTATATACTCAGAGCTTTTTGAAATGTTGAGCATTATAGTGAAATCTTTTTTATTTTTTGGTAAAAAAAAGCTTTTCAAAAAACTTTCATATATGAATATTGTATGATAAGCATTTTTCGAGACAAAAATCAAAGATTTCAGGAATCATTTGAAACTGATCATAGGTAGAATCGAATGAGTTTATTATGAGATTTGGTTTATAATCATAGCTTTTTGAAATGTTGAGCAATAGACTAAAGTCATTTTTTCATTTTTGGTCAAAAAAATGCTTATCATGTAATTTTTATATATGAAGAACGTATGATAAGCTTTTTTCGAGATGCAAATTAAAGATTTCAAAAATCATTTAAAACTGCTCATAGATAGAGTCGATTGAGCTTATTGTGAGATTTAGTATATAATCAGAGCTTTTTGAAATGTTGAGCATTTTAGTAAAATCATTTTTTTTTACATCAGAAAAACGCTTATCATAAAATTTTCATATATAAAAATTGTATGATAGGCATTTTTCGAGATAAAACTAAAGACTTCAGGAATCATTTGGAATTGATCATAGGTAGAGTCGAATGAGCTTATTATGAGATTTGGTATATAATCAGAGCTTTTTGAAATGTTGAGCATCATAGTAAAATCATTTTCAATTTTTGGTCAAAAAAAAGCTTATCATATAAATTTCATATAGGAAAATTGTATGATAAGCATTTTTCGAGACAAAACGTAAAGTTTTTAGGAATCATTTGAAACTGATCATAGGTAGAGTCAAATGAGCATTTTATGAGATTTGGTATATAATCAAAGCTTTTTGAAATGTTGAGCCATTTAGTAAAATCTTTTTTTAATTTTTGGTCGAAAAAATGCTTATCATATAATCTTCACATATGAAAAATGTATGATAAGCTTTATTCGAGATAAAAATTAAAGATTTCAAAATTCATTTAAAACTGCTCATAGATAGAGTGGAATGAGCTTATTATGAGATTTGGTATATTCGGAAATTTTTTAAATGTTGAGCATTATAGTAAAATCAATTTTAATTTTTTGGGGAAAAAAAAACATATCATTAAATTTCAATATATGAAAATTGATGACAAGCGTTTTTCGAGATAAAAATTCAAAATTTCAGTAATCATTTGAAACTGATCATAGGTAGAATCGAATGAGCTTGTTATGAGATTTGGTATATAATCAGTGCTTTTTGAAATGTTCAGCATTATAGTGAAATCATTTTTAGTTTTTGGTCAAATCAATGCTTTTCATATAACTTTCATATTTGAAAATTGTATGATAAGCATTTTTCGAGACAAAAATTAAAGATTTCAAAATTCATTTAAAACTTCTCATAGATAGAGTCTAATGAGCTTTTTATGAGATTTGGTGTATTCGGAGCTTTTTCAAATGTTGAGCATTATAGTGAAATCATTTTTTATTTTTTGGGCAAAAAAATGCTTATCATTAAGTTTCAATATATGAATATTGTATGATATGCAATTTTCGACATAAAAATTCAAAATTTCAGTAATCATTTGAAACTGATCATAGGTAGAGTCGAATGAGTTTTTTATGAGATTTGGTATATACTCAGAGCTTTTTGAAATGTTGAGCATTATAGTGAGATCTTTTTTATTTTTTGGTAAAAAAAAAGCTTTTCAAAAAACTTTCATATATGAATATTGTATGATAAGCATTTTTCGAGACAAAAATCAAAGATTTCAGGAATCATTTGAAACTGATCATAGGTAGAATCGAATGAGTTTATTATGAGATTTGGTTTATAATCATAGCTTATTGAAATGTTGAGCAATAGACTAAAGTCATTTTTTCATTTTTGGTCAAAAAAATGCTTATCATGTAATTTTTATATATGAAGAACGTATGATAAGCTTTTTTCGAGATGCAAATTAAAGATTTCAAAAATCATTTAAAACTGCTCATAGATAGAGTCGATTGAGCTTATTGTGAGATTTAGTATATAATCAGAGCTTTTTGAAATGTTGAGCATTTTAGTAAAATCATTTTTTTTTACATCAGAAAAACGCTTATCATAAAATTTTCATATATAAAAATTGTATGATAGGCATTTTTCGAGATAAAACTAAAGACTTCAGGAATCATTTGGAACTGATCATAGGTAGAGTCGAATGAGCTTATTATGAGATTTGGTATATAATCAGAGCTTTTTGAAATGTTGAGCATCATAGTAAAATCATTTTCAATTTTTGGTCAAAAAAAAGCTTATCATATAATTTTCATATAGGAAAATTGTATGATAAGCATTTTTTGAGACAAAACGTAATGTTTTTAGGAATCATTTGAAACTGATCATAGGTAGAGTCAAATGAGCATTTTATGAGATTTGGTATATAATCAAAGCTTTTTGAAATGTTGAGCCATTTAGTAAAATCTTTTTTTATTTTTTGGTCGAAAAAATGCTTATCATATAATCTTCACATATGAAAAATGTATGATAAGCTTTATTCGAGATAAAAATTAAAGATTTCAAAATTCATTTAAAACTGCTCATAGATAGAGTGGAATGAGCTTATTATGAGATTTGGTATATTCGGAGCTTTTTGAAATGTTGAGCATTATAGTAAAATCAATTTTAATTTTTTGGGCAAAAAAAAACATATCATTAAATTTCAATATATGAAAATTGATGACAAGCGTTTTTCGAGATAAAAATTCAAAATTTCAGTAATCATTTGAAACTGATCATAGGTAGAATCGAATGAGCTTGTTATGAGATTTGGTATATAATCAGTGCTTTTTGAAATGTTCAGCATTATAGTGAAATCATTTTTAGTTTTTGGTCAAATCAATGCTTTTCGTATAACTTTCATATTTGAAAATTGTATGATAAGCATTTTTCGAGAAAAAAATTAAAGATTTCAAAATTCATTTAAAACTGCTCATAGATAGAGTCTAATGAGCTTTTTATGAGATTTGGTGTATTCGGAGCTTTTTCAAATGTTGAGCATTATAGTGAAATCATTTTTTATTTTTTGGGCAAAAAATTGCTTATCATTAAGTTTCAATATATGAATATTGTATGATAAACATTTTTCGAGACAAAAATCAAAGATTTCAGGAATCATTTGAAACTGATCATAGGTAGAGTCGAATGAGTTTATTATGAGATTTGGTTTATAATCATAGCTTTTTGAAATGTTGAGCAATAGACTAAAGTCATTTTTTCATTTTTGGTCGAAAAAATGCTTATCTTATAATTTTTATATATGAAGAACGTATGATAAGCTTTTTTCGAGATGAAAATTAAAGATTTCCAAAATCATTTAAAACTGCTCATAGATAGAGTCGATTGAGCTTATTTTGAGGTTTGGTATAAAATCAGAGCTTTTTGAAATGTTGAGCATTATAGTAAAATCATTTTTTAAGTTTTTGTCGAAAAAATGCTTATCATATAATTTTCATATATGAAAACTGTATGATAAGCATTTTTCGAATAAAATTTAAAGATTTCAAAAATCATTTAAAACTGCTCATAGATAGAGTCGATTGAGCTTATTGTGAGATTTAGTATATAATCAGAGCTTTTTGAAATGTTGAGCATTTTAGTAAAATCATTTTTTACTTTTACGTCAGAAAAATGCTTATCATAAAATTTTCATATATAAAAATTGTATGATAGGCATTTTTCGAGATAAAACTAAAGACTTCAGGAATCATTTGGAACTGATCATAGGTAGAGTCGAATGAGCTTATTATGAGATTTGGTATATAATCAGAGCTTTTTGAAATGTTGAGCATCATAGTAAAATCATTTTCAACTTTTGGTCAAAAAAAAGCTTATCATATAAATTTCATATAGGAAAATTGTATGATAAGCATTTTTCGAGACAAAATTTAAAGATATTAGGAATCATTTGAAACTGATCATAGGTAGAGTCAAATGAGCATTTTATGAGATTTGGTATACAATCAAAGCTTTTTGAAATGTTGAGCAATTTAGTAAAATCTTTTTTAATTTTTGGTCGAAAAAATGCTTATCATATAATCTTCACATATGAAAAATGTATGATAAGCTTTATTCGAGATAAAAATTAAAGATTTCAAAATTAATTTAAAACTGCTCATAGATAGAGTGGAATGAGCTTATTATGAGATTTGGTATATTCGGAGCTTTTTGGAATGTTGAGCATTATAGTAAAATCAATTTTAATTTTTTGGGCAAAAAAATGCTTATCATTAAATTTCAATATATGAAAATTGTATGACAAGCATTTTTCGAGAAAAAAATTCAAAATTTCAGTAATCATTTGAAACTGATCATAGGTAGAATCGAATGAGCTTGTTATGAGATTTGGTATATAATCAGTGCTTTTTGAAATGTTCAGCATTATAGTGAAATCATTTTTAGTTTTTGGTCAAATAAATGCTTTTCATATAACTTTCAAATTTGAAAATTGTATGATAAGCATTTTTCGAGACAAAAATTAAAGATTTCAAAATTCATTTGAAACTGCTCATAGATAGAGTCTAATGAGCATATTATGAGATTTGGTATATTGGGAGCTTTTTCAAATGTTGAGCATTATAGTGAAATCATTTTTTATTTTTTGGGCAAAAAAATGCTTATCATTAAGTTTCAATATATGAAAAATGTATGATAAGCATTTTTCGAGATAAAAATTCAATATTTCAGGAATCATTTGAAACCGATCATAGGTAGAGTCGAATGAGTTTATTATGAGATTTGGAATATAATCATAGCTTTTTGAAATGTTGAGCAATATAGTAAAATCATTTTTTCATTTTTGTTCGAAAAAATGCTTATCATATAATTTCCATTTTGAGAAATGTATGATATGCTTTTTTCGAAATGAAAATTAAAGTACTTCAAAAATCATTTAAAATTGCTCATAGATAGAGTCGAATGAGCTTATTATGAGATTTGGTATATTCGGAGCTTTTTGAAATGTTGAGCATTATAGTAAAATCATTTTTTATTTTTTGGACAAAAAAATGCTTATCATTAAATTTAAATATATGAAAAATGTATGATAAACTTTTTTTGAGATAAAAATTCAAAATTTCAGTATTCATTTGAAACTGATCATAGGTAGAGTCGAATGAGCTTATTATGAGATTTGGTATATATTCAGAGCTTTTTGAAATTTTGAGCAAAATAGTAAAATCATTTTTTAATTTTTGGTCGAAAAAATGCTTATCATATAATTTTCATATAGGAAAAAACTATGATAAGCATTTTTCGAGATAAAATTGAGATTTCAGTAATCATTCAAAACTGATCATAGATAGAATCGAATGAGTTTATTATGAGATTTGGTTTATTCGGAGCTTTTTGAAATGTTGAGCATTATAGTGATATCATTTTTTATTTTTTGGTCAAAAAATGCTTATCATTAAATTTTAAAATATGAAAAAGTATGATAAGCATTTTTCGAGATAAAAATTCAAAATTTCAGTAATCATTTGAAACTGATCATAGGTAGAGTCGAAAGAGTGTATTATGAGATTTGGAATATAATCATAGCTTTTTGAAATGTTGAGCAATATAGTAAAATCATTTTCTCATTTTTGTTCGAAAAAACGCTTATCATATAATTTCCATTTTGAGAAATGTATGATAAGCTTTTTTCGAGATGAAAATTAAAGTATTTCAAAAATCATTTAAAATTGCTCATAGATAGAGTCGAATGAGCTTATTATGAGATTTGGTATATTCGGAGCTTTTTGAAATGTTGAGCATTATAGTAAAATCATTTTTTTATTTTTTGGACAAAAAAATGCTTATCATTAAATTTAAATATATGAAAAATGTATGATAAACTTCTTTTGAGATAAAAATTCAAAATTTCAGTATTCAGTTGAAACTGATCATAGGTAGAATCAAATGAGCTTATTATGAGATTTGGTGTATATTCAGAGCTTTTTGAAATTTTGAGCAAAATAGTAAAATCATTTTTTAATTTTTGGTCGAAAAAATGCTTATCATATAATTTTCATATAGGAAAAAACTATGATAAGCATTTTTCGAGATAAAATTGAGATTTCAGTAATCATTCAAAACTGATCATAGATAGAATCGAATGAGTTTATTATGAGATTTGGTTTATTCGGAGCTTTTTGAAATGTTGAGCATTATAGTGATATCATTTTTTATTTTTTGGTCAAAAAATGCTTATCATTAAATTTTAAAATATGAAAAAGTATGATAAGCATTTTTCGAGATAAAAATTCAAAATTTCAGTAATCATTTGAAACTGATCATAGGTAGAGTCGAAAGAGTGTATTATGAGATTTGGAATATAATCATAGCTTTTTGAAATGTTGAGCAATATAGTAAAATCATTTTCTCATTTTTGTTCGAAAAAACGCTTATCATATAATTTCCATTTTGAGAAATGTATGATAAGCTTTTTTCGAGATGAAAATTAAAGTATTTCAAAAATCATTTAAAATTGCTCATAGATAGAGTCGAATGAGCTTATTATGAGATTTGGTATATTCGGAGCTTTTTGAAATGTTGAGCATTATAGTAAAATCATTTTTTTATTTTTTGGACAAAAAAATGCTTATCATTAAATTTAAATATATGAAAAATGTATGATAAACTTCTTTTGAGATAAAAATTCAAAATTTCAGTATTCAGTTGAAACTGATCATAGGTAGAATCAAATGAGCTTATTATGAGATTTGGTGTATATTCAGAGCTTTTTGAAATTTTGAGCAAAATTGTAAAATCATTTTTTAATTTTTGGTCGAAAAAATGCTTATCATATAAATTTCATATAGGAAAAAACTATGATAAGCATTTTTCGAGGTAAAATTAAGATTTCAGTAATCATTCAAAACCGATCATAGATAGAGTCGAATGAGCTTATTATGAGATTTGGTATATAATCAGAGCTTTTTGATATGTTGAGCATTACATTAAAATCATTTTTTAATTTTTGGTCGTAAAAATGCTTATCAAATAATATTCATATATGAAATTTGTATGATAAGCATTTTTCGAGATAAAATTAAAATTTTCAGTAATCAATTGAAACTGATCATAGATAAAGTCGAATGAGCTTATTATGGGGTTTGGTATATAATCAGAGCTTTTTGAAATGTTGAGCATTATAGTGATATCATTTTTTATTTTTTGGTCAAAAAATGCTTATCATTAAATTTTAAAATATGAAAAAGTATGATAAGCATTTTTCGGGATAAAAATTTGAAATTTCAGTAATCATTTGAAACTGATCATAGATAGAGTCGAATGAGCTTATTATGAGGTTTGGTATATAGTCAGAGCTTTTTGAAATGTTAAGCATTATATTAAAATCATTTTTTAGTTTTGGTCGAAAAAGTGCTTATCAAATAATATTCATATATGAAAATTGCATGATAAGCATTTTTTGAGATAAAAATTAAAATTTTCAGTAATCATTCAAAACTGATCATAGATAGAATCGAATGAGTTTATTATGAGATTTGGTATATTCGGAGCTTTTTGAAATGTTGAGCATTATAGTGATATCATTTTTTATTTTTTGGTCAAAAAATGCTTATCATTAAATTTTAAAATATGAAAAAGTATGATAAGCATTTTTCGAGATAAAAATTCAAAATTTCAGTAATCATTTGAAACTGATCATAGGTAGAGTCGAAAGAGTGTATTATGAGATTTGGAATATAATCATAGCTTTTTGAAATGTTGAGCAATATAGTAAAATCATTTTCTCATTTTTGTTCGAAAAAACGCTTATCATATAATTTCCATTTTGAGAAATGTATGATAAGCTTTTTTCGAGATGAAAATTAAAGTATTTCAAAAATCTATTAAAATTGCTCATAGATAGAGTCGAATGAGCTTATTATGAGATTTGGTATATTCGGAGCTTTTTGAAATGTTGAGCATTATAGTAAAATCATTTTTTTTTTTTTGGCAAAAAAATGCTTATCATTAAATTTAAATATATGAAAAATGTATGATAAACTTCTTTTGAGATAAAAATTCAAAATTTCAGTATTCAGTTGAAACTGATCATAGGTAGAATCAAATGAGCTTATTATGAGATTTGGTGTATATTCAGAGCTTTTTGAAATTTTGAGCAAAATTGTAAAATCATTTTTTAATTTTTGGTCGAAAAAATGCTTATCATATAAATTTCATATAGGAAAAAACTATGATAAGCATTTTTCGAGGTAAAATTAAGATTTCAGTAATCATTCAAAACCGATCATAGATAGAGTCGAATGAGCTTATTATGAGATTTGGTATATAATCAGAGCTTTTTGATATGTTGAGCATTACATTAAAATCATTTTTTAATTTTTGGTCGTAAAAATGCTTATCAAATAATATTCATATATGAAATTTGTATGATAAGCATTTTTCGAGATAAAATTAAAATTTTCAGTAATCAATTGAAACTGATCATAGATAAAGTCGAATGAGCTTATTATGGGGTTTGGTATATAATCAGAGCTTTTTGAAATGTTGAGCATTATAGTGATATCATTTTTTATTTTTTGGTCAAAAAATGCTTATCATTAAATTTTAAAATATGAAAAAGTATGATAAGCATTTTTCGGGATAAAAATTTGAAATTTCAGTAATCATTTGAAACTGATCATAGATAGAGTCGAATGAGCTTATTATGAGGTTTGGTATATAGTCAGAGCTTTTTGAAATGTTAAGCATTATATTAAAATCATTTTTTAGTTTTGGTCGAAAAAGTGGTTATCAAATAATATTCATATATGAAAATTGCATGATAAGCATTTTTTGAGATAAAAATTAAAATTTTCAGTAATCATTTGAAACTGATCATAGATAAAGTCGAATGAGCTTATTATGAGATTTGGTATATTCGGAGCGTTTTGAAATGTTGAGCATTATAGTAAAATCATTTTTTATTTTTTGGGCAAAAAAATGCTTATCATTAAATTTCAATATATTAAAAATGTATGATAAGCATTTTTTGAGATAAAAATTCAAAATTTCAGTATTCATTTGAAACTGATCATAGATAGAGTCGAATGAGCTTATTATGAGATTTGGTATGTATTCAGAGCTTTTTGAAATGTTGAGCAAAATAGTAAAATCAGTTTTTAATTTTTGGCCGAAAAAAAGTTTATCATATAATTTTCATATATGAAAAAAGTATGATAAGCATTTTTTGAGATAAAAATTCAAAATTTCAGTATTCTTTTGAAACTGATCATAGGTAGAGTCGAATGAGTTTATTATGAGATTTGGTATATTCGGAGCTTTTTGAAATGTTGAGCATTATAGTGAAATGATTTTTTATTTTTTGGTCAAAAAATGCTTATCGTTAAATTTTAAAATATGAAAAAAGTATGATAAGCATTTTTCGGGATAAAAATTCAAAATTTCAGTAATCATTTGAAACTGATCATAGATAGAGTCGAATGAGCTTATTATGAGGTTTGGTATATAATCAGAGCTTTTTGAAATGTTGAGCATTATATTAAAATCAATTTTTAGTTTTTGGTCGAAAAAATGCTGATCAAATAACATTCATTTATGAAAATTGTATGATAAGCATTTTTCGAGATAAAAATTAAAATTTTCTGTAATCATTCGAAACTGATCATAGATAGAGTCGATTGAGCTTATTATGAGATTTGGTATATAAGCAGAGCTTTTTGAAATGTTGAGCATTATAGTAAAATCATTTTTTAGTTTTAGGTAAAAAAAAATGCTTATCATGAATATTTCATATATGAAAATTGTATGACAAGAATTTTTCGGGAAAAAAATTAAAGATTTCAGGAATCATTTGAAACTGATTATAGGTAGAGTCGAATGAGCTTCTTATGAGATTTGGTATATAATCAGAGTTTTTTGAAGTATTGAGCATTATAGTAAATTCATTTTTTAATTTTTGGTCGAAAAAATGCTTATCATATAACTTTCATAATGAAAATTGTATGATAAGCATTTTTCGAGATCAAATAAAAGATTTCACGAATCATTTGAACTGATCAAAGCTAGAGTCGAATGAGCTTATTATGAGATTTGGCATATAATCATAGCTTTTTGAATTGTTGAGGAATATAGTAAAATCTTTTTTTAATTTTGGTGGAAAATACGCTTATCATATAATTTTCATATATGAAAATTGTATGATAAGCATTTTTCGAGATAAAAATTAAAATTTTCAGTAATCATTTGAAACTGATCATAGAAAAAGTCGAATGAGCTAATTATGAGGTTTGGTATATAATCAGAGCTTTTTGATATGTTGAGCATTATATTAAAATCATTTTTTAATTTTTGGTCGTAAAAATGCTTATCAAATGATATCCATATATGAAATTTGTATGATAAGCATTTTTCGAGATAAAATTAAAATTTTCAGTAATCATTTGAAACTGATCATAGAAAAAGTCGAATGAGCTAATTATGAGGTTTGGTATATAATCAGAGCTTTTTGATATGTTGAGCATTATATTAAAATCATTTTTTAATTTTTGGTCGTAAAAATGCTTATCAAATGATATCCATATATGAAATTTGTATGATAAGCATTTTTCGAGATAAAAATTAAAATTTTCAGTAATCATTTGAAACTGATCATAGATAAAATCGAATGAGCTTATTATGAGGTTTGGTATATAATCAGAGCTTTTTGAAATGTTGAGCATTATATTCAAATCATTTTTTAATTTTTGGTCGAAAAAAATCTTATCATATATTTTTCATATATGAACACTGTATGATAAGCATTTTTCGAGATAAAATTTGAAGATTTCAAGAATCATTTGAAACTGATCATAGATAGAGTCGATTGAGCTTATTATAAGATTTGGTATATAAGCAGAGTTTTTTGAAATGTTGAGCATTATAAAAAAGTCGTTTTTTAATTTTAGGTCAAGAAAATGCTTATCATTAGTATTTCATATATGAAAATAAAAAATTAGAGATTTCAGCAATCATTTGAAACTGATCATAAGTAGAGTCGAATGAGCTTATTTTGGTTATGAGATTTGGTATATAATCAGAGTTTTTTGAAATATTGAGCGTTATAGTAAATTCATTTTTTAATTTTTGGTCGAAAAAATGCTTATCATATAATTTTCATGATGAAAATTGTATGATAAGCATTTTTCGAGATCAAATTAAAGACTTCAGGAATCATTTAAAACTGCTCATAGATAGAGTCGAATGAGCTTATTATGAGATTTGGTATATTCGGAGTTTTTTGAAATGTTGAGCTTTATAGTAAAATGATTTTTTATTTTTTGGGCAAAAAAATGCTTATCATTAAATTTCAATATACTAAAAATGTATGATAAGCATTTTTTGAGATAAAAATTCAAAATTTCAGTATTCATTTGAAACTGATCATAGGTAGAGTCGAATGAGCTTATTATGAGATTTGGTATACATTCAGAGCTTTTTGAAATGTTGAGCAAAATAGTAAAATCATTTTTTAATTTTTGGTCGAAAAAAAGCTTATCATATAATTTTCATATATGAAAAAAGTATGATAAGCATTTTTCGAGATAAAATTAAGATTTCAGTAATCGTTCAAAACTGATCATAGATAGAGTCGAATGAGCTTATTATGAGATTTGGTATGCTCGGAGCTTTTTGAAATGTTGAGCATTATAGTGAAATAATTTTTTTTTTTGGTTAAAAAATGCTTATCATTAAATTTTAAATTATGAAAAAAGTATGATAAGCATTTTTCGAGATAAAAATTCAAAATTTCAGTAATCATTTGAAACTGATCATAGATAGAGTCGAATGAGCCTATTATGAGATTTGGTATATTCGGAGCTTTTTAAAATGTTGAGCCTTATAGTGAAATCATTTTTTTTATTTTTTGGGCAAAAAAATGCTTATAATTAAATTTAAATATATGAAAAATGTATGATAAGCATTTTTCGAGATAAAAATTCAAAATTTCAGTATTCATTTGAAACTGATCATAGGTAGAGTCGAATGAGCTTATTATGAGATTTGGTATACATTCAGAGCTTTTTGAAATGTTGAGCAAAATAGTAAAATCATTTTTTAATTTTTGGTCGAAAAAAAGCTTATCATATAATTTTCATATATGAAAAAAGTATGATAAGCATTTTTCGAGATAAAATTAAGATTTCAGTAATCGTTCAAAACTGATCATAGATAGAGTCGAATGAGCTTATTATGAGATTTGGTATGCTCGGAGCTTTTTGAAATGTTGAGCATTATAGTGAAATAATTTTTTTTTTTTGGTTAAAAAATGCTTATCATTAAATTTTAAATTATGAAAAAAGTATGATAAGCATTTTTCGAGATAAAAATTCAAAATTTCAGTAATCATTTGAAACTGATCATAGATAGAGTCGAATGAGCCTATTATGAGATTTGGTATATTCGGAGCTTTTTAAAATGTTGAGCCTTATAGTGAAATCATTTTTTTTATTTTTTGGGCAAAAAAATGCTTATAATTAAATTTAAATATATGAAAAATGTATGATAAGCATTTTTCGAGATAAAAATTCAAAATTTCAGTATTCATTTGAAACTGATCATAGGTAGAGTCGAATGAGCTTATTATGAAATTTGGTATTTATTCAGAGCTTTTTGAAATGTTGAGCATTATATTAAAATCATTTTTTAGTTTTTGGTCGAAAAAATGCTTATCAAATAATATTCATAAATGAAAACTGTATGATAAGCATTTTTCGAGATAAAAAATAAAATTTTCAGTAATCATTTGAAACTGATCGTAGATAAAGTCGAATGAGCTTATTATGAGATTTTGTATATTCGGAGCTTTTTGAAATGTTGAGCATTATAGTAAAATCATTTTTTATTTTTTGGGCAAAAAAATGCTTATCATCAAATTTCAATATATAAAAAATGTATGATAAGCATTTTTTGAGATAAAAATTCAAAATTTCAGTATTCATTTGAAACTGATCATAGGTAGAGTCGAGTGAGCTTATTATGAGATTTGGTATATATTCAGAGCTTTTTGAAATGTTGAGCAAAATAGTGAAATCATTTTTTAATTTTTGGTCTAAAAATGCTTATCATATAATTTTCATATATGAAAAAAGTATGATAGCAATTTTCGAGATAAAGTTAAGATTTCAGTAATCATTCAAAACTGATCATAGATAGAGTCGAAAGAGCTTATTATGAGATTTGGTATATTCGGAGCTTTTTGAAATGTTGAGCATTATAGTGAAATCATCTTTTATTTTTTGGTTAAAAAATGCTTATCATTAAATTTTAAAATATGAAAAAAGTATGATAAGCATTTTTCGAGATAAAAATTCAAAATTTCAGTAATGATTTGAAACTGATCATAGATAGAGTCGAATGAGCTTATTATGAGGTTTGCTATATAATCAGAGCTTTTTGAAATGTTGAGCATTATAGTAAAATCATTTTTTAAATTTAGGTAAAAAAAACTGCTTATCATGAATATTTCATATTTGAAAATCGTATGACCAGCCTTTTTCGGGAAAAAAATAAAAGATTTCAGGAATCATTTGAAACTGATCATAGGTAGAGTCGAATGAGCTTCTTATGAGATTTGGTATATAATCAGAGTTTTTTGAAATATTGAGCATTATAGTAAATTCAGTTTTTAATTTTTGGTCAAAAAAATGCTTATCATATAACTTTCATAATGAAAATTGTATGATAAGCATTTTTCGAGATCAAATTAAAGATTTCAGGAATTATTTGAAACTGATCAAAGCTAGAGTCGAATGAGCTTATTATGAGATTTGGCATATAATCGTAGCTTTTTGAATTGTTGAGGAATATAGTAAAATCTTTTTTTAATTTTTGATGGAAAATACGCTTATCATATAATTTTCATATATGAAAATTGTATGATAAGCATTTTTCGAGATAAAAATTAAAATTTTCGGTAATCATTTGAAACTGATCATAGATAAAGTCGAATGAGCTTAATATGAGGTTTGGTAGATAATCAGAGCTTTTTGAAATGTTGAGCATTATATTAAAATCATTTTTTAGTTTTTGGTCGAAAAAATGCTTATGAAAACTGTATGATAAGCATTTTTCGAGATAAAATCTAAAGATTTCAAGAATCATTTGAAACTGATCATAGATAGAGTCGATTGAGCTTATTATGAGATTTGGTATATAAGCAGAGCTTTTCGAAATGTTGAGCATTATAGTAAAATCATTTTTTAGTTTTAGGTAAAAAAAATGCTTATCATGAATATTTCATATTTGAAAATCGTATGACAAGCCTTTTTCGGGAAAAAAACAAAAGATTTCAGGAATCATTTGAAACTGATCATAGGTAGAGTCGAATGAGCTTCTTATGAGATTTGGTATATAATCAGAGTTTTTTGAAATATTGAGCATTATAGTAAATTCAGTTTTTAATTTTTGGTCAAAAAAATGCTTATCATATAACTTTCATAATGAAAATTGTATGATAACCAATTTTCGAGATCAAATTAAAGATTTCAGGAATTATTTGAAACTGATCAAAGCTAGAGTCGAATGAGCTTATTATGAGATTTGGCATATAATCGTAGCTTTTTGAATTGTTGAGGAATATAGTAAAATCTTTTTTTAATTTTTGATGGAAAATACGCTTATCATATAATTTTCATATATGAAAATTGTATGATAAGCATTTTTCGAGATAAAAATTAAAATTTTCAGTAATCATTTGAAACTGATCATAGATAAAGTCGAAGGAGCTTATTTTGAGGTTTGGTAGATAATCAGAGCTTTTTGAAATGTTGAGCATTATATTAAAATCATATTTTAGTTTTTGGTCGAAAAAATGCTCATGAAAACTGTATGATAAGCATTTTTCGAGATAAAATCTAAAGATTTCAAGAATCATTTGAAACTGATCATAGATAGAGTCGATTGAGCTTATTATGAGATTTGGTATATTAGCAGAGCTTTTCGAAATGTTGAGCATTATAGTAAAATCATTTTTTAGTTTTAGGTAAAAAAAATGCTTATCATGAATATTTCATATTTGAAAATCGTATGACAAGCCTTTTTCGGGAAAAAAACAAAAGATTTCAGGAATCATTTGAAACTGATCATAGGTAGAGTCGAATGAGCTTCTTATGAGATTTGGTATATAATCAGAGTTTTTTGAAATATTGAGCATTATAGTAAATTCAGTTTTTAATTTTTGGTCAAAAAAATGCTTATCATATAACTTTCATAATGAAAATTGTATGATAACCAATTTTCGAGATCAAATTAAAGATTTCAGGAATTATTTGAAACTGATCAAAGCTAGAGTCGAATGAGCTTATAATGAGATTTGGCATATAATCATAGCTTTTTGAATTGTTGAGGAATATAGTAAAATCTTTTTTTAATTTTTGATGGAAAATACGCTTATCATATAATTTTCATATATGAAAATTGTATGATAAGCATTTTTCGAGAAAAAAATTAAAATTTTCAGTAATCATTTGAAACTGATCATAGATAAAGTCGAATGAGCTTATTATGAGGTTTGGTAGATAATCAGAGCTTTTTGAAATGTTAAGCATTATATTAAAATCATATTTTAGTTTTTGGTCGAAAAAATGCTCATGAAAACTGTATGATAAGCATTTTTCGAGATAAAATCTAAAGATTTCAAGAATCATTTGAAACTGATCATAGATAGAGTCGATTGAGCTTATTATGAGATTTGGTATATAAGCAGAGCTTTTCGAAATGTTGAGCATTATAGTAAAATCATTTTTTAGTTTGAGGTAAAAAAAAATGCTTATCATGAATATTTCATATTTGAAAATCGTATGACAAGCCTTTTTCGGGAAAAAAATAAAAGATTTCAGGAATCATTTGAAACTGATCATAGGTAGAGTCGAATGAGCTTCTTATGAGATTTGGTATATAATCAGAGTTTTTTGAAATATTGAGCATTATAGTAAATTCAGTTTTTAATTTTTGGTCAAAAAAATGCTTATCATATAACTTTCATAATGAAAATAGTATGATAACCAATTTTCGAGATCAAATTAAAGATTTCAGGAATTATTTGAAACTGATCAAAGCTAGAGTCGAATGAGCTTATTATGAGATTTGGCATATAATCATAGCATTTTGAATTGTTGAGGAATATAGTAAATTTTTTTTTTAATTTTTGATGGAAAATACGCTTATCATATAATTTTCATATATGAAAATTGTATGATAAGCATTTTTCGAGATAAAAACTAAAATTTTCAGTAATCATTTGAAACTGATCATAGATAAAGTCGAATGAGCTTATTATGAGGTTTGGTAGATAATCAGAGCTTTTTGAAATGTTGAGCATTATATTAAAATCATTTTTTAATTTTTGTTCGAAAAAATGCTTATCAAATAATATTCACATATGAAAATTGTATGATAAGCATTTTTCGAGATAAAAATTATAATTTTCAGTAATCAATTGAAACTGATCATAGATAAAGTCGAATGAGCTTATTAAGAGGTTTGGTATATAATCAGAGCTTTTTGAAATGTTGAGCGTTATAGTAAGATCATTTTTTAATTTTTTGTCAAGAAAATGCTTATCAAATAATATTCATATATGAAATTTGTATGATAAGCATTTTTCGAGATAAAAATAAAATTTTTCAGTAATCATTTGAAACTGAACCTAGATAAAGTCGAATGAGCTTATTATGAGGTTTGGTATATAATCAGAGCTTTTTGAAATGTTGAGCATTATAATAAAATCATTTTTTAATTTTTGGTCGAAAAAACGCTTATCATATATTTTTCATATACAAAAACTGTATGATAAGCATTTTTCGAGATAAAATTTGAAGATTTCAAGAATCATTTGAAACTGATCATAGATAGAGTCGATTGAGCTTATTATAAGATTTGGTATATAAGCACAGTTTTTTGAAAGCAGAGTTTTTTGAGCATTATAATAAAATCATTTTTTAACTTTAGGTCAAAAAAATGCTTATCATTAATATTTCTTATATGAAAATTGTATGATAAGCATTTTTCGTGAAAAAAATTAAAGATTTCAGCAATCATTTGAAACTGATCATAGGTAGAGTCGAATGAGCTTATTATGAGATTTGGTATATAATCAGAGTTTTTTGAAATATTGAGCATTATAGTAAATTCTTTTTTTAATTTTTGGTCAAAAAAATGCTTATCACATAACTTTCATAATGAAAATTGTATGATAAGCATTTTTCGAGATCAAATTAAAGATTTCAGGAATCATTTGAAACTGATCAAAGCTAGAGTCGAATGAGCTTATTATGAGATTTGGCATATAATCATAGCTTTTTGAATTGTTGAGGAATATAGTAAAGTCTTTTTTTAATTTTTGGTGGAAAATACGCTTATCATATAATTTTCATATATGAAAATTGTATGATAAGCATTTTTTGAGATAAAAATTAAAATTTTCAGTAATCATTTGAAACTGATCATAAATAAAGTCGAATGAGCTTATTATGAGGTTTGGTATATAATCAGAGCTTTTTGAAATGTTGAGCATTATGGTAAAATCATTTTTTAAGTTTTGGTCGAAAAAATGCTTATCATATAACTTTCATATATGAAAATTGTATGATAAGCTTTTTTCGAGATGAAAATTAAAGATTTCAAAAATAAATTTTAACTGCTCATAGATAGAGTCTAATGAGCTTATTATGAGATTTGGTTTATAATTAGAGCTTTTTGAAATTGTGAGCATTTTTGTAAAATCATTTTCTTATTTTTAGTCAAAAAATGCTTATCATATAATATTCATTTTTGAAAAAATTATAATAAGCATTTTTCGAGATGAAAATGAAAGCTTTCAGTTATCATTTAAAACTGATCATAGATAGAGTCGAATGAGCTTATTATGAGATTTGGTATATTCGGAGCTTTTTGAAATGTTGAGCATTATAGTAAAATCATTTTCTAATTTTTGGTCAAAAATGCTTATCATATAATATTCATATATGAAAATTGTATGATATGTATTTTTTGAGATAAAAATTAAAGATTTCAGTAATCATTTGAAACTGATCATAGATAGAATCGAATGATCTTATTATGAGAATTGGTTTATAATAAGAGCTTTTTGAAATGTTGAGCATTTTTTTGTAAAATCATTTTCTAATTTTTAGTCAAAAAATGCTTATCATATAATATTCATATATGAAAGTTGTGTGATAAACATTTTTCGAGATAAAAATTAAAGATTTCAGGAATCATTTGAAACTGATCATAGGTAGAGTCGAATGAGCTTATTATGAGATTTGGTATATTCGGAGCTTTTTGAAATGTTGAGCATTATAGTAAAATTATTTTCCAATTTTTGGTAAAAAATGTTTATCATATAAAATATATATATATGAAAATTGTATGATATGTATTTTTTCAGATAAAAATTAAAATTTTCGGTAATCAATTGAAACTGATCATAGATAAAGTCGAATGAGCTTATTATGAGATTTGGTATATAACCAGAGCTTTTTGAAATATTGAGCGTTATAGTAAAATCATTTTTTAAGTTTTGGTCGAAAAAAAGCTTATCATATAACTTTCATATATGAAAATTGTATGATACGCTTTTTTCGAGATGAAAATTAAAGATTTCAAAAATAAATTTAAACTGCTCATAGATAGAGTCGAATGAGCTTATTATGAGATTTGGTTTATAATTAGAGCTTTTTGAAATGTTGAGCATTTTTGTAAAATCATTTTCTAATTTTTAGTCAAAAAATGCTTATCCTATAAAATTCATTTATGAAAAAATTATAATAAGCATTTTTCGAGATGAAAATGAAAGCTTTCAGTTATCATTTAAAACTGATCATAGATAGAGTCGAATGAGCTTATTATGAGATTTGGTATATTCGGAGCTTTTTGAAATGTTGAGCATTATAGTAAATTCATTTTCTAATTTTTGGTCAAAAAATGCTTATCATATAATATTCATATATGAAAATTGTATGATAGGTATTTTTTGAGATAAAAATTAAAGACTTCAGTAATCATTTGAAACTGATTATAGATAGAATCGAATGAGCTTATTATGAGAATTGGTTTATAATTAGAGCTTTTTGAAATGTGAGCATTTTTTTGTAAAATCATTTTCTAATTTTTAGTCAAAAAATGCTTATCATATAATATTCATATATGAAAGTTGTGTGATAAACATTTTTCGAGATAAAAATTAAAGACTTCAGGAATCATTTGAAACTGATCATAGGTAGAGTCGAATAAGCTTATTATGAGAATTCGTTTATAATCATAGCTTTTTGAAATGTTGAGGAAAATAGAAAAAAATCTTTTTTCAATTTTTGGTGAAAAAATGCTTATCATATAATTTTCATTTTTGAAAAAATTATAATAAGCATTTTTTGAGATAAAAATTAATTTTTAGTTATCATTTAAAACTGATCATAGATAGAGTCGAATGAGCTTATTATGAGATTTGGTATATTCGGAGTTTTTTAAAATGTTGAGCATTATAGTAAAATTATTTTCCAATTTTTGGTTAAAAAATATTTATCATATAATATATATATATATATGAAAATTGTATGATATGTATTTTTTCAGATAAAAATCAAAGATTTCAAAAATCATTTGAAACTGATTATAGATAGAATCGAATGAGCTTATTATGAGAATTGGTTTATAATTAGAGCTTTTTGAAATGTTGAGCATTTTTTGTAAAATAATTTTCTAATTTTTAGTCAAAGAATGCTTATCATAAGCATTTTTTGAGATAAAAATTAAAGATTTCAGGAATCATCTGAAACTGATCATAGGTAGAGTCGAATGAGCTTATTATGAGATTTGGTATATAATCATAGCTTTTTGAAATGTTGAGGAATATAGTGAAATCATTTTTTAATTTTTGGTCGAAAAAACGCTTATCGTATAATTTTCATTTTTGAAAAAATTATAATAAGCATTTTTTGAGATAAAAATTAATTTTTAGTTATCATTTAAAACTGATCATAGATAGAGTCGAATGAGCTTATTATGAGATTTGGTATATTCGGAGTTTTTTGAAATGTTGAGCATTATAGTAAAATTATTTTCCAATTTTTGGTTAAAAAATATTTATCATATAATATATATATATATATGAAAATTGTATGATATGTATTTTTTCAGATAAAAATCAAAGATTTCAAAAATCATTTGAAACTGATTATAGATAGAATCGAATGAGCTTATTATGAGAATTGGTTTATAATTAGAGCTTTTTGAAATGTTGAGCATTTTTTGTAAAATAATTTTCTAATTTTTAGTCAAAGAATGCTTATCATAAGCATTTTTTGAGATAAAAATTAAAGATTTCAGGAATCATCTGAAACTGATCATAGGTAGAGTCGAATGAGCTTATTATGAGATTTGGTATATAATCATAGCTTTTTGAAATGTTGAGGAATATAGTGAAATCATTTTTTAATTTTTGGTCGAAAAAACGCTTATCGTATAATTTTCATTTTTGAAAAAATTATACTAAGCATTTTTTGAGATAAATATTAAAGCTTTAAGTTATCATTTAAAACTGATCATAGATAGAGTCAAATGAGCTTATTATGAGATTTGGTATATTCGGAGCTTCTTGAAATGTTGAGCATTATAGTAAAATCATTTTCTAATTTTTGGTCAAAAAATGCTAATCATATAATATTCATATATGAAAATTGTATGATAAGCATTTTTGAGATAAAAATTAAAGATTTCAGGAATCATTTGAAACTGATCATAGGTAGAGTCGAATGAGCTTATTGTGAGAAGAATTGGTTTATAATTAGAGTTTTTTGAAATGTTCAGCATTATAGTAAAATCATTTTTTAATTTTTGGTCGAACAAATGCTTATCATATAATTTTCATTTATGAAAATCGTATGATAAGCATTTTTCGAGACAAAAATAAAAGATTTCAGGAATCATTTGAAACTGGTCATAGGTAGAGTCGAATGAGCTTATTATAAGATTTGGTATATAATCAGAGCATTTTGAAATGTTGAGCATAATAGTAAAATTATTTTTTATTTTTTAGTCGAAAAAATGCTTATCATATAATTTTCATATAAGAAAATTGTATGATAAGCCTTTTTCGAGATAACAATTGTAGATTTAAGTGATAATTTGAAGCTGATCATAGATAGAGTCGATTTAGCTTATTATGAGATTTGGTATATAATCAGAGCTTTTTGAAATGTTGAGCATTATAGTAAAATCATTTTTTAATTTTTGGTCAAAAAATGCTGATCTTTTAATTTTCATATATGAAATTGTATCATAAGCATTTTCCGAGATAAAAAAATAAAAAATTCAGGAATAATTTAAAACTGATCATAGGTAGAGTCGAATGAGCTTATTATGAGATTTGATATATAATCAGAGCTTTTTGAATTGTTCAGCTTTATAGTAAAATCGTTTTTTAGTTTTTGATCGAAAAATGCTGGTCTTTTAATTTTCATATATGAAAGTGTATGATAAGCCTTTTTCGAGATAAAAATTAAATATTTCAGTTATCATTTACAACTGATCATATATAGAGTCGAATGAGCTTATAATGAGATTTGGTATATTCGGAGCTTTTTGAAATGTTGAGCAATATAGTAAAATCATTTTTTAATTTTTGGTCAAAAAAATGTTTATCATATTATGTTTTTCATAAATGAAAATTGTATGATAAGCCTTTTTCGAGATAAAAGTTAAAGAATTCAGTAATCATTTAAAACTGATCTTAGATAGATTCGAATGAACTTATTATGAGATTTGGTATATTCGGAGCTTTTTGAAATGTTGAGTTTTATAGTAAAATCGTTTTTTATTTTTTGGTCAAAAAAATGCTTATCATATAATTTTCATATATGAAAACCGTATGATAAGCATTTTTTGAGATAAAAACAAAAGATTTCAGGAATCATTTGAAACTGATCATAGGTAGAGTCGAATGAGCTTATTATGAGATTTGGTATATAATGAGAACTTTTTGAAATATTGAGCATTATAGTAAAATAATTTTTTAAATTTTGGTCGAAAAATGTTTATCATATAATTTTCAAATATGAAAATTGTATGATAAGCATTGTTCGAGATAAAAAATTAAAGAATTCAGAAATCATTTGAAACTGATCATAGGTAGAGTCGAATGAGCTTATTATGAGATTTGGTATATAATCGGAGCTTCTTGAAATGTTGAGCATTATAGTAAAGTCATTTTTTGATTTTTGTTCTAAAAAGTGCTTATCATATAGTTTTGATATATGAAAACTGTATAAAAACCGTTTTTTGAGATAAAAATTATTGATTTCAGGGATCTTTTGAAACTGATCATAGGTAGAGTCGAATGAGCTTATTATGCGATTTGGTATATAATCAGAGCTTTTTTAAATGTTGAGCATTATAGTAAAAGCTTTTTTTAATTTTTGATCGAAAACATGCTTATCATATAATTGTCATATATGAAAAGTGTATGATAAGTCTTTTTCGAGATAAAAATTAAAGATTTCAGTAATCATTTGGAACTGATCATAGGTAGAGTCGAATGAGCTTATTATGAGAATTGGTTTATTATTAGAGCTTTTTGAAATGTTCAGCATTATAAAAAAATCATTTTTTAATTTTTGGTCGAACAAATGCTTATCATATAATTTTCATATATGAAAATCGTATGATAAGCATTTTTTGTGATAAATATAAAAGAATTCAGGAATCATTTGAAACTGATCATAGGTAGAGTCGATTGAGCTTATTATTAGCTTTGGTATATAATCAGAGCTTTTTGAATGTTGAGCATTATACTAAAATCATTTTTTATTTTTTGGTCGAAAAAATGCCTATCATATATTTTCCATTTATGAAACATGTATGATAAGCATTTTTCGAGATAAAAATTAAAGATTTCAGGAATCATTTGAAACTGATCAAAGCTAGAGTCGAATGAGCTTATTATGAGATTTGGCATATAATCATAGCTTTTTGAATTGTTGAGGAATATAGTAAAGTCTTTTTTTAATTTTTGGTGGAAAATACGCTTATCATATAATTTTCATATATGAAAATTGTATGATAAGCATTTTTTGAGATAAAAATTAAAATTTTCAGTAATCATTTGAAACTGATCATAAATAAAGTCGAATGAGCTTCTTATGAGGTTTGGTATATAATCAGAGCTTTTTGAAATGTTGAGCATTATGGTAAAATCATTTTTTAAGTTTTGGTCGAAAAAATGCTTATCATATAACTTTCATATATGAAAATTGTATGATAAGCTTTTTTCGAGATGAAAATTAAAGATTTCAAAAATAAATTTTAACTGCTCATAGATAGAGTCGAATGAGCTTATTATGAGATTTGGATTATAATTAGAGCTTTTTGAAATTGTGAGCATTTTTGTAAAATCATTTTCTTATTTTTAGTCAAAAAATGCTTATCATATAATATTCATTTTTGAAAAAATTATAATAAGCTTTTTTCGAGATGAAAATGAAAGCTTTCAGTTATCATTTAAAACTGATCATAGATAGAGTCGAATGAGCTTATTATGAGATTTGGTATATTCGGAGCTTTTTGAAATGTTGAGCATTATAGTAAAATCATTTTCTAATTTTTGGTCAAAAATGCTTATCATATAATATTCATATATGAAAATTGTATGATATGTATTTTTTGAGATAAAAATTAAAGATTTCAGTAATCATTTGAAACTGATCATAGATAGAATCGAATGATCTTATTATGAGAATTGGTTTATAATTAGAGCTTTTTGAAATGTTGAGCATTTTTTTTGTAAAATCATTTTCTAATTTTTAGTCAAAAAATGCTTATCATATAATATTCATATATGAAAGTTGTGTGATAAACATTTTTCGAGATAAAAATTAAAGATTTCAGGAATCATTTGAAACTGATCATAGGTAGAGTCGAATGAGCTTATTATGAGATTTGGTATATTCGGAGCTTTTTGAAATGTTGAGCATTATAGTAAAATTATTTTCCAATTTTTGGTAAAAAAATGTTTATCATATAAAATATATATATATGAAAATTGTATGATATGTATTTTTTCAGATAAAAATTAAAATTTTCAGTAATCAATTGAAACTGATCATAGATAAAGTCGAATGAGCTTATTATGAGATTTGGTATATAACCAGAGCTTTTTGAAATATTGAGCATTATAGTAAAATCATTTTTTAAGTTTTGGTCGAAAAAATGCTTATCATATAACTTTCATATATGAAAATTGTATGATACGCTTTTTTCGAGATGAAAATTAAAGATTTCAAAAATAAATTTAAACTGCTCATAGATAGAGTCGAATGAGCTTATTATGAGATTTGGTTTATAATTAGAGCTTTTTGAAATGTTGAGCATTTTTGTAAAATCATTTTCTAATTTTTAGTCAAAAAATGCTTATCCTATAAAATTCATTTATGAAAAAATTATAATAAGCATTTTTCGAGATGAAAATGAAAGCTTTCAGTTATCATTTAAAACTGATCATAGATAGAGTCGAATGAGCTTATTATGAGATTTGGTATATTCGGAGCTTTTTGAAATGTTGAGCATTATAGTAAATTCATTTTCTAATTTTTGGTCAAAAAATGCTTATCATATAATATTCATATATGAAAATTGTATGATAGGTATTTTTTGAGATAAAAATTAAAGACTTCAGTAATCATTTGAAACTGATTATAGATAGAATCGAATGAGCTTATTATGAGAATTGGTTTATAATTAGAGCTTTTTGAAATGTGAGCATTTTTTTGTAAAATCATTTTCTAATTTTTAGTCAAAAAATGCTTATCATATAATATTCATATATGAAAGTTGTGTGATAAACATTTTTCGAGATAAAAATTAAAGACTTCAGGAATCATTTGAAACTGATCATAGGTAGAGTCGAATAAGCTTATTATGAGAATTCGTTTATAATCATAGCTTTTTGAAATGTTGAGGAATATAGAAAAAAATCATTTTTCTATTTTTGGTAAAAAAAATGCTTATCATATAATTTTCATTTTTGAAAAAATTGTAATAAGCATTTTTTGAGATAAAAATTAATTTTTAGTTATCATTTAAAACTGATCATAGATAGAGTCGAATGAGCTTATTATGAGATTTGGTATATTCGGAGTTTTTTGAAATGTTGAGCATTATAGTAAAATTATTTTCCAATTTTTGGTTAAAAAATATTTATCATATAATATATATATATATATGAAAATTGTATGATATGTATTTTTTCAGATAAAAATCAAAGATTTCAGTAATCATTTGAAAGTGATCATAGATAGAATCGAATGAGCTTATTATGAGAATTGGTTTATAATTAGAGCTTTTTGAAATGTTGAGCATTTTTTGTAAAATAATTTTCTAATTTTTAGTCAAAGAATGCTTATCATAAGCATTTTTTGAGATAAAAATTAAAGATTTCAGGAATCATCTGAAACTGATCATAGGTAGAGTCGAATGAGCTTATTATGAGATTTGGTATATAATCATAGCTTTTTGAAATGTTGAGGAATATAGTGAAATCATTTTTTAATTTTTGGTCGAAAAAACGCTTATCGTATAATTTTCATTTTTGAAAAAATTATAATAAGCATTTTCTGAGATAAATATTAAAGCTTTAAGTTATCATTTAAAACTGATCATAGATAGAGTCGAATGAGCTTATTATGAGATTTGGTATATTCGGAGCTTCTTGAAATGTTGAGCATTATAGTAAAATCATTTTCTAATTTTTGGTCAAAAAATGCTAATCATATAATATTCATATATGAAAATTGTATGATAAGCATTTTTGAGATAAAAATTAAAGATTTCAGGAATCATTTGAAACTGATCATAGGTAGAGTCGAATGAGCTTATTATGAGAAGAATTGGTTTATAATTAGAGTTTTTTGAAATGTTCAGCATTATAGTAAAATCATTTTTTAATTTTTGGTCGAACAAATGCTTATCATATAATTTTCATTTATGAAAATCGTATGATAAGCATTTTTCGAGACAAAAATAAAAGATTTCAGGAATCATTTGAAACTGGTCATAGGTAGAGTCGAATGAGCTTATTATAAGATTTGGTATATAATCAGAGCTTTTTGAAATGTTGAGCATAATAGTAAAATTATTTTTTATTTTTTAGTCGAAAAAATGCTTATCATATAATTTTCATATAAGAAAATTGTATGATAAGCCTTTTTCGAGATAACAATTGTAGATTTAAGTGATAATTTGAAGCTGATCATAGATAGAGTCGATTTAGCTTATTATGAGATTTGGTATATAATCAGAGCTTTTTGAAATGTTGAGCATTATAGTAAAATCATTTTTTAATTTTTGGTCAAAAAATGCTGATCTTTTAATTTTCATATATGAAATTGTATCATAAGCATTTTCCGAGATAAAAAAATAAAAAATTCAGGAATAATTTAAAACTGATCATAGGTAGAGTCGAATGAGCTTATTATGAGATTTGATATATAATCAGAGCTTTTTGAATTGTTCAGCTTTATAGTAAAATCGTTTTTTAGTTTTTGATCGAAAAATGCTGGTCTTTTAATTTTCATATATGAAAGTGTATGATAAGCCTTTTTCGAGATAAAAATTAAATATTTCAGTTATCATTTACAACTGATCATATATAGAGTCGAATGAGCTTATAATGAGATTTGGTATATTCGGAGCTTTTTGAAATGTTGAGCATTATAGTAAAATCATTTTGTAATTTTTGGTCAAAAAAATGTTTATCATATTATGTTTTTCATAAATGAAAATTGTATGATAAGCCTTTTTCGAGATAAAAGTTAAAGAATTCAGTAATCATTTAAAACTGATCTTAGATAGATTCGAATGAACTTATTATGAGATTTGGTATATTCGGAGCTTTTTGAAATGTTGAGTTTTATAGTAAAATCGTTTTTTATTTTTTGGTCAAAAAAATGCTTATCATATAATTTTCATATATGAAAACCGTATGATAAGCATTTTTTGAGATAAAAACAAAAGATTTCAGGAATCATTTGAAACTGATCATAGGTAGAGTCGAATGAGCTTATTATGAGATTTGGTATATAATGAGAATTTTTTGAAATATTGAGCATTATAGTAAAATAATTTTTTAAATTTTGGTCGAAAAATGTTTATCATATAATTTTCATATATGAAAATTGTATGATAAGCATTGTTCGAGATAAAAATTAAAGAATTCAGAAATCATTTGAAACTGATCATAGGTAGAGTCGAATGAGCTTATTATGAGATTTGGTATATAATCGGAGCTTCTTGAAATGTTGAGCATTATAGTAAAATCATTTTTTGATTTTTGTTCTAAAAAGTGCTTATCATATAGTTTTGATATATGAAAACTGTATAAAAACCGTTTTTTGAGATAAAAATTATTGATTTCAGGAATCTTTTGAAACTGATCATAGGTAGAGTCGAATGAGCTTATTATGCGATTTGGTATATAATCAGAGCTTTTTGAAATGTTGAGCATTATAGTAAAAGCTTTTTTTAAATTTTTGATCGAAAACATGCTTATCATATAATTGTCATATATGAAAAGTGTATGATAAGTCTTTTTCGAGATAAAAATTAAAGATTTCAGTAATCATTTGGAACTGATCATAGGTAGAGTCGAATGAGCTTATTATGAGAATTGGTTTATTATTAGAGCTTTTTGAAATATTGAGCATTATAGTAAAATAATTTTTTAATTTTTGGTCGAACAAATGCTTATCATATAATTTTCATATATGAAAATCGTATGATAAGCATTTTTTGTGATAAATATAAAAGAATTCAGGAATCATTTGAAACTGATCATAGGTAGAGTCGATTGAGCTTATTATGAGCTTTGGTATATAATCAGAGCTTTTTGAATGTTGAGCATTATACTAAAATCATTTTTTATTTTTTGGTCGAAAAAATGCCTATCATATATTTTTCATTTATGAAACATGTATGATAAGCATTTTTCGAGATAAAAATTAAAAATTTCAGGAATCATTTGAAACTGATTATATGTAGAGTCGAATGAGCTTATTATGAGGTTTGGTATCTACTCAGAGCTTTTTGAAATGTTGAGCATTATAGTGATATCATTTTTTCATTTTTGGTCGAAAAAATGCTTATTATATAATTTTCAAATATGAAAAGTGTATGATAAGCCTTTTTCCAGATAAAAATTAAAGATTTCAGTAATCATTTGGAACTGATCATAGGTAGAGTCGAATGAGCTTATTATGAGAATTGGTTTATTATTAGAGCTTTTTGAAATGTTCAGCATTATAGTAAAATCATTTTTAAATTTTTGGTCAAACAAATGCTTATCATATAATTTTCATATATGAAAATCGTATGATAAGCATTTTTTGAGATAAATATAAAAGAATTCAGGAATCATTTGAAACTGATCATAGGTAGAGTCGAATGAGCTTATTATGAGATTTGGTATATAATCAGAGCTTTTTGAAATATTGACCATTAAAGTAAAATTATTTTTTATTTTTAATTTAAAAATGCTTATCATATAATTTTCATATAAGAAAATTGTATGATAAGCCTTTTTCGAGATAAAAATTAAAGATTTAAGTGATAATTTGAAACTGATCATAGATAGAGTCGATTGAGCTTATTATGAGATTTGGTATATAATCAGAGCTTTTTGAAATGTTGAGCAATATAGTAAAATCATTTTTTAATTTTTGGTCGAAAAAAAAGGTGATCTTATAATTTTCATATATGAAATTGTTTGATAAGCATTTTTCGAGATAAAAATTTAAAAAATTCAGGAATCATTTAAAACTGATCATAGGTAGAGTCGAATGAGCTTTTTATGAGATTTGGTATATAATCAGAGCTTTTTGAAATGTTGAGCATTATAGTAAAATCATTTTTTAATTTTTGATCGAAAAAATTCTTATCATATAATTTTCATTTATGAAAATTGTATGATAAGCCTTTTTCGAGATAAAAATTAAAGATTTCCGTAATCATTTAAAACTGATCATAGATAGACTCGAATGAACTTTTTATGAGATTTGGTATATTCGGAGCTTTTTGAGATGTTGAGTTTTATATTAAAATCGTTTTTTAATTTTTGGTAAAAAAAAAGGCTTATCATATAATTTTCATATATGAAAATTGTATGATAAGCCTTTTTCGAGATAAAAATTAAAGATTTCGGTAATCATTTGAAACTGATCATAGATAGAGTCGATTGAGCTTATTATGAGATTTGGTATATAATCAGAATTTTTTGAAATGTTGAGCAATATAGTAAAATCATTTTTTAATTTTTGGTCGAAAAAAGGCTTATCATATAGTTTTCATATATGAAAATTGTATGATAAGCATTTTTCGAGATAAAAAATAAATAATTCAGGAATCATTTGAAACTGATGATAGGTAGAGTCGATTGAGATTTTTATGAGATTTAGTATATTCGGAGCTTTTTGAAATGTTGAGTTTTATAGTAAAATCGTTTTTTAATTTTTGGTAAAAAAAAAGGCTTAACATATAATTTTCATATATGAAAATTGTATGATAAGCCTTTTTCGAGATAAAAATTAAAGATTTCGGTAATCATTTGAAACTGATCATAGATAGAGTCGATTGAGCTTATTATGAGATTTGGTATATAATCAGAATTTTTTGAAATGTTGAGCAATATAGTAAAATCATTTTTTAATTTTTGGTCGAAAAAAGGCTTATCATATAGTTTTCATATATGAAAATTGTATGATAAGCCTTTTTCGAGATAAAAATTAAAGACTTCAGGAATCATTTGAAACTGATCGTAGGTAGAGTCGAATGAGCTTATTCTGAGATTTGGTATATAATCAGAGCTTTTTGAAATGTTGAGCATTATAGTAAAATCATTTTTTAATTTTTGATCGAAGAAGTTCTTATCATATAATTTTCATTTGAAACTGATCATAGATAGAGTCGATTGAGCTTATTATGAGATTTGGTATATAATCAGAATTTTTTGAAATGTTGAGCAATATAGTAAAATCATTTTTTAATTTTTGGTCGAAAAAAGGCTTATCATATAGTTTTCATATATGAAAATTGTATGATAAGCATTTTTCGAGATAAAAAATAAAGAATTCAGGAATCATTTGAAACTGATGATAGGTAGAGTCGATTGAGATTTTTATGAGATTTGGTATATTCGGAGCTTTTTGAAATGTTGAGTTTTATAGTAAAATCGTTTTTTAATTTTTGGTAAAAAAAAAGGCTTATCATATAATTTTCATATATGAAAATTGTATGATAAGCCTTTTTCGAGATAAAAATTAAAGATTTCGGTAATCATTTGAAACTGATCATAGATAGAGTCGATTGAGCTTATTATGAGATTTGGTATATAATCAGAATTTTTTGAAATGTTGAGCAATATAGTAAAATCATTTTTTAATTTTTGGTCGAAAAAAGGCTTATCATATAGTTTTCATATATGAAAATTGTATGATAAGCCTTTTTCGAGATAAAAATTAAAGAATTCAGGAATCATTTGAAACTGATCATAGGTAGAGTCGAATGAGCTTATTATGAGATTTGGTATATAATCAGAGCTTTTTGAAATATTGACCATTAAAGTAAAATTATTTTTTATTTTTAATTTAAAAATGCTTATCATATAATTTTCATATAAGAAAATTGTATGATAAGCCTTTTTCGAGATAAAAATTAAAGATTTAAGTGATAATTTGAAACTGATCATAGATAGAGTCGATTGAGCTTATTATGAGATTTGGTATATAATCAGAGCTTTTTGAAATGTTGAGCAATATAGTAAAATCATTTTTTAATTTTTGGTCGAAAAAAAAGGTGATCTTATATTTTTCATATATGAAATTGTTTGATAAGCATTTTTCGAGATAAAAATTTAAAAAATTCAGGAATCATTTAAAACTGATCATAGGTAGAGTCGAATGAGCTTTTTATGAGATTTGGTATATAATCAGAGCTTTTTGAAATGTTGAGCATTATAGTAAAATCATTTTTTAATTTTTGATCGAAAAAATTCTTATCATATAATTTTCATTTATGAAAATTGTATGATAAGCCTTTTTCGAGATAAAAATTAAAGATTTCCGTAATCATTTAAAACTGATCATAGATAGACTCGAATGAACTTTTTATGAGATTTGGTATATTCGGAGCTTTTTGAGATGTTGAGTTTTATATTAAAATCGTTTTTTAATTTTTGGTAAAAAAAAAAAGGCTTATCATATAATTTTCATATATGAAAATTGTATGATAAGCCTTTTTCGAGATAAAAATTAAAGATTTCGGTAATCATTTGAAACTGATCATAGATAGAGTCGATTGAGCTTATTATGAGATTTGGTATATAATCAGAATTTTTTGAAATGTTGAGCAATATAGTAAAATCATTTTTTAATTTTTGGTCGAAAAAAGGCTTATCATATAGTTTTCATATATGAAAATTGTATGATAAGCATTTTTCGAGATAAAAAATAAAGAATTCAGGAATCATTTGAAACTGATGATAGGTAGAGTCGATTGAGATTTTTATGAGATTTGGTATATTCGGAGCTTTTTGAAATGTTGAGTTTTATAGTAAAATCGTTTTTTAATTTTTGGTAAAAAAAAAGGCTTATCATATAATTTTCATATATGAAAATTGTATGATAAGCCTTTTTCGAGATAAAAATTAAAGATTTCGGTAATCATTTGAAACTGATCATAGATAGAGTCGATTGAGCTTATTATGAGATTTGGTATATAATCAGAATTTTTTGAAATGTTGAGCAATATAGTAAAATCATTTTTTAATTTTTGGTCGAAAAAAGGCTTATCATATAGTTTTCATATATGAAAATTGTATGATAAGCCTTTTTCGAGATAAAAATTAAAGACTTCAGGAATCATTTGAAACTGATCGTAGGTAGAGTCGAATGAGCTTATTCTGAGATTTGGTATATAATCAGAGCTTTTTGAAATGTTGAGCATTATAGTAAAATCATTTTTTAATTTTTGATCGAAGAAGTTCTTATCATATAATTTTCATATATGAAAAGTGTATGATAAGCCTTTTTCGAGATAAAAATTAAAGATTTCCGTAATCATTTAAAACTGATCATAGATAGAGTCGATTGCGCTTATTTTGAGATTTGATATTTAATCAGACTTTTTTGAAATGTTGAGCATTATAGTAAAATCATTTTTTGATTTTTTTGGTCGAAAAAAGCTTATCATATAGTTTTCATATATGAAAATTGTATGATAAGCATTTTTCGAGATAAAAAATAAAGAATTCAGGAATCATTTGAAACTGATGATAGGTAGAGTCGATTGAGATTTTTATGAGATTTGGTATATTCGGAGCTTTTTGAAATGTTGAGTTTTATAGTAAAATCGTTTTTTATTTTTTGGTCAAAAAAATGCTTATCATATAATTTTCATATATGAAAATTGTATGCTAAGCATTTTTCGAGATAAAAATTAAAGAACTCAGGAATCATTTGAAACTGATGATAGGTAGAGTCGATTGAGAGTTTTATGAGATTTGGTATATAATCATAGCTTTTTGAAATGTTGAGAAATATATTAAAGTCATTTTTAATTTTTTGGTTGAAAAAACGCCTATCATATAATTGTCATATATGAAAATTGTATGCTAAGCATTTTTCGAGATAAAAATTAAAGAATTCAGGAATCATTTGAAACTGATGATAGGTAGAGTCGATTGAGATTTTTATGAGATTTGGTATATAATCATAGCTTTTTGAAATGTTGAGAAATATAGTAAAATCATTTTTAATTTTTTGGTCAAAAAAATGCTTATCATATAATTCTCATATATGAAAATTGTATGATAAGCATTTTTCGAGATAAAAATTAAAGATTTCAGTAATCTTTTGAAACTGATCATAGATAGAGTCGATTGAGCTTATTATGAGATTTGGTATATAATCAGAACTTTTTGAAATGTTGAGCATTATAGTAAAATCTTTTTTTAATTTTTGGTCGAAAAATTGTTTATCATATAGTTTTCATATATGAAAAATGTATGATAAGCATTTTTCGAGATGAAAATCAAAATTTTCAGTAATCATTTGAAACTGATCATAGATAGAGTGGAAGAAGCTTGTTATGAGGTATGGTATATAATCAGAGCTTTTTGAAAGGTTGGGCATTAAAGTAAAATCATTTTTTAATTTTCGGTCGAAAATGCTTATCAGATAGTTTTCATATATGAAAAATGTATGATAAGCATTTTTCGAGAAAAAATTCAAAATTTCAGGAATAATTTAAAACTGATCATAGGTAGAGTCGAATGAGCTTATTATGAGATTTGTTATGTGCGGAGCTTTTTGAAAGGTTGGTAATTGTAAAAAATCATTTTTTAATTTTTGGTTGAAAAATGCTTATCATATAATTGTCATATATGAAAATTGTAAAATAAGCCTTTTTCGTGATAAAAATTAAAGATCTCAGTAATCATTTGAAACTGATCATAGATAGAGTCGATTGAGCTTATTATGAGATTTGGTATATAATCAGCCTTTTTGAAATGTTGAGCCTTATAGTAAAATCATTTTTTAATTTTTGGTCGAAAAAAGCTTATCATATAGTTTTCATATATGAAAATTGTATGATAAGCATTTTTCGAGAAAAAAATTAAAGAATTCAGGAATCATTTGAAACTGATGGTAGGTAGAGTCAAATGAGATTATTATGAGATTTGGTAAATAATCATAGCTTTTTGAAATGTTGAGCATTATAGTAAAATCATTTTTTAAATTTTCGTCGAAAAAGGGCTTATCATATAATTTTCATATATGAAAACTGTATGATAAGCATTTTTCGAGATAAAATTTAAAGATTTCAGTAATCATTTGAAACTGATCATAGATAGAGTCGATTGAGCTTATTATGAGGTTTGGTATATTCATAGCTTTTTGAAATGTTAAGCATTATAGTAAAATCCTTTTTTATTTTTTGGTCGAAAAATTGTTTATCGTATAATTTTCATATATGAAAAATGTATGATAAGCATTTTTCGAGATAAAAATCAAAATTTTCAGTAATCATTTGAAACTGATCATAGATAGAGTGGAAGAAGCTTGTTATGAGGTATGGTATATAATCAGAGCTTTTTGAAAGGTTGGTCATTATAGTAAAATCATTTTTTTAATTTTCGGTCGAAAATGCTTATCAGAGAGTTTTCATATATGAAAAATGTATGATAAGCATTTTTCGAGAAAAAAATTAAAAATTTCAGGAATAATTTAAAACTGATCATAGGTAGAGTCGAATGAGCTTATTATGAGGTTTGTTAGCTTCGGAGCTTTTTGAAAGTTTGGGAATTGTACTAAAATCATTTTTTAATTTTTGGTTGAAAAATGCTTATCATATAATTGTCATATATGAAAATTGTATGATAAGCCTTTTTCGAGATAAAAATTAAAGATCTCAGTAATCATTTGAAGCTGATCATAGATAGAGTCGATTGAGCTTATTATGAGATTTGGTATATAATCAGACTTTTTGAAATGTTGAGCCTTATAGTAAAATCATTTTTTAATTTTTGGTCGAAAAAAGCTTATCACATAGTTTTCATATATGAAAATTGTATGATAAGCATTTTTCGAGATAAAAAATAAAGAATTCAGGAATCATTTGAAACTGATGATAGGTAGATTTGATTGAGATTTTTATGAGATTTGGTATATAATCATAGTTTTTTGAAATGTTGAGAAATATAGTAAAATCATTTTTAACTTTTTGGTCAAAAAAAAGCTTATCATATAATTGTCATATATGAAAATTGTATGATAAGCATTTTTCGAGATAAAAATTAAAGATTTCAGTAATCTTTTGAAACTGATCATAGATAGAGTCGATTGAGCTTATTATGAGATTTGGTATATAATCAGAACTTTTTGAAATGTTGAGCATTATAGTAAAATCATTTTTTATTTTTTGGTTGAAAAATGCTTATCATACAGTTTTCATATATGAAAATTGTATGATAAGCATTTTTCGAGATAAAAATTAAAGAATTCAGGAATCATTTGAAACTGATCGTAGGTAGAGTCGAATGAGCTTATTATGAGATTTGGTATATAATCAGAGCTTCTTGAAATGTTGAGCCTTATAGTAAAATCTTTCTTTAGTTTTTGTTCTAAAAAATGCTTATTATATAAGTTTGATATGAAAATTGTATGAAAAGCAGTTTCCGAGAAAAAATCAACGATTTCAGGAATCATTTGAAACTGATCATTGGTAGAGTCGAATTAGCTTATTATGAGATTTGGTATATAATCAGAACTTTTTGAAATGTTGAGCATTATAGTAAAATCATTTTTTAATTTTTGGTTGAAAAATGCTTATCATACAGTTTTCATATATGAAAATTGTATGATAAGCATTTTTCGAGATAAAATTTAAAGAATTCAGGAATCATTTGAAACTGTTCGTAGGTAGAGTCGAATGAGCTTATTATGAGATTTGGTATATAATCAGACCTTCTTGAAATGTTGAGCCTTATAGTAAAATCTTTCTTTAGTTTTTGTTCTAAAAAATGCGTATTATATAAGTTTGATATATGAAAATTGTATGAAAAGCAGTTTTCGAGAAAAAATCTACGATTTCAGGAATCATTTGAAACTGATCATTGGTAGAGTCGAATTAGCTTATTATGAGATTTGGTATATAAACAGAGCTTTTTGAAATTTTGAGCAATATAGTAAAAGCATTTTTTAACTTTTGATCAAAAAATGCTTATCATATAGTTTTCATATATGAAATTTGTATGATAAGCATTTTTCGAGATAAAAATTAAAGAATTCAGGAATCATTTGAAACTGATTGTAGGTAGAGTCGAATGAACTTATTATGAGATTTGTTATGTTCGGAGCTTTTTGAAAGGTTGGGCCTTATACTAAAATCATTTTTTGTTTTTTTGGTCGAAAAAATGCCTATCATTTAATTTTCATTTATGAAAAATGTATGATAAGCCTTTTTCGAGATAAAAATTAAAGATTTCAGTAATCATTTGGAATTGATCTTATTTAGAGTCGATTGAGCTTATTATGAGATTTGGTATATAATCAGAGCTTTTTGAAATGTTGAGCATTATAGTAAAATCATTTTTTAATTTTTGGTCGAAAAAAGCTTATCATATAGTTTTCATATAAGAAAATTGTATGATCAGCATTTTTCGAGATAAAAATTAAATAATTCAGGAATAATTTGAAACTGATCGTAGGTAGAGTCGAATGAGCTTATTATGAGATTTTTTATGTTCGGAGCTTTTTGAAAGGTTGGGAATTATACTATAATCATTTTTTGTTTTTTGGTCGAAAAAATGCCTATCAAAAAAATTTCATTTATGAAAAACGTATGATAAGCATTTTTCGAGACAAAAATTAAAGATTTCAGTAATCATTTGAAACTTATCATAGATAGAGTTGATTGAACTTATTATGAGATTTGGTGATAAGCATTTTTCGAGAAAAAATTAAAGAATTCAGGAATCATTTGAAACTGATGGTAGGTAGAGTCGAATGAGTTTATTATGAGATTTGGTATATAATCTTAGCTTCTTGAAATGTTGAGCCTTATAGTAAAAGCGTTTTTTAGTTTTTGTTCTAAAAAATGCTTATCATGCAATTTTGATATATGAAAATTGTATGAGAAGCAGTTTTCGAGAAAAAAATTAACAATTTCAGGAATCATTTGAAACTAATCATAGGTAGAGTCGAATGAGCTTATTATGAGATTTGGTATATAAACAGAGCTTTTTGAAATTTTGAGCATTATAGTAAAGCATTTTTAACTTTTGATCAAAAAAAACTTATCATATAATTGTCATATATGAAAATTGTATGATAAGCCCTTTTCGAGATAAAAATCAAAGATTTCAGAAATCATTTGGAACTGATCTTATATAGAGTCGATTGAGCTTATTATGAGATTTGGTATATAATCAGAGCTTTTTGAAATGTCGAGCATTGTAGTAAAATCATTTTTTTAAATTTTGGTCGAAAAAAGGCTTATCATATAATTTTTATATATTAAAATTGTATGATAAGCATTTTTTGAGATAAAAATTAAAGATTTCAGAAATAATTTGAAACTGATCATACGTAGAGTCGAATGAGCTTTTTATGAGATTTGGTATATAATCAGAGTTTTTTGAGATGTTGAGCATTATAGTAAAATCTTTTTTAAATTATTGGTCGAAAAAATGCTTATCAAATAATTTTCATTAATGAAAAATGTATGATAAGCATTTTTCGAGATAAAAATTAAAGAATTCAGGAATCATTTGAAACTGATCATAGGTAGAGTCAAATGAGCTTATTATGAGATTTAGTATATAATCAGAGCTTCTTGAAATGTTGAGCATTATAGTAAAATCATTTTTTAATTTTTGTTCTAAAAAATGCTTATCATATAGTTTTGATATATGAAAATTGTATGATAAGCATTTTTCGAGATAAAAATTAACGATTTCAGGAATCATTTAAAACCGATCATAGGTAGAGTCGAATGAGCTTATTATGAGATTTGTTATATAATCAGAGCTTTTTGTGATGTTGAGCATTATAATAAAATCATTTTTTAATTTTTGGTCCAAAAAAACGCTGATCATATAATTTTCATATATGAAAATTGTTTGATAAGCATTTTTCGAGATAAAAATTAAAGATTTCAGTAATCATTTGAAACTGATCATAGATAGAGTCGAATGAGCTTAATATGAGATTTGTTATGTTCGGAGATTTTTGAAATGTTGAGCATTATACTAAATTCATTTTTTATTTTTTGGTCGAAAAAACGCCTATCATATTATTTTCATTTATGAAAAATGTATGATAAGCATTTTTCGAGATAAAAATTTAAAATTTCAGGAATCAATTGAAACTGATCATAGGTAGATTCGAATGAGCGTATTATGAGATTTGGTATATAATCAGAGCTTTTTGAAATGATGAGCATTATAGTAAACACAATTTTTAATTTTTGGTCGAAAAAATACTTATCATATAGTTTTCGTATATGAAAATTGTTTGATAAGCATTTTTCGAGATAAAAAATAAAAATTTCAGGAATCATTTGAAACGGATCATAGATAGAGTCGAATGAGCTTACTATGAAGTTTGGTATATATAAAGAACTTTTTGAAATGTTGAGCATTATAACAAAAAATTTTTTTTATTTTTTGGTCGAAAAATTGCTTATCATATAATTTTCATATAGGAAATATTTCGAGATAAAAATTGAAGATTTCAGCAATCATTTGAAAATGATCTTAGGTAGAGTCGAATGAGCTCATTATGATAAGCCGACGTGGATGTGGATACTGTCCTCAACAGCTGATTGAATGTTGCTCTCGTCTGGCAGCGACTTTCGTCTCAAGTTTTTTTTAATTGTGAGGCTCCCCCTCGGTATGGTTCTGATAGGATTAGGAGCTTTAAGCTGTCTCAAACTTGTGGAGAATTAGTGGAAAAAGCAGTCGAGGTTCCGACCTCTAAAGTTTTCTCGTTTTCTCCACTGTTCAGAGATGGCACGCTTCATGGGTGGATCTTAAATATACTTGCCTCAAATCTACTTGCCAAGTTTGAAGAATGTAACAAGCGTATCATACAATTTCAAAGTATGGAAAAAATGCTTTTTATACAATTCCATAGCATGGAAAAAACGCTTATCATACAATTTTATAGAATGGAAAAAATGCTTATCATACAATTTCATAGTATGGAAAAAATGCTTATCATACAATTTCATAGTATGGAAAAATGCTTGTCATACAATTTCATAGTATGGAAAAAATGCTTATCATACAATTTCATACAATAGAAAATTGCTTATCATGATGTTCTCATACAACTTTGGCGATAAAGATACTAAAAAAAAGCTTAAAATTTAATTCTAGAGTATGGAAAAAATGCTTGTTATAAAATTTCATATATAAAAAAATGCTTATTTTGCTATTTTCATACATACACTTTTACTCTATGAAATTGTATGAAAGAGTACGATAAGCATTTTTTTCTTATATGAAAATTGTATAATAAGCATTTTTTGTCAACCCGGGCAGGTGGAACCCCAAAAAAAAACGGAGTAACCGAGGAGCAATAGCCGGAAAAGGCAGCTAGAAAAGTCGAACCAAGCTCAACAACTGCTCCAGACACGACTGGGTTGATCAAAATGTCGCACGTCAAATGAGAGCTCGTGGAGGCCCACGTTTTAAAAAGGTAACAGAAAAAACTAACTACTAAACCGGTAAAATAAAAGCTGAACGCGAAAATAATCATTTTATATTATCTTTTCATTGCACATAAGTCCATGCTACAATACGATGCAGTGCATTTGGGTACGGTAGCGGAAAAAGCAGTTCACATGAATCTAGATGACAAATAAACAAGGATTTATAGGATACCGGTGCACTCATGTCAATAGAAACCAGGTAAGGCATGTGCTTCAATCAAAGAAATCTGATTTATTCAGATATATGTCTGGCGGTGACCAACAAAGACTTACTGCAGGTCCTCGGAAACTCACCAATAGTAGCACCAACAGTAGCATTAGTGAACACAAGTGAAATGAATTTTCGGATGAGTTTCCGGGTGGTTGAGAACTTCGACGAAGCTGATGATTTCATTCTGAGAAGGTATTTTAATCGAAGATTCGATGCTGTGATTTGCCGTAACAATGCAATGTTTCATATCAGGAATACTAAGCGGAAGTATGTCTACCACCCGTGACCTAAATCATATTTAAAGTAAATACGGGCTCAGTTAAATAGAGGGCGGTTAAATAGGGCCCAGAGGAAGCGGTCATCGTGTGAACTGAAAAATTTTAATGAGCTACATTGTGTTAGGCATGTACAAATAAAACCCAACAGCCAGGGTTTAATAAATTTAGGCAGACGCTTCTCCATCACAAAGAACGGCGCATGTGTTAGTTCAATAACGAACACACAGGGAGTCCCCGTGACTGTCTAGAGAATCTTAGCTATATTTTGCCGGTGAATACTAACAATTACCCAAAACTGAACTACAGATTTAGACATACTGCTCCAGTCATGGTGGGGGGCTTTTATTTAATCAAAACATTAAAAGAATAACCTCTTCAAGTAAAGATAGATCTCCGAAGTCAGAGACAGATGAACTTCCCGGAGAAAGCCTTTCCAGAAAATTTGGCATCAGATAAACGGTTATAAAATGGAATAGAGCATTTACAAAGGATGTGTCATATAGTGCACTAAAGGACACATCCTTTATAAATGCTCTATTCCATTTTATAACGGTTTATCTGATGCCAAATTTTCTGGTATTTCTGTTTGTTAAAACACTAGATGCAGCAATAGTTAATTTCGTTCCATTTGAGTACTTTAAAATCTTATATATCTGCCAGTTTCAGTCAACAAATTTATACAACTTGTCAAATTTTTTAAAAGAAAAGAAATGTCATATAGTGCTAGTTCAATCCGTTTCAATTCGTCATCACTTTGGTAAATTATTTCACATGTCAACCATCTGTCATTCTGTCATTCTATCGGTGCTAATTAAATACCTGCAGGTACCAGCCAATGGCGTGTCTGTCACCTTTGGTGTGACCTCTAATCCTCATTCTTATGCTATACTTTGTAAGGTTAAGTTGGTTAAATTTACTGTTGTCGAGCGTATTTTTTACATGGCGCAGCCAGCAGGTCCAAGTGAGGAGAAGAACCCATTGGGCATAACTGGACTCTAGCCAACGAAAATCAGCGAGCCGCCCATGCTCTGGGAATTTTGGTATAATGGGGGATGGTCGCTAAACACGGAATAAAACCAAACAATTTCTTTTTCGATGGATCACTTACGGCGACTCAAATAACAACGTTGCCAGAATAGCTGGATGGCAAGACCCGATTGATATGCGAGTAAACGTTAATATCTAATCTATACCTGTGCCTGGGGGAGAAGGGACAGGAGGAATTCCATAAGAGACGGCCGCACATGGATCTTGGGGCAACGCGATATTCACGGTTAGTTGATGCACTGGAGGTGGAAATCAAAAAGATGCGGAATGAAGCTTATGAAACTTTCCAGTTACCATCGCAGAAACAACAGATCAACGAGTCACTGGAGCAATTTCAGTCGTAGCTCCGCGGATTGGGATCAAGGTGCAATTTTGGCACGCTGGAAGATCGGATACTGAGGGACGTTTTGATAATAAATATGAATAACCAGGAAGCTCAGAACGAACTTTGCCGATCAACGAAGACTCCAGAAAAAGTCCATAAAATCACTTTGTCATATGAACGAGGAGACAAGTACGCTAAATCATTCGTTTCTATAGCCACCGGAGGAGGAATTTTGTCGATACGATCGGGAGGTGGCATAAAAATCAAGCAGGAACCAGTTGGAATTATACGAGGAGGATACCGAAACTTTCCTCCACGAGGAAGGGGATCGTTCGTTTTCTGGACGCGGATTTGCAAGAGGAGGAGGATTTCAGCAGGCATGCAGAAAGTGTTACAATTGCGACCAGCAAAGGTTTACCCCGGAACACATGAGTAGGAAACTTGGACACTATGAGCGAAAGTGCAGGAGCAAACAAACTAGTAACAGAGGACGATGGGCGTAAACCTGATTCAAGAACAAGACGAGGAACCCTTGGTTTATATCGACACACCGGAGGATAATGTAGTCCAATACGGAAGTTCGGTTGGCTGGATGAATCAGCCTGTGGTGCCAGCCTATTCACGTTCGTGGGATTCGGATAATTCTGGCGATTACGTAGTAATGGCAGTCTGATCCAAGACGGCGAAGAAACTCAAAATGGCGGGAGCGCAATTAGTTGTGAAGATTAGCGGAAGAACCACGTGTGTGGATTGATAGCGGAACTCCTATCTCAATGTTTAAGGTAACCGAATTAAGGAGCACCCTGGGTGCACAGAATGTCAAATTGGAGAGTTTAACACCGGAGGACATCGAGTCTTGCGACTATGGAAATGACCCGCTTAAACTAGTCTGAGTAATGAATGTACAACTGGAATGAAATGGATGGAAAACAGTAGCTAGAATACGGGTGATAGGAGGCAACAGACCGTCAATAATTGGACGAGACTTGATGGAGAACCTGGGACTTAAATTAGTACAAATTAATTATTTATTTATTTATGTATTGTTTAATTAATACAAATTAAATAAATTTGAGCTACGACGTTGTGACCTGCATCGGGATATTGGTATTATTTGTGACGCAAGTCACAATGGATTAGGGGCGGAGTTGGAAAGATTAGGTCCTGAAGGGTGGAGAACTATTTCATTTGCCTCAAGGTACTTAAATGATGCGGAAAAGACATATTTGACATATGAACTTGAAGTGCTCGCGGTGGGTTGGGGGCAGATTACTTCCGAAACTACGTCATGGGTCATGGGCTGAAAGTTTTAGTTAATTACAGATCATAAGGCTTTAGTCTCTCTTTTAAACGGAAACAAAGGAAAGAATAAGAAAAACAAAACGATGTTTAGTCGGCTTACAAGATGGTTTGATCGTTTGATTTTTTTTGACTTTGAAGTAGAGCATAAGCCGGGGGCAAAAAAAAATTTGGCGGATTATTTATCTCGCAATATTTATAATCCAAAATACGCCGCGGTGCCGGTAAGCGTGTATGAGAGCATGTTTACGGTGGCAAAAATTAACTCAATACTTTGCGCCTTGGGATACGATCAAACAAACTACACCGCGGGACCGGTAATTGCGTCATCCAAAACGCAATTAACCGATAACCATACTCTATGCACAATTTTGTCGGAAAATTTGCCATCAGAGGAGGGCACCGTTCCATGCAAAAACGGATCAACTAACCAGAAATGAACACATGGAATAATCCGACGGTCAACGAAATTGAATGAAAGTTTAAATGAAACTATTATCAATCCATGTTCAAGTTACTCAAAAATAATTCCACCCAAAAAATATGGAAAGAAGTTTCTGAAAAAGCAAGCAGCAGCGACGAGATTGAAGAAATACCAGCAACAACAACATCAAAATTAGATACAATCACAAAAGAGTCCAGACCTAATAAAACAAACAAAATACATTGCCGGTGAAGCTATTCCACCGGTTGATCCTAATAACTTGATTGTGTCTGTTGTATTATGGGGATACAAATTTTTAGTAAACTAACTTCAATACCAGAACTTTTCAATTTACAATTCATCAAATCTAATTATCAATCTGATCCACAACTTACTGCCATACGATAAATGATTAGAGAAAAAGATAGCGTATTCACGCTAAAACTTATGCTTTGGATTGCTACTATGCTGAATTTATTAATGACATCTATGTGAAAATGTCGTGTGGATGAACGACAAGCTTGGTATTCTAAACTCTTTAACTATCGCTATCAACAAACGCATCCACTACTACCATCCCGGGAAAACGAACATGTTCCAGGCCACCAAGGTCATTTGGTACCCCTACATCTACCTTTCTATAGCATCTATGGCCGACAATTGTTCAGAATGTACAAATTCGTGTAAGAACTTTAAAAATCTAATATCAAAACAGGATATGGAGAAAGTGTAGAGCATAAGGACCATAACGAAGCGGTGCAGCTTGATTTTTGGGGCCCAATTAGTTATCTAAACGACCAAAGAAGTATGTCAATGTAGCGGTGGGTCGGTTTGCTCGTTGGTAATCGTCTATGGTGTGTGGAAAAAATAAATCTGACAAAAAAAATGAAATTCTTAAAAAATTTTAAAGTGACCCAGGGTGTGCTCCGAAGAATTCACATAGATTAGGGAACAAAGTTTTTGTCAAAATTGTTTAAACGTTTTGTAACACGGAGGGAACCGAAGTAATAAAATCACCTGTAAATAATCATCGCGCTACTAGATGTGTGGAACGGACGAAAGGAAGCTTTAAAAACTCTATTCTCGCGTACGCGAAGGAAGAAATCCGGAGGCAATGGGAAACATGATCGGAATTACCAAAGGTACAGGAAAATAATTTCTAAGGTGAAATCAACAAGTAATTACAGAATTATCTTAAACAATGGCGTTGTTCTTAGGAAGTCTGCGGTGGCGTTGTCAAAGAAAAGTAAAAAAGTCCCAGACAATCTGCCTCAGCCGCCTATACCACAAGATTTTACGTGAAAAGAACAGTCGAAAAGAAAACAAATGTCGAATCATCAAAGAACAAAAAGCCACGAAAACTAAGCCAACTGCTTCAGCCGCTTACGCCACAAGACTTTAAGCGAAAAGAACAGTCGAAAAATAATACAAATATCGAATCATCAAAGATCAAATGCCAAAAAATCTAAGCCGGTCTACTACAAGCCGACAATTTCAACCGATCAGCGAGTCCGAGGGCGAGAATGAAAGCGAAAATGTGCAGCTTTCAATCACACGGACAATGGCCAGGCATACTCATTTGCCAGAATCGGAAAGAGAACCACCTCGACTCGTGGCACAACGTGCACCAGTGGCATCCACCACTTTGGAAGTGGCGGAAATTGCAGTTCCTCGGGTTGTATCTCTGACAACAGTACCAGTAACACCAGCGAACTCAACAGAACCATGTTCAAGCGCAATCGAAAATGTGGACGATACTGCGAAATCAACAGACACAAAAAAACATGGGCGGAAACAGCTACTAGTACCGTACTGTAGCCAGGACTCAAACGATGGTCAGGAAACGCCGACGTCTCAAAAAAACGGGCGTAAGCAAACAGCTGTCAGGAAGATGGGAGGGTGATGATAGAGCACATTATTAGAAAAACGAGCCAAGGAAAGGAGTAGCAGAATAGATGTAAAAACTTTGTTTAAAGTTTCATCGAAGCCCAGGGAGAGGACTAATTGTGATTTTCAAAGGTTTTCCTGAAACTCAAATCTTTTTATCGCCATCGGCGGTATTTCTGATTGTTAAAAGACTAGATGCTGCAATAGTTAATTTCGTTCCATTTGAGTACTTTAAAATCTTATATATGTGCAGTTTCAGTCAACAAGTTTTTACAACTTTTCAAATTTTTTAAAAGAAAAGAAATGTCATATAGTGCTAGTTCAATCCGCTTCAATTCGTCATCCTTTTGGTAAACTATTTCACAAGTCAATCATCTGTCATTCTATCGGTGCTAATTAAATACCTGCAGGTACCAGCCAGCAGCGTGTCTGTCACCTCTGGTGTGACCTCTAGTCCTCACTTCTATGCTATACTTTGTAAGATTGAGTTAGTTACCGATTCATTTGGAATTCTGAATTTAATATTGTCATACGGACTTTTTACAGAAGGTTTTGAATAACATCCTCAAGGATGTCACAGCAGAGAAGTTTTGCAGAAAAAACATGATTATTTTTACGGCACAATGCAAAATTGGTTGCTGCAAGATCGTCGAGCACAAAAATCAGCTTGAAGAAAAGGCAGCGACCGTTGGTGCGGAAAACCGAACCAATTAAAATGCTAAATCCTCCGCGAAAATTATCGCAACTGAAGTCATATATGGGCTCCATAAAAACCTTACACAAGTAATTGCCAGCGCTTGCTGAAACCTTCGCACCCTTTCGCCCTTTATAAAATCAAAAAATTGAATTTATATGGACGACTGAATGCCAAGCTGCATTTGAAAGTTTACAAGGGGAAGTGGCCAAAATACTTGAGCTACGACGTTTCCACGTGCATCGGGGTATTCGAATTATTTGTGACGCAAGTCACAATGGATAGGTGGCGGTGTTGGGAAAATTAGGTCCCGAAGGGTGAGAGCTATTTCATTTGCCTAAAGGTACTTGAATGATGCGGAAAAGAAGTTCTCGACAAATGAACTTGAATGGATCGCGGTGGTTTGGGGGGGGGCAGATTACTTCCGAAACTACGTCATGGACCGACAGTTTTCATTAATTACAGATCGTAAGGCTTTAGTATCTATTTTAAACGGAAACAACGGAAACAATAAGAAAAATAGGACGACATATAGTCTGTTTTTAAGATTTGTGGATCGTTTGATTTTTTTGACTATGAAGTAGAGAATAAATTGGGGGCGACAAAAAGATTTGGTGGAATATTTATCTCGTATTAATACCGATAACCATACTCTATGCAAAGTTTTGTCGCAAAAAAATTTGCCAGCAGAGGGCGCCGTGTCATGCAAAAACGGATAAACTAACCAGAAACGACAACATGGAATAATACACCGTCAACTAAAATGAATGAAAATTTAGTTGGGACTATTATCAATCCAAATTCAAGTTACTCAAAAACAATTCCAGCCGAAAAAATATGGATAGAAAATTCTGAAAAAAGAGCAATTTTTTAAAACGACACCCTAGTCTACACAGCAGCGACGAGATTAAAGAAATACCAGCAGCAACAACATCAAACATAAAAACAATCAAAAAAAAATCCAAATCTAATAGAACAAACTCAATACATTCTTCACCTTCGGCTTTTGCCGGTGAAACTATTCCACCGGTTGATCCTAATAGTTTGATTATGTATATTATACCACGGGGATACAAAGTTTTTAGTAAATTAACTTCATTACCAGAACTTTTCAATTTACAATTTATCAAATCCAATTATCAATCTGATCTACAACTTACTGGCATACGAGAAATGATTAAAGAAAAAGATATAATTATCACGGATCGCTACTATGCTCAATGCTCTATGGATCGCTACTATGCTCAATTTATTAATCACATGTATGTGAAAATGTCGTGTGGATGGACGACAAGCTTGGTATTCTAAACTTTTTAACTACCGCTATCAACAAACGCATCCACTTCTACCATCCTGGGAAGTCGAACATGTTCCACGCCACCAAGGACATTTGGTACCACTACATCTACCATTCCATAGTATCTATGGCCGAGAATTGTTCAGAATGTACAGATTCGTGTATGAACCTCAAAAACTTAATATCAAAACAGGATATGGAGAAAAGTGTAGAGCATAAGGACCATAACGAAGCGGTGCAGCTTGATTTTTGGGGACCAATTAGTTATCTAAACTAATCAAAGAAGTATGTCATTGTAGCGGTGGGTCGGTTCTCTTGTTGGTCATCGTCTATGGTGTGTCGAAATAATAAATATGACAAAAAAATGAAAATTTTAAAAACTTATATAGTGACCCAGGATGTGCTCCGAAGGATTAATATAGATCAGGGAACCAACTTTATGTCAAACTACGTTTAAACGTTTTGTAACACGGAGGGAACCGAAGTCAAAAAATCACCTGTAAATAGCCATCGCGCTACTAGACAATAGGAAGCTTTAAAAACTCTATTCTCGCGTACGCGAAGGAAGAAATCCAGAGGCAATGTGAAACATGCCGGAGCGAGCCCTCGGTGCGCTTTGTTTTTCACTTAACGCCACGACTAAACTAACACCATTTGAGGCTCATCATGGGCGGGAAGCAAATACTGTTTTAAGAAACCTCACCAAAAAACCTTCGCTTCAACATTTGAATTGGTCGGAAGTACTGAGAGAGAGAGAGAGAGAGATCTTTATTTTTAAATAATAACGATCCCAAGGTTCGGGACCTACCCCAACCTGCAGACACCAATTGGGGTGTGCGATCGGACTTGGTATATGATCTGAAAAGCAGGAACCACCCTAGGAAGCTCACAAAGGAGCAGCAGGTGGATCAACAGAAAAAGCCATCGGTTCAATTATACACCCCACAATCAAGCACGTCAGGCCAATTATATCAGACCTGGAGATCGGAATCACCAAAGGTACAGGAAAAAAATTCTAAGGTGAAATCAACAAGTAATTACAGAATTACCCTAATTAATGGCGTTGTTCTTAGGAAGTCTGCGGTGGCGTTGTCAAAGAAAAGTAAAAAAGTCCCAACCAATCTGCCTCAGCCGCCTATACCACAAGACTTTACGTAAAAAAAACAGTCGAAAAAGAAAATAAAAAACGAATCATCAAAGAACAAAAAGCCAAAAAAAGTAAGCCAACTGCCTGAGCCCCTTACGCCACAAGACTTTAAGCGAAAAGAACAGTCGAAAAAGAAAACAAATGTCGAATCATCAAAGAACAAAAAGCCACAAAAACTAAGCCAACTGCTTCAGCCGCTTACGCCACAAGACTTTAAGCGAAAAGAACAGTCGAAAAATAATACAAATATCGAACCATCAAAGATCAAATGCCAAAAAATCTAACCATTCTACTACAAACCGACAATTTTAACCAATCAGCGAGTCCGAGGGCGAGCATGAAAGCGAAAATTTGCAGCTTTCAATCAAATGAACGGTGGCCAGGCAGACTCAATTGCCAGAATCGGAAAGAGAACCATCTCGACTCGTGGAACAACGTGCACCTGTGGCATCCGCCACTTTGGAAGTGGCAAAAATTGCAGCTCCTCGGGTTGTATCTCTGACATTAGTACCAGTAACACCAACGGACTCAACAGAACCATGGTCAAGCGCAATCGAAAATTTGGACGATACTGCGAAATCAACAGACACAAAAAAACGTATCGTACTGTAGCCAGGACTCAAACGATAGTCAGGAAACGCCGACGTCTCAAAAAAACGGGCGTAAGCGAACGGCTGTCAGGAAGATGTGAGGGGTGATGATAGACAGGTATTAGGTATGGTTTTGCTCTGGTATTAGAAAAACGAGCCAAGGAAAGGAGTAGCAGAATAGATATAAAAACTTTGTTTAAAACTTCATCGAAGCCCAGGGAGATGACTAATTGTACTTTTCAAACGTTTTCCTAAAACTCAAATCTGTTTATCGCCATCGGCGGTATTCCTGTTTGTTGAAACACTAGATGCAGCAATAGTTAATTTCGTTCCATTTGAGTACTTTGAAAAATTATATATGTGCAGTTTCATTCAACAAGTTGTTACAACTATTCAAATTTTTTAAAAGAAAAGAAATGTCATATAGTGCTAGTTCAATCCGCTTCAGTTCATCATCCTTTTGGTAAACTTTTTCACATGTTAATCATCTGTCATTCTATTGGTGCTAATTAAATACCTGCAGGTACCAGCCAGCAGCGTCTCTGTCACCTCTGGTGTGACCTCTAATCCTCCCTTTTATGCTATGCTTTGTAAGATTAAGTTAGTTACGGATTGATTTGGAATTCTGATTTCAATGTTTTCGTTCGGTTTTTTACAGAAGATTTTGAATAACTTTCTCGAGGCTATCACAGCAGAGGCGTTTTGCAGAAGAAACATGATTTTTTTTACGGCAAAATGCAAAAATGGTTGCTGCAAGATCGCCGAGCACAAAAATGAGCTTGAAGTAAAAGCAGTGACCGATAGAGAAGGTGCACAGATAGGATGGCTCGTTATAAGTCGAAAGCCTTTAGTTTTGAGATATAAACGTTGCTGGAGTACGTCAGGAAGGAATCATTCTGGTCACTGTGAACATGCAGATTAGTAATGACCGAGAAGAAACAAAATCAGTTGAACTTTTATTGTAGTTTCCGCAACCTGGTCTCCGCATGCCCAGCATGGACGCTTACCCCATGCCCCGCATGGATGTCCTTACAGTGTTAAATGAAATATTGGGACTCGAGATAGTTAGCGAGGATTGTTTAAAATGAATTTATTGATTAACTATTGATAGTAAGAACCAACAGAAATCATAGCAGGATCATAGGTGCCTCAAAAACGGACTTCAAAGCTCCACAGCGTTCTGGCGATGCAATTTTATTGGTTGTAAGTTTCGTAAATTTTGCAGTGAATGGAATCTATATTGCAAACCAGTTATTATTTTTATATAACATGCGAAGATTGGTTGGAATGAATCCCCATGTGCAAGAAGGAGAATTGTTTGGCCGCCAGGTGTTATCTCAAAATCCGCTCAACATCCGCTCAAACCGCTCATTATGAAGCAAGATTTTGAGCGCAATCGTCTGAAAAACCCATTCACACCGCTCGAATCTTGCTTCAAATTAGACGAACAACCTCAAATTGCGAAGGCAGTGGTCATGGAAGATTCTCTAACAAAACTGTCGAGCAATTTTTTAACGTTCCCGGGCCGAGGTCTGCGACTCATGTTACGACCAAAAGGCTACGCCGAAATGGACTTTCATCATGCAAATTGTAATCATTCTGAGTCGCAATGGTCGCAACAAACCCGATTTGTGTCGCAATGGTAGCAAAACAACCACTTTGTGTCGCAATAGTCGCAACATAAGTCCCCGACCTCGACCCGGATTCGAAAATTCTTAAATAAAATTCAGCGGACTGGTAAAAAAGAAAAACTTGATAGGTGAGCAATCGCATGCAGCCCACTCTAGCACAGCATGGTATTTCAATGTCGCGCACATTATTTGTGGTCTAGACATTCGAAAATTATCTTGTTTGAGTAGAGTACGGTCGATCACATTTTTTTCAAATTGTAGTAAATAAATCAAATAATTTCTAAGAGGAAATCGACAAGTAATTATAGAATTATCTTAAACAATGGCGTTGTTCTTAGGAAGTCTGCGGTGGCGTTGTCAAAGAAAAGTAAAAAAGTCCCAGACAATCTGCCTCAGCCGCCTATACCACAAGATTTTACGTGAAAAGAACAGTCGAAAAGAAAACAAATGTCGAATCATCAAAGAACAAAAAGCCACGAAAACTAAACCAACTAATTCAGCCGCTTACGCCACAAGACTTTAAGCGAAAAGAACAGTCGAAAAATAATACAAATATCGAACCATCAAAGATCAAATGCCAAAAAATCTAAGCCAGTCTACTACAAACCGACATTTTCAACCAATCAGCGAGTCCGAGGGCGAGAATGAAAGCGAAAATGTGCAGCTTTCAATCAAATGAACGGTGGCCAGGCATACTCAATTGCCAGAATCGGAAAGAGAACCATTGGAAGTGGCAAAAATTGCAGCTCCTCGGGTTGTATCTCTGACATTAGTACCAGTAACACCAGCGGACTCAACAGAACCATGGTCAAGCGCAATCAAAAATGTGGACGATACTGCGAAATCAACAGACACAAAAAAAACGTGGGCGGAAACAGCGACTAGTATCGTCCTGTAGCCAGGACTCAAACGATAGTCAGGAAACGCCGAAGTCTCAAAAAAACGGGCGTAAGCGAACGGCTGTCAGGAAGATGGGAGGGGTGATGATAGAGCACATTATTAGAAAAACGAGCCAAGGAAAGGAGTAGCAGAATAGATGTAAAAACTTTGTTTAAAACTTCATCGAAGCCCAGGGAGAGGACTAATTGTACTTTTCAAAGGTTTTCCTGAATCTCAAATCTGTTTATCGCCCTCGGCGGTATTTCTGTTTGTTAAAACACTAGATGCTGCAATAGTTAATTTCGTTCCATTTGAGTACTTTAAAAATCTTATTTATGTGCAGTTTCAGTCAACAAGTTTTTACAACTTTTCAATTTTTATTAAAAGAAAAGAAATGTCATATAGTGCTAGTTCAATCCGCTTCAATTCGTCATCATTTTGGTAAACTATTTCACATGTCAATCATCTGTCATTCTATCGGTGCTAATTGAATACCTGCAGGTACCAGCCAGCAGCGTGTCTGTCACCTCTGGTGTGACCTCTAATCCTCCCTTTTATGCTATACTTTGTAAGATAAAGTTAGTTACGGATTGATTTGGAATACTGATTTCAATGTTTTCGTACGGGTTTTTTACAGAAGATTTTGAATAACATCCTCAAGGCTATCACATCAGAGCCTTTAGTTTTGAGATTTAAACGTTGCTGGAGTACGACAGGATGGACCCGTTATGGTCACCGTGAACATGCAGAGTAGTAATGACCGAGAAGAAACAAAATCAGTTGAAATTTTATTGTAGTTTCCTCAACCTGAGCTCCGCAACGCTGATGGACGCTTACCCCATGCCCCGCATGGATGTCCTCACAGTTTGTTAAACGAAATATTGGGACTCGAGATAGTTAGCGAGGATTGTTTGAAATGAATTTATTGATTAACTATCGATAGTAAGAACCAACAGAAATCATAGCAGGATCAGAGGCGCCTCAAAAACGGACTGCAAAGCTCCACAGCGTTCTCGCGATGAGATTTCATTATTGTAATTGTCTTGAATTTTGCAGTGAATGGAATCTATATTGCAAACAATTTATTAATTTTATATAACATGCGAGGATTGGTTGAAATGAAGCCCCATGTGCAAGAAGGAGAATTTTTTGGCCGCTGGGTGTTATCATACAGATCACAAAAGGTGAACAGCTTCCACTGAACAGGCAAAAAGTCAGAAAAGCGAAGAAGTAGCTGGAGTATTGCCGCACTGTCTTCCGAGCATTTCACCTACTGGTCACCGCCGGTATCACTGTTTCCCGCAGAGGAAAAAACAAGTGGTCAAAAGAAAACTTTGCCATCAAAAGTGCCTCCCGAGTCGAGACTTTTCCCCTAATTTAAAGCAAGATTTGAGCGGTTTGAGCGGTTTTTTTAGACGATTGCGCTCAAAATCTTGCTTCATAATAAGCGGTTTGAGCGGTTTTTGAGCTGTTTATATTAAAAAAAACGCACAAACATCGCGCAAGATTTGGCGCAAGATTTGAATGGTTTTCGAGCAGTTTTTCTAGATAAACCGCTCAAAAGTTTCAAATCTTGCGCAGTATTTGAGCGGTTTTTTTTTAGATAAACCGCTCAAAAACCGTTCAAATCTTGCGCGGTTTTTGAGCGGTGTTCTCCAAAAATTGAAGCGTGATTTTGAGCGCAATCGTCTGAAAAACCCATTCACACCGCTCAAACCTTGCTTCAAATTAGACGAACAACCTCAAATTGCGAAGGCAGTGGTCATGGAAGATTCTCTAACAAAACTGTCGAGCAATTTTTTAACGTTCCCGGGCCGAGGTCTGCGACTCATGTTACGACCAAAAAGCTACGCCGAAATGGACTTTCTGCAAATTGTAATCATTCTGAGTCGCAATGGTCGCAACAAACCCGATTTGTGTCGCAATGGTCGCAAAACAACCACTTTGTGTCGCAATAGTCGCAACATAAGTCCCCGACCTCGACCCGGGTTCGAAAACTTTTACATAATGTTCAGCGGACTGGGAAAAAAGAAAAAACTTGATAGGTGAGCAATCGCATGCAGCCCACTCTAGCACAGCATGGTATTTCAATGTCGTGCACATTTTTTGCGGTCTAGACATTCGAAAATTATCTTGCTTGAGTCGAGTACGGTCGAGCACATTTTTTCAAATTGTAGAAAAATCATTATCTGCTTCTTAGCGTCACATTGCCTTTTCCGGGCCCTTTTTCATTAAACCACTCAAAAACCGTTCAAATATTAGGTGAAAAACCGTTCAAAAACTGCCGCAAGAGATGAGCGGCTTGTGAGCGGTTTTTTAAAGCAAGACTTGAGCGGTTTGAGCGTTTTTTTTTTCGAAAAAAAGTCACCCAAACCGCTCAAACCGCTCAAATCTTGCTGGAAAACCGCTCAAACCGTTCAAATCGTTAGCGGTTTTTGAGCGGGATCTCGACCCGGGCTGCGAGGTCACGCGGGGTTTGCATGCGTAATTAAAATGACGACGAGGACAGGGATAGATGCGATGCGTCAATCAAAGTGAGACAAAGTGGCAGATGCCAGTCCATTCGTTCAAGATGCTGTGTCCAACACATTGAATTTCTTATAGGCTTTGCATGTGATTCTAGGCGAAAAATTGTTCAACCGTGATCCAGCGATTTTTCTCCTGAGGCATGAGCAACTTGCGTGTGGATGTGTATCTGATAATGATGCCACTAACGCACGAACAGATGGATCCACTGGACGGTTCCTGAATGATGTGGATGCTTAACGGATGGCAGGAAAATTAGACTCGGAGAGATCAGTTAATCGGTGAAAAATTGAAGACTGTGGAAACTTGTTTTTGCAGCACTTAATGATGTAGAGCAAAGCGGGAACAGAAGAAAAATTTATGAAGATGGGGAAAAAAGTCGATGGGACAAGACACGTGGCGGTATGCCCCTCTTTCGAGACCTGGGTAGATAGCAGATCTCTCATCCTGCCAAGGGAAACGGAAGCCCTCGAAAAAATACGCAACAAAATTTGAAACAAGAATCTCGAGGTGTTGCATCCCATTATGCTCAGCTACTTGTCCCATCATCGGCATTGTTTCAATAAAAATTTCATCTGGTCATGTTCGTTGAACTCCTTTCTTATGATCTCAACCATGTGTCAAACTTGACTTTGGACATCCGTCCCAAAAAATCACAGAGATTGACTTCAGCACATTGACGCTCATCGTTGTGGTTGAAAATTCGACTGGGAACATAAAGAGCCTGAGAGTTGAGTAAAGACAAGATATAATAATGATTTAGAGAGCTGAGAGATGAGGTAATTGACATTAGGGAAGTTTACTTTTTTTGTGTAGAGGAAGTTCTTTGTGTGGTATTTCTGAAACTACTTTTCGGTATTTTAGTAAGTCTTTTTTCCGAATATCTTAGAACTCTCCTCCCAACAGGTTTACCAAACACTCGATCAGCAACTGAAAAAAGGGCAATTGAGAATGGTTTGTTTCCGATGACTTAGGGAACATTTTAAGAATATTGGGAGTGTAGAGATGTATTGATTAAAAATCATCCAAAAAGTTTTTCTCTGTTCCAGTTGATTAATATAACTTTGTCGGAGCTGGGTCACTGGTGGAGCAATATGTACTTTGATCAAGTGGCTTTTGGGTTGAACCGAAACGTAAATGACCTCATGGTACAAATGTTGAATCATGATACCACACTTTCAATTGATATGGGAATCCAAAATGATGACCAATGTATTGGTTTGTATAACATCTCTCGGTAACTTAAAAAAAGCTATGTGTGTGCTTTGTAACTCTATTTCTCTTCCCAAACTGTTTTGATGAAATAAATTTTGTTTGATTATGTTTATGTTCAATTCACTATGTGTTCCAGCAAAAGCAAGTTTTTACAAAGTTTCGTCAATAGGGAGAACAAATAAATCTTATTCTACGCCTTGGATAAGTTTATGTTTTTTTTTTCCATTCGACTGTAAATACGTTGATAATGTTGATAAAACAAATGCGGATTTGGTTGACATGTACCATTTTGCAGAGGTTCAAAAAACTATAAGGTTTTGCAGGTCTGCTTAGACCAACAAGGGAAAAAATCGCTCTTTGGTTGAAATGATTTCATTTATAGCCTCGTAGAATATTAAATATAGCCGACTGTTTTTGATAGATTACTATTCAAATTAGTGTTATTTCACAGGCTAAGGATGAGAATATTCTATAACCCAAATCAAAAACTAGAATCACAACTATAACAAAAATTACACGGAAAAACTTTTAAAAAAATGAAAAACTAAACCCGGGAAATTTGGTAATTGAAGAAAATCGTGAACGAAAAATTCGGAAAAAATTCAGTCATAAATCAATAGATGCCTTTATGCTGCATTTTCTAAAAGTTTTGTTCACGATTGTCCTCAATTTTCAAACTTCACGGGTTTATTGCATTGATCAGTGATCCTAATATAAAAAACTGTTTAAATACTAAAAACTACGTTTTAAAACGGGTAGGATAAACTATTTTGATTTATAATTTATTTAAAAAACAGCAAACTCACGTTCTGTATGTAAAATTTTAATTTCTGCATCAGTAAGAGTTTTTGCATGACAATATGTGTAGTTGCTAGACATCCAATGATCTATTTGTTATCTTTGATTACAATTTTTTGCATTTTTGAGCAAGCGTAATCATCTAAGGTCACAAATTTTCTGTCAATTTTTTCTGATAAAGTTTTATAGCTTTTTTGCCCACAAAATTTTTCTAAAATTTTTGAAGAAAAAAGTAAGTTTAAAACAAATTTTCAATGCTCCAAGTGAGTTTTTGAAAATGCTTTCTACAACAAGCAGATTAACAGAGGAGAAATAAAAAAAGATTTTTTCGGGAGAACTAAAAATTTTCCCACACTTTATCTACCTTATGAACGCCTATTTTTTTTCACTCAAAATGCACTCAAAATCCGAAACAACCAGGCTCATGCTTCAAACTGTTTTTCTACTGATGTTGTTCGTGAAAATTGTTAATAATCAAAAAGTGTATATACTGTTAAAGAGATAAAATTAAATAAAAAAATCAGTTACAAAAAAAATTCTGAAATTGGAAGACCAAAACAAAATTTAAGTATTTTTGTGTTTTAGAATTTAAAGCTCTTCGCAAAGTCTTGTAGAATAGCAAGAAATTAAAAACAATTGGTTTGTGCAAGAAATACAAGATTTTTTATATTTTTCTCCATATTTTCAATTTATGACCGGGAGCTAAAAACACAAGATTGTTTTTTCAATAGTTTTTCTTATGCGACGTTCTATAACACCTTTGTTTTATGTAGAACTGGTTTCGTACATGTTTTTTTTATATGATTCTTTAGAGTTCAACTAAAGTGAAATGTTAATGAATTTCTATCCAAATACTGGTTCATTAGGTTTTTTGTTTTTCGTCAGCATAACTGGTTAGGACTTAAAAAACAATCTAAAAATATGTCAATTTAATTTGAAGTTTCATAATCAAACTCCTTGAAAAATCAGTATTCAAATTTTGTCTACAGATCAAAAACTAAATAAAAAATTGTTTCAGAGGTTAAATCTCTAAATTGAAGGACGATAGTCCAACTAAAAATTCAGTTTAGTAAATTTTGCAGTTCTCAACAGACATAAAGACTTTCAAAATTCGAGACGATTTTTCAAATATAATCAAAGTATAGTTGACATAAGCAAGTTTTTCCATTGATTCATTCTCTTTTGCAGTGAGGCGTCAGAGATGAATCTAGTGAGTTTTGTTGACTCTTTTTCTCCATTAGGACACATTTTTGTCTAATATTGTCGTTTTCAATCACATAAATGTTGCTTTTCGATTTGTCCAAACTCAATTTTCTTCAATAAGTAGAAGCACAGATTAAATATTAAATCTCTTTTTTTTGGATTCTTGGAACCAAAAATAACTCCCAACAATTCAACAATTTTTTTGATTTTTTGAATATTCGATGTAATTGTGACTAGCGTCATTTGTGGGGTACTTTTTTGACTAGAAAAACAGTCTCATCAAATACAGATGAAAAAAATGAAATAAAAAATAATACCATAGGAGCCAAGAAGTAAAGTGTATGAATCAATATATTGACCACTTTTCTGAGCTTTTGTACCGCAGATTATATTGAAAAATTGCTGTTTGTTTCCACTTTGAGTGACTTTTACGAATAGTTTGTTGTCACCCAAGCTTAATGTGTGTCTAACCACAAGTCGTACTGATCTTTGACAAACTAGAAAATCAAAATATTTCGATTTATTTCATTTTTTGCTAAAATCTTGAAACGATTGAGTAAATATCATTTCAAATACCATTTGTTTATTGCTGTTACACTCTGTACGGATAGAGATAAAAGTTTCAAAAGACATTATATTTTTTCTCACCAGAAACTGCCCTCCAGGCAAACTATAGTCTCAGCAACTAAACAGCGAACTCCCAAATGAATATAATGTTTTGTGATGGCTTTAAATTCTTAACTAGTAATCATTTCAATTTTCTGAAAAAAATTTAAAATATTTTTGATGATAATTGTGATTTAGTCCATACGTTTACAAAAGCACTCAAGTAGATAAATTATCCTTTGAAAGACCGTTTTAAAAACTAATTGTTAATTTCAATAAATAGCACAAACTGTTTTAGTTTTTTTTGGAATGTAAAAAAGCGTGTCAACTATTCAAAAAGAATTAAAAACGTTTAATTTTTTATCAGATGAAGCAAAAATAATTCAATTTTTAAAAAAACTGAGAAATTGTAGCGTTTTGTTTGAAAAATTCGCAAAATTGATTAAAAAACTTTAACATTATATAAAAATGTTTCAGCTTTTTGAACACGTGCGTAAAGTTTAGTTAAAAATTATTTAAGGAAAACTGAATTTTTCAAAAAAATTTTATATTCTGCATCAACTTATTAAATTTTTTTTATTGATACGGAAGCTCAGAAAAAGAGGTCAAACGTGAAGTTCGTCGATGTAAATGCGCTTGATATCAGATCCCTCATCCTACCAAGGGAAGCGAAAACCCTCGAATGGTTGCGCAACAAAAAAGAAATCAAAAATTTTGAGGTAATCCATCCCATCATGCTAAGCTAATGGTCCCATCATCGACCTTGTTCCAGTATGATTTCCAGTGCTGGAGGTTTGCATCGGTGATGTTTGTTAAAGTCCTCTCACATGTTCTTAAACATATGTCAAACTTGAATTGAGACATCAATTTGAGCCAAAAAATCACAGTGACTGACTTGAGCGTCTTGATGCTCAATTTGTTTGTGAAAAATCGACCGAGTACATACGATTGAACATGGAAAACTTTTGCGAGCATGAACTTGAAGTCAAAAGAGAATGAGAAATGGGTAAAGACAACCCATTTCAAAAACTTTTTATTTTGTTTTCTTCAATCACACAAAATGTCTATTTATATTTGTGTTTTAGATTGCTGTTTTCAATCAGAGTAAAGTTTTTAGTATTTGGGACATGAATCTTTATAACAAAAACCGCAAACAAGACCTCTTTTGCTCGTGCAAGAAAAACTTATTTTGCAGGTAACAGTCAGAAAAAAATAACTAAAAACAGTATCTCTGCAACTTTACTAATCCAATCGTTTTTTTTTGTAAAAAATCAATAAAAATTGTTGATTTAAGAGCATTTTGACAATTTTTTGATATTGCAGTAGGTTTATAAGAAAACCTCAAAATTGATAATACTTCTAAGGAAGACCTCTGGAAGTTTTAAAACAAACCCAATCAAACAAGATTTTGAGTTTTGAAAAAATGAAAAAAATGTCTTTGGTGGGGATTTTCGACAGGTTTTGTCATTGGTTTTGGGAAAAAAGAGTCAATGATGATTTTTCAAAGTTTGGATGATCATCAAAATTTTCTAGAAAAATTGAAAAAAAAATCCTTTCCAGGCGCAATTAAGTAGTGAAATTAAAGCTTTTAGTTGCAATTATTGAATCAATTTTATTTGTTTTTGTAGTAATTTTCTAGATTTTTGAGAGGAATTTTCTTTTGAACAAGATAAACAAAAATTGTGGTAGAGGATTTAACTCTTTCCCTGCTTGTATGTATTTTTTTACAATTAGCAAGAAAGGAACTATCACGATTTCAAGAAGGACACTCCCTCAAGCTCCGAGCAATCAATGGTTTAATCGTCTTGTGAAAATTAGTTTCCTTGTTACTAATATCTCAAACCAATTCGTAGAAAGAACAACTAGCGAAACAACGGCAAGCAAGTGCCACTGTAGCAGAATTGAACAAGACTGTGGAAAAGGAAGGGAAAAGTCGGAAAAACTGAACAAGAGAATGAGAGCTTGTGAGCAACATTTTCTGATGAGTAGGGAGATATGCAATAGAATACATAAAATTGACTTTTAAATGTCCAAATTAGATTCCTATGACATCACCGAAAATAATGGTAAAACATAATTCCAGCTGGACAACCAGATTATGGCATACCGAAGCCGTTGCTGCGAAATGGCCACGTGAACTGTCTTTTATCGATCAAAGGCAGACTAGCATACACAGATCATTAGTGTTTTTTTTTCGCGCGCAGCAGTGAATTTCAATGTTCATAGTAAATTGATGCTCAAATATCTCATTTACTTACAAATAAAAGAGTATTATCAAAATCAGATTACGATTCGAAAACTTGCGTTGAGTCGCCATTGATGATTTACTTGTATTGAAAGAATCAGTTGAGCGCAACATGTTCACTCATAGATTTGGCACTTCAAAAAGGAGGCGAAGTAAAGGAAATATTAAAAAAAACATGCTAAGATTCAACAAACATATCATTCATAAGAATGGTCTCGATGGTTTACAACTTGTTTTTGATTAGCGAACTGCGACAGCTTCTTCAACACATCAGGAAAACTCAACAGACCTTTTCTCAGTTGTGAGGATCAAATGCGACATATCAATTCAAAAACGCTTAACACTACATGAAACTCTACTCGAGAAATTTATCCGTTCCAACATTACTGACGACAAAGAGCATAAATTCTTAAGAAATGTCGCAATTTAAGATTTTATAACAATTTGCGTTCCAAGGAAGATTTACAAGCAACCTAAACAAAGTTTGCATTGGTAAAAACTTTCATTTTTTCTTTCAAAATCTCGGACTTTACAAAACGATTCTTTTTTTTGTGCATAAAAGATCCAAAACTTATAATCAGTGATTTTTTTTTCCAATTGAGATTTGTCGGCTAAACAAACAGAGCTACAACTGTGTACAAAACCTCTCACAGTGTGAATGATCGAGCAAAAAAAAGTTCTGATAGATTCAACGCTAGAACGCTATGTTAATAATCAACCCTGTTTGTAATCAATGGTGCGAGATACGATCTGAACCTTATAAAATTTTATTTGATTTTATACCTTATTTGTGACAGAGAAATAGAATAAAGTTTCTAAAAAAGCAAACTTGTGAGATTGTGCATTGTCAAGATATGATGAATTATCTGAGAGGAAAAAAAAGCACAAATTCATCTCTGGAAAATTTAAAAAATTTTCCCTACAAATAATTTATCAGTATGCTCAGATTTGGCACAACCGGAATAAATTTTAGAAAGCTGAGAAACAACAACCCTCTAGAAAATCTTTTCAAATATTACCAAACATTGATTAAGACAGGATTTGATCAACAAAACCTAAGTATTAGATCTAATTAGACAAACATCTGGGAAAAACACGAACGATTTTGAAGACGCTTTAGATTTTGTTACAACAAAAATGACGTTGCTACGCTGTCAAGCAAAAGTCATAAGGTCTTACCATCATAAGGTAATTGAATTACTGAAACAATTGGAAAACTGAGTTAAACGTTTCCGAATGTAACAAGGAAATGAAAAAACTGACTGTGGCAATCTTGTTGGCTACTGCGATTACTGAAAATTTTGTAGCTATGGATTGGCTGATAAGGAGACAGGAATCCACAATGAAGCTGAGACAAAGAAGCTTCAGTGTAATATATCGCACGGTTATAAATTGATGGACAAATCCAGGCACATCAAAAATGAGCATCTCATTGACAAATTAAAAGTATGAAGACAGCCATTGAACACAGAGAAACAAAGATTGTACAAGGTATAAACTGAAATTACCTCTCACTGAGGGGTAATTTTTTTGTTAAAGCACTTTAGTACTGTTTTTGCAGTTTTCTTTAACTTCAATTTGCAGACCGATGTCAAATTCAATTTATTGACATTTCGACTCCCCCTCCCAAGAACACAGTATTTGAGGTATCTCTATTTTTTTCTAAATTTTTGAGAGCGCTTTTTTAATCAGTAGTCTTAAAGTTGAAATAACAATTTTAATAAATTGCTTAACAATACATTTCAAAGTCCCGGAGAAATGGAATAAACCAGTCTATTTTACAAAATTCACCGATCCAAATTCACCGGTTCAAATTGATCAAATTTCGTCAGAATATTCGGGCCATACCGTTTTAATCGGAGTTTATAGAATAAACTAGTTAAATGGAGTTCTACGGTGCTCGAGTAAATAACTCTTTAGCCTTTAGGAAAATAATTGTTGAAAAAAAAGTAGGCGAAACCTGAATACATCGAAAAAAATTTTGTTTACTAACTCATTAACCGCTGACGGGATCTAATTCTTTGTTAAAGCATTCAATTGAAAATTTTTATTTTCTGATGGGTCATTTTTTTCGAAGTTTTAACAGTAGGAAAAATTTTTTTAGTAAATCTTCAGAAAGTAAGACCGGATTGAGGGTACTTTTTTAAATAAATAAATAGGGACATATACTTTGAAACGATCTATTGAGGCTCTACCTGTGTTTGCTTACAGATCCCTTCCAATTGCTCGCAATCGCCAAATTTAGGTTCTTGCTTTGGAAACGTATTACAGGCTTCCCAGTTTAATTATTTTCTATTTTGAGTAAAAAGACCACAAACAGAAGAGCACTGAAACAATCGATAAGAAATAACTTCAATCCGTTAGGTGCTCGTAAATGCCAATCCGGAAGGGTCCCGTTTTTGCCAATCCAAAATGGTCCCAAGAAAATAAAGGAAGATCTTAATTTTGCAAACGTGGAAAGGTCTCGAAATTCTACTTTAAGCTACTCCAGAGGAGCCCAAAAACATCATTTTGCCAGTTCTGAGGGGACCCAAAATATAATTCGGAGCGAACGTGGTTTTGACAATCCAAAAGGGTTACAACCAGAAGAATCACGATTTTGCCAAATCGAAAGCGTCTGCAAAAAACATTCTGTTTGAGTCCCTACATTGCCAATATGGAGGGACCCCATAAACGCTCATCCGGAAAGGTCCATATTTCGCCAGTCTATAAGGTTCCCTTTTTCGCCAATCCGGAAGATCCCTAAAAATGGAAATCCGGAAGCTTCCCGAACTCGCCAATTTGGCAGGATCACCAGTTCGTCAATTTGGAAAGGTCCTTTTTTCGCCAAAACAGAAGTTTCTCAAAAAAACCATTCCGGAAGAATTCTTTTTTGGCCCATTTGAAATGGTTTCAAAAAGCCCAACCGAAAGGTCCCGAACTCGCCAATTCAGAAGGGTCCCGAGCTTGCCAATCCGAAAGGTTCCCTATATCACCGGTCCCGCAAGACGAAGAGTCTCTTCTTCGCTACTTCAAAAGTATCCCAAACCCATCAGCCCGGAAGCGTCTGAAAAGTGCTAATCCCTGTAGAACCAATTCCGATAGGTCTCGATTTTGTCAAACCGGAAGGGTTCCTATTTCGTCAATCAGGAAAGGTCCTTATTTGGCCAATTTGGAGGGGCCCAAAAAAAATAAAATCTTGAAAGACTATCTTTTGTCAATCTGGAGGAATTTAAAACGAACTTGCAAGAACCGGAAGGGTCTCGAAAGCGCATTCTTCAAAAGTCTTTATCTCGCCAATTCAAAAGAAAAATTAAAATGATTATCCAGGGTGGACTTATTTTGGTAATACGGAAAGAGCTCTTTTTCGCCTATCCGGAAGAGTCTTTGTTTCGCCAATTTGGAAAGATTGCCGTTTCCTGAAGCTGGAAGAATTCCGAACTCGCAAATCCGGAAGCGAACCTATTTCAACAATCCGGAAGGGTCCCAAAATCGCCAATCCCGAAGGATCCTTATTTCGCCAATCCGGTTTGGTCTCGGTTTGGTCTCGACTCAGAAAAATCTCGATTTTGCTAAATTGGAAGGGCTCCTTATTTCGCCAATTCCGAAGGGTCCCTGTTTTGCCAATCCAGAAAGGGCCCAATTTGCCCATCCAAAAATGTCTCGAAAACATAAACCTGGAAGTGTCTCGAATTTTTGGCCAATTTGGTAGGGCGCCAAGTTAAGCCAATTCAAACGGGCTTCAAAGAAAACGCCAATCAGGAAGGATTTCGAAGTCACCAACCCAAAAGTGTCTCAATTTTACCAAAACGGAAGATTTTCAAGAATGCCATCCGGAAATCTCATTATTCGGCCAATCCTGAAGGGGCCCTATTTTTCAATTTGGAAAAGTCCCAAGACTACCAAAGGTCTACGTTTTGCCAATCCTGAAAAATCCCAAATTCGCCAACTCGGATGAGTCTATACAATTCAGGTAAAGTTAAACAAAATCTCAATGGATGATCAATTTATGGTGCAGAGAAGAAAACTTCAAAAGAATTGTTCAAAACCAAGATTTAGAAGACCTCTGAAAACAAGGGAAAACGGAAGAAAAACTGCAGTTATACATACATCGGAGTCCAGTCAACATTGCAAAAGACCCTGAAGAACAGAAGACCGATGAAAACAGACCGACGATTGATGAGCGAGTCGACTACAGTCGAACAAAAGCATGACCCTGCGACTTCAGTTGAAACCTTGAAACCCACCGGTGTAAGTTGAATGCAATAAGCACCACAGTGAATAAGCGACAACTCCTTAATTCACCGAGTGAATAAATACAACTCCGGGTGTCATACTGCCACTGCAATAGCAGTAACTGGATGATGTAATTATAACCTTCAGCGCTTTTAATTAATATTATTAAAATGTGTCCAAGGTCATATCAGAGACCTTGACACGCAGCTGAGAGCTCAGAGTAGCAACTGCTGGACTACTCTCACTAGCTATAAAAACAAAAGAAAAACGATTAATTGGAGCCAAAGTTGATACCTTCTCGAATTACAAATTAGTTTTTCATAGCGATACCTCATAGGATATCACATGGCGCAGCCAGCAGGATTCTCAGCTCAGGACAATTGTACAGATATGGGAAAACCAATATTTTGGGCGACAGCAAATTTAGATCCACCGTGGCAATTTAAAATGTGGTTCGAACAATTTCTAAGGGCGGTGACAGTAAAAGAAAATGTAAACCCAGAAGTTATGCTGGAGGATCCAAAAGATAATCTAGAAGAACCACCACCGAGACCAGAGACGCCACGAGATGGAGAAAATGAAGCTGCGACGACAGCCAAAAACCTCAGAGATGAACTAGCAACAGATTGCGTGATGCTGGAGAATGAGGAGAGAAGAACACGGGGCCCAAGGGTTGGCCACAACGTTTATTATAACGAGGTACAGAAAAAGCTTGTATCAAGATTATTTCTCTCGCTTGGAACAGAAGGAAAGCAAAGATTCTTGCAGAAAAACGGGAAACCTAATCATTTTGCAAAGATGTGCAGATCTCAACAGGTGAGCGAAGTTGCGGAAGAATCAGAAAGATCGGAGGAGGAATGCAATCTTATAAGAGAAATATTCGGTTCATGTAGTGATTTCGAAGTTATGTCCAAACAACCACAGGGCCGGAAGCCAATCGAATCTCAAAATATGTGGGGGATAGAATCAACGAAAACAACAGGCAACTCGTTGGGGAAAAAGTGAGAGTTGAAAAAATTGACCTACTTAGAGTACCCACATCAAACAAAGTAAAATCACTAAAGGCCATTGTGAGAATAGATAATTAAATCATTCAATTGACCGTAGATATTGGAAGTCCAGTATCTTTTCTGAATTGGGCAACGACAAAGGAAATAATCAATAAATCGAACAAACCGAGATTCATCCCGTCCGAGAAACTAAACTTGGTTACTCAATTCGTAGATTATAATAAACAACCGATTTGCGTGTTGGGGGCGTTGAAGACAAACCTACGTTCGGCAGGATGGGAAGTAAAAGGAGCCACGTTTTTGGGGACGGAAAGGAGAACCAGATGCATAATTGGGTTGGATTTACAAGGACAAGGGGGGATCGCAACCACACAAAAACCTGCTCCAAAAGAACTATCAAGGTTTGACGTGCTCATGTGCGAGCAGTCGGAAGGTTGGAAAAACAAATTCCTTAAAAATTTCAGTGATTTGTTTGTCAGACAGGGAATTTCAAAAAATCACACTATAAGCTCAAATTTTAAATACCCGTTGTGCCCGATTCAAGAAAAAGGGATAAGAACCCCAATGCATATACAAGATAAGGTGGAGAAAGAAATTGAAAAGATGCTGACAGAGGGTCACAGTAACAAGTTGGACAAGTGCACAAGCGATTGTTTCGTAGCTCCAATTGTAATAACAGTAAAAAAAGATGACTGGATAAAATTGGCGCTTGATGCAAAGCCAATAAACAGACAAATTTTCAGAAATAAACATCAAATGCCGAACGTAGACGAACTCAATGATGGGGTAAGCCAAATAGTTACAGAAAACAAAGAGAGCATACTCTACTTTACAATGTTGGATCTGAAACATGCATTTAGTCAGTTAAAATTGGCTGCTGACACAGCAGAACAATGTGACTTTAATATCGTCGGTGGAAAGGCTACTGGGACCTATAGGTTCCCTACAGGATTTTATGGACTGGCAGATGTGCCAGCCGAAGTCCAAAAAGCTATGGACGGAGCAATTAACCATGCAACGTTTTTTGGACGATGTTCTCATTGTGTCAAAAGGCAATGAAACAGAACACGGAAAGTTAGTAGAGACAGTACTGAAAAGCTCAGATGACAAAAATCTAGCTTCGAAAATCTTGAAACGTGAACTTATTCATGTCCAGGTCGACTGGCTAGGACACCATCTCTCGGAGGTGCGAGTCAGACCACAAGCTTGTGAGCTACTTTAGAAAAACAATCAGATGAAGGGCTGTGGGTTCCCATCTCTCAAGAAAAATATACTCAACAAACGAACTGGAGTTACTTGCAGTTGTTGGGCAGTTAATAGATACAGGCATTGTTTATTGGGTAAGGCGTTTACCATCGCAACAGACCACAAAGCCTAAACTTCAGCCCTAGATGGGAACAAGTCAACTAAAATATATCAATCACGGTTGACACGATGGGTCGATGGATTATTGCCCTGTCAATTTAAAATAGTTCGCATTCCAGGGAAGGACATGAGGATAGTCGATTGTTTATGGTGTGATCCTTATAATGATCCTTGGTCCGAATCGGAATTAGACGAAAAATTTGTAGTAGCATCAATTAACTCTTTTCATAAAGCGTTAGACTGCAGGAGCAGTAGGCTAGAAAACAGTGGGCGGCTCAACCGGAACGGAAACTTTTTAGAATGTTCTAGAAGGAATGTGGCGAAAAAGTCATCGCTTCGTGATTGCTATGGCAACCAAAACGGTCAAAAACGAACAAAACTCGCCCGGAACGAAATAAATCAACTTTCGTCGCGACCGTCGAAACAGCTAAACAGCAGATCACAAAGAAAACAGATCAAGTTTTCTCAATTTCAACCCAACAAACAGTCGTGCCTGAAAACTGCGAAAACAGTCCGAAAAAATTCAACGAATCAAAATAAAAAAAAACACACTCACGGAAGGAGATGTCAGAAAAATTCAATTGGTCTTACGACTGGTGGTCGCATACACCACAAGAATGGAGAAACGACGAAAGTGAGGAGAACATCCTCGACCCGAAGTGGAATCGATCACTATCTAGCACAAACGAACTGTCAGAGGAAGAGGAGGTCACAGAAACTCTGCAGCGACAAAGAAAAATAGTTCGAGGGAGTCGGAAAAATAGGGACAGTTTGGATAGTGAAACAAGAAACCAATCAAGGGTTGAGTGGCAACTTTCACAGGACCAACAAAAAGAAGCAGAGAACAAGCTACTGTCATTATGGCAATTGATTGGGGGGAGTCGAGCACTCCGAGGAACATCAATCGAGACATAGTGGCAGATACGGAAGAAAGCGTATCAGTACCAATAAGCATCGTGCCGGCCCAATCAGAGGGAGAAAAATTGAGCGATGTATAGGTAATAGAAGAAGACCTTACGACCACTGACGAAATGGACGAAGAACAATAAGTGTGCGCAATAGAACCACCAAAACGACAAGCACATAAGCCGAAAGAAGACAAGAAGCTGCAAAAGCAGCAAACGGAAGACACACTAGATAATCTCTCAAAATTGTTTGACAAAAGCCTTCTCGCAGAACTGACCTCAGAGGACACTTTAAAAAAGTTCTGATAGATTCAACGCTAGAACGCTATGTTAATAATCAACCCGGTTTGTAATCAATGGATCAACCCGGTTTGTAATCAATGGTGCGAGATACGATCTGGACCTTATAAAATTTTATTTAGAGAAATAGAATAAAGTTTCTAAAGAAGCAAACTTGTGAGATTGTGCATTGTCAAGATATAATGAATTATCTGAGAGGAACAAAAAGCACAAATTCATCTCTGGAAAACTTAAAAAAATTTTCCCTACGAATAATTTATCAGTCTGCTTAGATTTGGCACAACCGGAATAGTTTTTAGAATGCTGAGAAACAACAACCCTCTAGAAAATCTTTTCAGTGATTACCAAACATTGGTTAAGACAGGATTTGATCAACAAAACCTACGTATTTGATCTAATTAGACAAACATCTGGGAAAAACACAGCAAAAACGAACGATTTTGAAGACCCTTTAGATTTTGTTACAACAAAAATGACGTTGCTACGCTGTCAAGCAAAAGTCATAAGGTCTTACCATCATAAGGTAATTGACATACACTGAAACAATTGGGAAACTGAGTTAAACGCTTCCGAATGTAACAAGGAAATGAAAAAACTGACTGTGGCAATCTTGTTGGCTACTGCGATTACTGAAAATTTTGTAGCTATGGATTGGCTGATAAGGAGACAGGAATCCACACTCTGAGACAATGAAGCTGAGACAAAGAAGCTTCAGTGTAATATATCGCACGGTTATAAATTGATGGACAAATCCAGGCACATCAAAAATGAGCATCTCATTGACAAAGTAAAAGTATGAAGACAGCCATTGAACACAGAGAAACAAAGATTGTACAAATTCCCTTTTTTGAAAACGTTAAACTCAGAATGTTGAAGTTATACTAGAAATTTTTTGATAAATATTGCAAGGAAATCAAGGTCCAAGAGCTGAAGATGAATAAGGAATCTTTGTAGCTAGCATTAGCAAAAAAAGCCTGATGATTGTTTTTTTTCTTGAAAAAACCAAAAGATTACAACAAAAAAGAATTTATAGCCAAGGCAAAGACAAATTGTTTCTCGCGTACATGCTGTATTGTCGAAAAAAGCTTTATTAACGAGAAAAATAATTCTTCAAAGATTATTTTTTCTCTGTTGAAATGTTTTGTTTATGGAGCGAGACGTAATGCTGCTTCGATATTCAAACTAACAAGTCCAAACTTACTAGCAAAGGAGTAACAGAAGAAAACTAGAAGGGTGGGGATATTCCACAATTTAAATAAAGACCAGTTCTTAACCAAGCTTAAAAAAATCAAAGTCGTTCAACTGTGATTCAAAACCACAAAGCACTGATTTAGAACAATTGGTCCAACTAAAAAATATACTCAAAACTGCAAATTCATAACGATTGAGTTCATACTAAACTATCGAAAAGTAGATCAAACGCCTAAATTGTAGATCAAACGCCTAATTAGATCAAATGCCTAAAACTTCATACTATGCATAAATTTAGATAATTTCTTAGTAATTCAAATAGTGAAAAAAAACGTGTCGTCGAAGTTGGGTTGAATAATTTCGGAAAGTTTCAAAATAAGTTCAGAAACCAAAACAAAATATTAAAGGACCAAGAAAAAAAACTAAATATAAAGTACAAAACCAAAAACAGCAAAAGAGGCACCATAAACTTTAGAGATATCAACCCAGAGGGAATGCATGACCACTTTGCAAAAGATTATTGTTTGATTGTTTCAATTAGATTACACCTGATCAATGCGATTATTTGAAGTTTTCTCTGTTGTACCTGTACTGTATGGTTACTTGAATTTTAATGCACGTGATTTCTGAATTCTCACCAATCGCAAAGGGTTGAGCGAGTAATGCGAAGAAATCACGAGGACTGCAAGGAGAATCAAGAATTTTCACAAGAAAAACATCTCTCAACTGTTAAACTTCGGTAAATATTTTTGTACTAATCTGCGTACAGAAAAATTAATTTCAGATAGAAAGGGCACGACAAGGTATAAACTGAAATTACCTCTCACTGAGGGGTAATTTTTTTGTTAAAGCACTTTAGTACTCTTTTTGCAGTTTTCTTTAACTTCAATTTGCAGACCGATGTCAAATTCAGTTTATTGACATTTTGACTCCCCCTCCCAAAAACACAGTATTTGAGGTATCTCTATTTTTTCTAATTCTTAGAGAGCGCTTTTTTAATCAGTAGTCTTAAATTTGAATAGCAAATTTAATAAATTGCTTAACAATACCTTTCAAAGTCCCGGAAAAATGGAATAAACCAGTCTATTTTACAAAACTCACCGTTCCGAATTCACCGGTTCAAATTGATCAAATTTCGTCAAAATATTCGGGCCATACCGTTTTTATCGAAGTTTATAGAATAAACTAGTTAAATGGAGTTCTACGGTGCTCGAGTAAATAATTCTTTAACCTTTAGGAAAATAATTGTTGAAAAAAAAGTAGGCGAAACCTGAAGTAGGCAAAAAAGTTTTTGTTTACTAACTCATCAACCGCTGACGGGATCTAATTCTTTGTTAAAGCATTCAATTGAAATTTTTTTTTCTGATGGGTCATTTTTTTCGAAGTTTTAACAGTAGGAAAAACTTTTTAGTAAATCTTCAGAAAGTAAGACCGGATTGAGGGTACTTTTTTAAATAAATAAATAGGGACATAGACTTTGAAACGATCTATTGAGGCTCTACCTGTGTTTGCTTATAGATCCCTTCCAATTGCTCGCAATCGCCAATTTTAGGTTCTCGCTTTGGAAACGTACTACAGGCTTCCCAGTTTATTTATTTTCTATTTTGAGTAAAAAGACCACAAACAGAAGAGCACTGAAACAATCGATAAGAAATAACTTCAATCCGTTAGGTGCTCGTAAATGCCAATCCGGAAGGGTCCCGTTTTTGCCAATCCAAAATGGTCCCAAGAAAATAAAAGAAGATCTTAATTTTGCAAACGTGGAAAGGTCTCGAAAATTCTACTTTTGGCTACTCCAGAGGAGCCCAAAAACATTACTTTGCCAGTTCTGAGGGGACCCAAAAATATAATTCGGAGCGAACGTGGTTTTGACGATCCAAAAGGGTTACAACCAGAAGGATCACGATTTTGCCAAATCGAAAGCGTCTGCAAAAAAACATTCTGTATGAGTCCCTACATTGCCAATATGGAGGGACCCCATAAACGCTCATCCGGAAAGGTCCATATTTCGCCAGTCTATAAGGTTCCCTTTTTCGCCAATCCGGAAGAGCCCTAAAAATGGAAATCCGGAAGCTTCCCGAACTGGCCAATTCGGCAGGATCACCAGTTCGTCAATTTGGAAAGGTCCTTTTTTCGCCAAAACAGAAGGTTCTCGAAAAAACCATTCCGGAAGAATTCTTTTTTGGCCCATTTGAAATGGTTTTAAAAAGCCCAGCCGTAAAGGTCCTGAACTCGCCAATTCAGAAGGGTCCCGAGCTTGCCAATCCGAAAGGTTCCCTATATCACCGGTCCCGCAAGACGAGGAGTCTCTTCTTCGCTACTTCAAAAGTATCCCAAACCCATCAGCCCGGAAGCGTCTGAAAAATGCTAATCCCTGTAGAACCAATTCCGATAGGTCTCGACTTTGTCAAACCGGAAGGGTTCCTATTTCGTCAATCAGGAAAGGTCCTTATTTGGCCAATTTGGAGGGGCCCCAAAAAAATAAATTCTTGAAAGACTATCTTTTGTCAATCTGGAGGAGTTCAAAACGAATTTGCAAGAACCGGAAGGGTCTCGAAAGCGCATTCTTCAAAAGTCTTTATCTCGCCAATTCAAAAGAAAAATTAAAATGATTATCCAGGGTGGACTTATTTTGGTAATACGGAAAGAGCTCTTTTTCGCCTATCCGGAAGAGTTTTTGTTTCGCCAATTTGGAAAGATTACCGTTTCACGAAGCTGGAAGAATTCCGAACTCGCAAATCCGGAAGCGACCCTATTTCACCAATCCGGAAGGGTCCCAAAATCGCCAATCCGGAAGGATCCTTATTTCGCGGCCATTCCGGTTTGGTCTCGGTTTGGTCTCGATTCAAAAAAATCTCGATTTTGCTAAATTGGAAGGGCTCCTTATTTCGCCAATTCCGAAGGGTCCCTGTTTTGCCAATCCAGAAAGGGCCCAATTTGCCCATCCAAAAATGTCTCGAAAACATAAACCTGGAAGTGTCTCGAATTGTTGGCCAATTTGGTAGGGCGCCAAGTTAAGCCAATTCAAACGGGCTTCAAAAAAACGCCATTCAGGAAGGATTTCGAAGTCACCAACCCAAAAGGGTCTCAATTTTACCAAAACGGAAGAGTTTCAAGAATGCCATCCGGAAATCTCATTATTCGGCCAATCCTGAAGGGGCCCTATTTATTCAATTTGGAAAAGTCCCAAATTCGCCAACTCGGATGAGTCTTTAAATTCAGGTAAAGTTAAACTGAGAGACGTCGCCAAAATTCACATCAAAACAGAACAAAATCTCAATGGATGATCAATTTATGGTGCAGAGAAGAAAACTTCAAAACAATTGTTCAAAACCAAGAATTAGAAGACCTCTGAAAACAAGGAAAAACGGAAGAAAAACTGCAGTTAGACATACATCGGAGTCCATTCAACATTGCAAAAGACCCTGAAGAACAGAAGACCGATGAAAACAGACCGACGATTGATGAGCGAGTCGACTACAGACGAACAAAAGCATGACTCTGCGGCTTCAGTTGAAACCTTGAAATCCACCGATGTAAGTTGAATGCAATAAGCACCACAGTGAATAAGCGACAACTCCTTAATTCACCGAGTGAATAAATACAACTCCGGGTGTCATACTGCCACAGCAATAGCAGTAGTTGGATGATGTAATTATAACCTTCAGCGCTTAATTAATATTATTAAGATGTGTCCAAGGTCATCACATCAGAGACCTTGGCACGCAGCTGAGAGCTCAGAGTAGCAACTGCTGGACTACTCTCACTAGCTATAAAAACAAAAGAAAAACGATTAATTCAAGCCAAAGTTGATACCTTCTCGAATTACAAATTAGTTTTTCATAGCGATACCTCATAGGATATCACATGGCGCAGCCAGCAGGAATCTCAGCTCAGGACAATTGTACAGATATGGGAAAACCAGTATTTTGGGCGACAGCAAATTTAGATCCACCGTGCCAACTTAAAATCTGGTTCGAACAATTTCTAAGGGCGGTGACAGTAAAAGAAAATGTAAACCCAGAAGTTATGCTGGAGGATCCAAAAGATATTCTAGAAGAACCACCACCGAGACCAGAGACGCCACGAGCTGGAGAAAATGAAGCTGCGACGAAAGCAAAAAATCTCAGAGATAAACTAGCAACAGATCGCGTGATGCTAGAGAATGAGGAGAGAAGAACACGGGGCCCAAGGGTTGGCCATAACGTTTATCATAACAAGGTACAGAAAAAGCTTGTATCAAGATTGTTTCTCTCGCTTGGAACAGAAGGAAAGAAAAGATTCTTGCAGGAATAACCCGCATGCTGAAATTTCAAAAATGTCATTTAAGGAAATCACAGAGTTAGCATCCGTTTCATTTCAAAAGGTTAAATGTGTCACATACTAAAGATACAAATTGTTCACAAGAATGCTAGAGCTAGGGGAAACGTTGGAGGCATTTCACACTGCGCTAACTGCGCAAGCAGCCAGGTCAGAATTGGAAACATTTGAAAATGAAATCGTCGAGATTTATTCATATCAAAAATGAAAAACATGACACTGCAAGGTACACTCACATTTGAAACGTTAGAGCCAGAGGAGGTACTAAAGAGAGCCATAAAATTTGAACATAAAAAATTGACTACAATGGCGTTTCAGTTGACGAATGCAGCAGCAAATGTAGGAACGAGCACAAGCTACAATTCAGGGGTGAAAATAAAACAAGAACCAGTGATGGTTGTCAGGAATTCGTCGGGAAGTAGAAGAAATCAACAATATAAGAGAAATAGTAATAAAAGACCAAACAATAACAGATTGAACAACTCCAGTGGAAGAGCAAAACCATGTAATCGATGCGAAAAGGCATGTGATCAGGGTCACTTGAAGAATTGCACGGCATTGGTTAAAACTTGTAAAAACTGCGGGAAACCTAATCAATTTGCAAAGATGTGCAGATCTCAACAAGTAAGCGAAATTGCAGAAGAATCAGAAAGATTGGAGGAGGAATGCAATCTTATAAGAGAAAGCTTCGGTTCATGTAGTGATTTCGAAGTAATGTCCAAACAACCACAGCGGCCGGAAGCCAAACGAATCTCAAAATATGTGGGGGATAGAATCAACGAAAACAACAAGCAACTCGTTGGGGAAAAAGTGAGAGTTCAAAAAAATGACCTTCTTAGAGTACCCACATCAAACAAAGAAAAATCACAAAAGGCCATTGTGAGAATACATAATTAAATCATTCAATTGACCGTAGATACTGGAAGTCCAGTATTTTTTCTGAATTGGGCGATGACAAAGGAAATAACCGATAAATCGAACAAAGTGAGATTCATCCCGTCCGAGAAACTAAACTTGGTTACTCAATTCGTAGACTATAATAAACAACCGATTTGCGTGTTGGGGGCCTTGAAGACAAACCTACGTTCGGCAGGATGGGAAGTAAAAGGAGCCACGTTTTTGGGGACGGAAAGGAGAACCAGATGCATAATTGGGTTGGATTTACAAGGTCAAGGGGGGATCGCAACCACACAGAAACCAGCTCCAAAAGAACTATCAAAGTTTGACGTGCTCATGTGCGAGCAGTCGGAAGGTTGGAAAAACAAATTCCTTAATAAATTCATTGATTTGTTGGTCAGACAGGGAATTTCGAAAAATCACATTCTAAGCTCAAATTTTAAGTACCCGTTGTGCCCGATTCAAGAAAAAGGGATAAGAACCCCAATCCATATACAAGATAAGGTGGAGAAAGAAATTGAAAAACTGCTGACAGAGGGTCACATTAACAAGTTGGACAAGAGCACAAGCGATTGTTTCATAGCTTCAATTCTAATAACAGTAAAAAAAAAGATGACTCGATAAAATTGGCGCTTGATGCAAAGCCAATAAACAGACAAATGTGCAGAAGAAAACATCAAATGCCGAACGTAGACGAACTCAATGATAGGGTAAGCCAAATAGTTACAGAAAACAAAGAGAACATACTCTACTTTACAGTGTTAGATCTGAAATATGCATATAGTCAATTAAAATTGGCTGCAGACACAGCAGAACAATGTGACTTTAATACCGTCGGTGGAAAAGCTACCGGGACCTATAGGTTCCTTACAGGATTTCAGGATTGGCAGATATGCCAGCCGAAGTCCAAAAGCCATGGACGGAGCAATTAACCATGCAAAAACACCTTTTGTTTTTTGGATGATGTTCTCATTGTGTCAAAAGGCAATGATACAGAACAGGGAAAGTTAGTAGAGACAGTACTAAAAAGCTCAGATGACAAAAATCTAGCTTCGAAAATCTCGAAATGTGACTTTATTCATATCCAGGTCGACTGGCTAGGACACCATCTCTCGGAGTTGGGAGTCAGACCACAAGCTTGTGACCTACTTTAGATAGAACAACAATCAGACGAAGGGCTGAGGGTTCCGATCTCTCAAGAAAAAAATACTCAACAAACGAACTGGAGTTACTTGCAGTTGTTGGGCAGTTAATAGATACAGGCATTGTTTATTGGGTAAGGCGTTTACCATCGCAACAGACCACAAAGCCTCAACTTCAGCTCTAGATGGGAACAAGTCAACTAAAATATATCAATAACGGTTGACACGATGGGTCGATAGATTTTTGCCCTGTCAATTTAAAATAGCTCACATTCCAGGGAAGGACATGAGGATAGTCGATTATTTATCGTGTGATCCTTATAATGATCCTTGGTCCGTAACGGAATTAGAAATAAAAAATTTGTAGTAGCATCAATTAACTCCTTTCAAAAAGCGTTAGACTGCATGAGCAGTAGGCTAGAAAACAGTGGGCGGCTCAACCGGAACGGAAACTTTTTAGAATGTTCTAGAAGGAATGTGGCGAAAAGTTCATCGCTTCGTGATTAATTGCTATGGCAACCAAAACGGTCAAAACTATCAAAGCTCGCCCGGAACGAAATAAATCAACTTTCGTCGCGACCGTCGAAACCGCTAAACAGCAGCTCACAAAGAAAACAGATCAATTTTTCTCAATTTCAACCCAACAAACAGTCGTGCCAGAAAACTGCAAAAACAGTCAGAAAAAATTCAACGAATCAAAATAAAAAAAACACACTCACGGAAGGACATGTCAGAAAAATTCAAATGGTCTTACGACTGGTGGTCGCATACACCACAAGAATGAAGAAACGACGGAAGTGAGGAGAACATCTTTGACCCGAAGTGGAATCGATCACTATCTAGCACAAACGAACTGTCAGAGGAAGAGGAGGTCAGAGAAACTCTGCAGCGACAAAGAAAAATAGTTCGAGGGAGTCGAAAAATAGGGACAATTCGGATAGTGAAACAAGAAACCAATCAAGGGTCAAGTGGCAACTTTCACAGGACCAACAAAAAGAAGCAGAGAACAAGCTACTGTCATTCTGGCAATTGATTGGGGGAGTTGAGCACTCCGAGGAACATCAATCGAGATATAGTGGCAGATACGGAAGAAAGCGTATCAGTACCAATAAGCATCGTGCCGGCCCAATCAGAGGGAGAAAAATTGAGCGATGTATAGGTAATAGAAGAGGACCTTACGACCACTGACGAAATGGACGAAGAACAATAAGAACCACCAAAACGACAAGCACATAAGCCGAAAGAAGACATGAAGCTGCAAAAGCAGCAAACGGAAGACACACTAGATAATCTCTCAAAATTGTTTGACAAAAGCCTTCTCGCAGAACTGACCTCAGAGGACACTTGGATGTATCGGCTGAGACGAGTTATTGAACGGGGAGTTAAACAAGGTTTTGAGCTGATGGGATCCTATACTAATCCCCTGTGGTCACAGATAGCAGTACAAGACGACTGCATACTGGTGAACGACAGGCTGGTAGTACCACTGTAATTGAGACAAGCAGTGCTCAAGCGAATCCACGGCGTCATCCGGGTCAGGAAGCCATGCTGGGAGTCTCACAATATCTGCGGTGGCCGCAGCATATGCATAAGGGCATAGTGAATAAGGACATAGTAATGTTATTAGAAGAAAATAAACGATCGGTCAAATTGTGCCTTTGTACCATTATGCGGACCTTACGGTGGAACGAGCAGACAACTATTCAAGCACGTTTTGGGAGACAGTTGAAAAATGAATGTAAGACTTACGTGACAAGTTTATAACTAATTCTGATTATTTAGACAGTCATCACATGGAACGATCGGCCTTGGCAGCATCACAGGCCAAACGGAGGATTGAACAATCCAGGGAGAATTTAATGATTGTCAGAAAGGAGGATCTCCGGGACACCAGCCCACTGTACAAGCAGCAATTGCAATCCGAGGCCTTCAGAGAGCAAAAGCACTCAAAGAGCTATACGAGGCAAACGCTCGTTGCAACGAGAAGCGCAGAGACGCGGCGAAAAACGATATTCGGAAAATCGTTGTCGAAACGGGACAATCTAACCCGGAGCTAAGGAAAGAAATGATCTACTTTTGGGAAGAAGGATTCATCGAGGACAAAGAAGAAGAAAGCACACAGACAATTTTGCGTAAAGAAGACTATCGAAAGAGCAGTCAGGCGCTCAGAAAACCGTTGAAGGGGAAAATAGTAACGGAATCAAACTCAAGTGTAAAAACGTCGGCTGGGTCGATCTATAGAAAATCGGATATCGCTCAGGCAAAGATTAGTCTACCACATGACCAAAAAGAAATGAAAACCTATCGGCGGAACCACAAAAGAAGTTGCAACGAGTCAGCTCTCCAGAATTTCTAGAGGAAACCGAATCAGATGAAGAAGTGCTACGGCAGGTGGAATTAGTTGACTTTGTAAATCCGATTGACCGATTTCAACAGAGCTAAACAGCCATAACCTCAAAAAACACCGAATCAGGGGGTTCTAAATCTGGCCATCAAAAGAGCTGAAATAAATACAGTTCGAACTATCGACCTAGTTTGATAACCGGTCCGAAAACTCAGGAGGAAGTCGCATTAAAGAAAACAGAGAAAAAAATCAAGAAGTTAGAATCGAGTCTATCACCCGGAAACATCAACAAAACAAACTGCTCCTGCAATTAGTAACCCGGACAAAGACGAACAACCAAGCTCCACGCCTATGAACAAACACAAAGTTAAGCTGAATAAGATCTTCGTCACTACTAGACCGGAGGATATTCTGGACACCTTTCAGAAGAGAAATTTGGCAACGGCAGCCTGAGAAAATCTGGCGGACCAATTTGTCAAGAGGGGATTGCAAAAAGTCGCAGACGAACTTAGGGGACAAAATCAGCCAGCAGCTGAACGAGACGAAATTTTCGAACCTCCTCCAGGGGCATCAGACGATTCTAGCGTTGAAGAAGCAGGGGTACGAAGGAGCTCAAGACAAACAAAGACCAAGGAGCCAAAACAATTTGGAGACCCAGTGAAGCATTCTATCAAGGAGGTCTCGAAATAATTAACAGGGGGAGCTCTACTAAAAGCAGCGCTGCAGGAGTACCGAAGAACCCAAACAGAGTTCAAAGAATGAGGGGACAGGCCAATGGAATCGAAATTGGGCCTTCTAGAGAGAAATCTCTTCAGGAGGAAGTTTGGCTATGCTACTCTGGACAAAGGAATCCCAGCTGGAGAAGTGATCCAGAAGAAAATTGTGGAAATACAAAATTTTGCAATCCAAATCACAAACTTTTTAAAAGAACTGAGTTTTTAAAACTCTTGATACTATAAATTAGTTCTTTTATCAGAAAAATTTATTTTCACTCGAGGGGGTATGTCATCTATAACTATAACCTTCAGTGCTATTAATTATTATTATTAAGGTGTGTCCAAGGTCATCAGCTCAGAGTAGCAACTGCTGGACTACTCTCAGTAGCTATAAAAACAAAAGAAGAACAATTAATTCAAGCCAATGTTAATACATTCTTGAATTACAAATTAGTTTTCCATAGCCATACCTCATAGGATATCACACCGGGAAACTTCTTCTCAATTTTAAATGAAGCTGGAGCTAATATTGAAATAGACCAGCAAGCGGAATCCGAAGATGGAGAGGATGCAACCGAGGAAGACTATAAATCACAATTTCGACAATTTTTCTCGCGGAATCGAAGTGCCTGTCATAAGTGGTATTGACACCGCCGGGTACTATGCACAGTTAGAACAATCAGTTCAGCTTCAGACGTAAGAAGGGAGTCCAACTAATTTTTGAAAAGGGATAGGACACGATGACAATAGCGCCGAGCAACAAGGCTGGCGTATAGATGACATCAGCAATCAGGCCAGGAGATCAGTCTCGGGAAGCAGAACAAAACGAAATACGCTTAAGAGAAGATTTGAAGCTTCTCAGAAATCACCAGGAACAGGCGCAAAGAAATCTAGACAGCAGGCTGGATGCCATCATGAAGAAATGGACATAGACAGAATGAATAGATCTGATGACCTCGTGTCGAGAAATGGACCTCGGAGTGGCAGAAGGTCGGGCAGTACGACGACAAATACAACCGACAGGGTCACTCAACAAACCACCTGATAGCCACGCAACTGGAAGCTCTACCAACGCTTCTAGAGCAAATAGTCCGTCTACGCCAACCGAAAGAAGCGGCTTCTCAGGAACGAATTATACAAAAACGAGAAATCAATTCGAGCAGTTGCATTAAGTGGTATGTTCCCGAAACACCTATTGTTGACCGAAATGAAATCTCTCATCGCTCAGGTTGGACTTATGAAACCAACGCAATAGCGACAGCGGTCGAACTTTAAAGCCAATCCCCGAGACACTCCAGGCGAGACTAACCAGAACCAGTGTAGGCAGTGAAAAAGATCAGCTAGATTGTTGCATAGACATCTGGATAGGGGTGAGAACTTTGAGGAAGATCTAACTGATAGACAGGAATATAGCGCTCTCACTAGCAGCTTTGAAGGGCTGCCCTGAAATGTGTACTGCCGAAGAAACAAAATCCGAAAAATTGTTGAATAGGATATGTTAAGTCTTCCTCCTCAAAATGCAGTTTCGTGATTTCTATCCAGGTATCTATACAGCCGTCAGATTCGTCTTTATAGTATCTTGGTTTTTTAAATACCCTTCTGGACCTCTCGCTGCGTTCATTGGTCCTAGATAACCTCGTTAGGAAAGTTTCCAAGGACCTGTTCAGAGATTCAAACGCTGTAGCCATTGACGTTGCATCTCGTGAATGCCCCGCTTGAGAGTCATTGCCCTCCGATAGGACTTCCGGATTTTCCCTCCTTTTCGAGTCACTGGGACGATTTCTTCCTTGATCCGCATGTCTCCAATTTGCGGAATCACATCTGCATTTGCATTCTACATTGGTCTCTCGTTCGAGGTCGGTCTGTTGCCAGTTGAGCCTCCTCTGATATTTGGGCCCCTCGGCCTATTATCTCCTGTGGCATAGCTTGATGAACTGCCCCTACCTCTCGTGGGTCCATATGTCCTTCTTTTGTTTGCTTGTTCATTGAAGTTCACTCTGGGCTCCCTGTTGGGTTCTCCTGAGGTTGCTTGCCTACTCCGCAATTCACTCCTGTTTCCTAGGAGCCCCTCCAACCTATCCATGATAGCCTGAATGCGACCCTTGATCATTGCGTCTATTCTCGTGTCAAGAGTCCCAAGAGTCTGCTCTTGCTGGCTTCTTAACTTCTCCATGACATCTCTCAATCGTACCTGTCGCTGATCAGCTTCCCTCGTCATTCGTGACAAGTTTTTGGCCAAGTGTTCATCTGTCCTCTCCTTCAATCGTTTTTCCTTTCTATTGACTTCTTACATGCTGCGGTTGATCTCCTCCCGCAGGCTTTCTCTCTCTACGTAGACTGCCCTCTCCAATTCACTCATTCTTAGGGACATTTGTTCGTTCTGTTCTCCTATACTGTCCACTATGCTAGTCGAGGCCTCTTCCATTGATGCCCTTTTGTCCACTAATGGCGTCACTAGTGGTGGTGTCACACTCTTGGTTCCAGGCAGTTTCGTGGTAGTCGAGACTCGAGTCTTACCTCTTTGTCTCGATGTTTCTTTATAATCCGCCTCTGGCTCCATTGGTGGGTTACTTGGCCCTGTGTTCCTGCTTTCTCCAGGTTGCACTTCCGAATTTGTAATGGTCACAAACTCTCTTGACTCCTGTGACACATCCATGGTCTTGTTTATTGTCCTGACCACACCAAATCGGTCCGATGATCCAGTTTCCCTGTTGGTAGGTGCACCATTTTCATGAATTGAACTGTCGAGACCTCATTGAGATCCGAAGTCATCTTGTTCGTCATCGTCCTCTTCCTCTTCCTGGGTTTCTGCTTCATCGCCTGTACCCGTTCCCACAGTAAATGGGAAAAAGTTTCCCAGAGTAATCTTCACTCGTTCTGAAAACGAGGAGGATGCTGCCGTTTTCTCGGTCACCCCGTGCCTCATGGTGTTATCAGTGGGTGATCTTGTTGTCGCTACGTTTTCAATCGAGATGTCGGAAAGTCCCGACATCTCTTCTCGATCTCAAGTCCCTGAACTGTGGAAGTGGCAAAATCTTGGCCTTGGAAAGTCTTGGCCTTGTTCTACCGGAGTAGATTCACTTGCCCAGCTTCTGTTCCCATTCCCTTCCGTTCCACTTCCCGCCCGATTCTCATCTATGGTTGGGTCCGGATGCCGTTTGGCCTTCGGAGGACTTTTGACTCCTGGTTTCAACCATTACGCCTGAAGCTTTCTCCATATTAGTGGTCCGGGTGCATGCAATACTTTCCACAAAAGGGTCGTTCATTGATTTTTTTTGTTTCTTTGGTATGAATTTCCTAGAGCTATCACTTAGTTTAGGTATCCTTGACTTGTCTAGACTCAATTTTGATTTAGTACTTCTTAGTGCTTATACACTCAATTGGTTCGCTCAGGTTTCAATTGTTTCACTAAGACAATATTGACATAACCTAAATAAATCCTGAAAATTTCATATAAATAATGACCTCGAATCCTTCTAGGTTATCACATTACAGCGTGTATACAATTTATTCACAACAATTGATCATTGGTTATAAGATATGAAGCTAGCACAGACTGATGATATCAATATATCTAAAATCTAGTGTAATCAATACCCACTCAATACCAATTATTGAGGATTTAAAACCGAAAAAAGGGTGAGAAAAAATTTCAAAAAATGTATGTGTTTTGTACTTTAGTCAGTCGCAATTCAATTGTCGAACTTGTTTCTAAAGAAATAGCTTTCCCTGTTCAGTTCCGCACTAAACAGACAAAACTTGAAGGCAGTATTTTTCTCAAGTGGGCGTCTATTGTACCCACCAAATCTTGTGTTACCTATCTGCCTTCGGATTTCCCGAGCTAGACTTACTAAAATCCTCAAGGCAACCTTTTTTCAAAACATATAATTTGGACTTTAATCCACACAAATTAGTGTCGAACTCTGTTTTCAATTAGCCTTAGTGTTGCGCATATCCGGGCTTAGACCTGTTTTGTTTTACTATGTTCTTTTTTAAAGGCAAGTTACCAGTGCCGTCACTGGTTTCTAGCCTGACTCCTAATAACCTAATACCTTTCACTATTCATCTTTCTTTTGTCTACTTAAGTTTTAGGATCCCTTGCGGATTGGCAAAATCAGGACCCTTCCGGATTGGCAAATTTGGGACCCTTCCGAATTGCTAAAAATAGGACCCTTCCGGATTGGCAAAACTAGGACCCTTCCGAATTGGCAAAAATAGGACCCTTCCGGATTGGCAAAATTAGGACCCTTCCGGATCGGCAAAATTGGGACCCTTCCGGGTTTGTAAAAATGGCTTTTCCGGGATGTTTGAAAATTACACCGGAAACACTTCCCATACGGTCTCCGAGTCTGTTATGCTATATGAATTAACTAGGAAGGGTGGGTTCCGGCCCTAGACCCTTCTGGATTGAATCTAAGCTTATTTGACAAGTCTCCTTAACTGTGAAGGGTCTTATAACTAGCTTAGTCTTGACTCGACTATCGTTTCCTGTGTTCCCTAGCCCTCCTTTTTGTCGAGAATAGCGTGAAATTGCCTTATTCAACCGCTACTACCCTTTGGTATGGGTATGAGGGCTTTTCAAAAATTTTTTTGCAAAACGTGAAGGGTCTACTTTCACAAATTGGTAACTTTGCTAAAAACAATCTTAAAATTTTTCTATGCCTTTTTTTCGGACAATTGAAAATTTTTTGAGTAAGCTCACCTAAATTATGATCTAATGGTACCAAGATCAACCGGATCTGTCCATTAGTTCCAAAGTTATTAACCAAAACGTCTTTTTTTTAAGGTACAAAAACTTTCTCACTTATAGTTTTCGCTTAACTTTTTTCACAATTCGTATCTTATTGACCAAAAAATTATTAATCTGAGCTCAAAAGACCTATACTCTTCTAGTTCAATGCAAAAATTTCTATCTAAATGTTTCAGCTCAAAAAATTTGTCAAAAACAATGCTATTTGGACCTCTCCGGATTGACGAATCCACTAAATCAAATACATTAACTTCGATTTCACTGGGACCCGAAAGGTTATTGGCAAACGGGTTCTAAAACCTGTCGATTCACTACTGAGCGTTGTCCAAACAACAACTTTTATTGTCCTAACCCAAATTTTTATTTTTAATTTGTAGCGTTTCGTTTTTCAAAAATCAAGAAAATTCGGTTTTCGGTATCCAATTAGTTCGTAACGATCATGTTTGATAAAAATGCCTGTAACAACAATATATCTAACAACAACAAACGGGAGGGTCGGATCACATCTCGTCTGGGGGATGGTTCCTAGTGTTTTTTGCAACATTCGCACGGAAGTACATAACGACGGAAAACAAAGCTAGATTCTAAAACGACTGGCTATCGTCTAAACACAGCTCTACATGCTTTTCACCGTCTCTGCCAAAGCCAGTTCTATGTGTGGTCCATTAACCTTGGGTCGATAAAGTCATTACTAATTAAGGTTTTGACCAGATCGCGCAAATTAACTTAATTAGATACAAAAATAGTGAGCACATGGCTGGGTCTCAGTATCCCCAGACCACGAGGTCACTCCTAAAAGCAGGGCTACTACTTATTTGATATATTACTATTGTTTTTGTTCAGTAGATAAAAATCATAATCTCCATCGAAGATGGATCAACCCTTTCCCTTTAGCTCCTAGCTTCTCATGATCTGAAAATGAATTTAGATGTTAATTGAATTTAACTCAGGACATCTCCAGAAAGCTAAAAACTTATAAAAACAGTTTGAGTTCTCCTCCCGAGACCCCTCCGGATTCTGGAATACGGTGAAATAACGTCCTTATTTCTTTCGGGAAGGCTGGACACGCCGTCCCAACACCCTTCCTTGTTCTCGGGATTGGCGTTGTAACGATTGTAGCGGCACAATTGTTACAACTCGGAATGGTCTTCGTGAAGTTTTCCTCAGTCTCGATCACAATCTCCGTTCACTGCTATTTTTCATGAGTTCTGTTGTTGTTCTCTCTGAGACTAACTGTTCTTGTGTTTTCGCCGTTTCAGTTGGTGCAAAATTTTGACGTTGTCACGTGTCTTTCTTTTTGAACGAACATTTAAAAATAAACATGAGAGTCCAAATTGTTGTCGAAATGAATGATTAAGACCACTAATTCGCTAAAACCGTTAATCTTCCCACTCCAATGTCACAATTTCCAATTTTCGATTTCAGACTTTGCATTTTCGTACTTTCTGGTCGAATATCAGATACGCCCCGGACAGCCCGGTCAATGTCCTCATTGAGTCTCGTAGTCTTCATCAAAATTGTACAGTGCCATCGAACACAATTTACAAAATGCATGAAATCATTTTTATCGACGTCATATCGACTCAGTTTAAAATACAAATGGCATCATACTACATTAAGATAGCCTCCCAAATTCTTTCACTAATCTCTACTTTCGAGGATATGACTTAGGATAAAACATTTTTTCTGACTTCCAATGTCTATGTCCCGCTTTAAAAGTTTTTCTCCTAGGTCTAAAAAGTGCTGGGACGCAGGACGGTTCTACCAACCAACAATTTAAAATTATCCTACAATGCTTCTTCCCTTCGGAAAATTAGTTGTCGTTGGTCCTGAATATTAAAATTTAGGAACTCGTTGGTTAGAAGGAACAATGAGATCAAGAGATTACCCAAGCCTTTCATATCACCACAAAAAAATCAGTCGTCTTAGTTGATTAAAAACAATCATGCAGGTTGGAATATTTAACATACTCCCCACTCAAGCCTTTCTAAATGAATAGTTAGGGCACTAACTAAAGTCACAATGCAAATTTATAAATGCAACAAATTCTTTAATCTTCAAAATTCAACTGAATGTTTTCTCTTCAGTTTTAATTGCACACTTAGTTGCTTTGTTTCTCATTCGAGTTTTTCTCACACAAACAATTCTGAGTTTTAACACCTTCTCTTTTCGTCGCTCAGAATTTCTAAAACTTCTAAATTCTCTTATTTTTTCCTCTTTTTGCATCTTTTTTTTCGGCTATTTGTCAATGTTCCATCTCCTCCTCCTGCTACATTGACTCCGCACTTTCTGTGTCAGTGTCTTGCAACACGTCGGTAGCTATTCTGACGCTGTTGGAGGCAGTCCTCCAACACTTCTGATCTTCTACTCTTTAATTGCAGCAAGGTAGAGGATCAACGTTAGTCTCCCTGTTTCGACAGAAGCTGTTGTGGAGGCACAACGTCACGTTTCTCTCTAACTTGTGGGGAACTCATCTTGTGTCAACATGATGCTCCTCCAATTACGCTTTCCCGGTGCTTTCAGTAGTGGTTCCCCTTCCATCATCATTCAGTGGACTTCATCAGTCTCATCTACTGCATTGTAATCTGTGACTGTTGACCCTTTCTGCTTCTGTCTTTCAAAGTCACTGAAGTTCCCACTGGCGTATCTCAAGAAATTCTTTCCCAATATCGATTCTAATTCTTCTTTGGACTTCTCTTGAACTTCTGAGAACATTTTGCACAATAACTCGTAAGATTTTTGGCACTGAAAAGGCTTGATCCACGATCGTCCTCATATTCTTCACATCCACTGCTACGAAATGGGCTGGGTATCTGCTTTTGCACATTGGAGCTAATGTCGATCCCACTAAATATCGCGCTCCCGTCGGTCTACCATAGGTTTCACTGTGCCGGATGTTCATTTCCGCCTCAATCGCTTCTCTCCACTTTCCAATATTTTTTTGCTCGGTTTACAAAACTCCCAGAAACACTTCTACACTGATCTTCGTGAATATCTATTGCGTTTGTTCTAGATTAAACAGTCACTAGATTCAAATTGGTTCCTCCATGGCAATCTGCAGTCAACTCCGTTTCCGTTTTTGCTTTCATTACGATGTTCCCAAGCAATATCGTTAATTGCTTGTGTTGTTTAGCCAGGGTCTTTACGCAATCCAGACCTCCACAGATGTGACTCTCCAGTCCGCAGACCTCCACCAGAGAGCTACCAGATTTAACCCAGTCCTCTGGTCCCCAGCCAGGCAACTCTACTTTGTCTTCTCCGTTGTTCTTAGAGGCTGTTGTCATTAAATTGTGAATGATGTTCAGGTCACGCAAATTACAGTCTGAATTCAATTCCCTCTGCACGTCCTGTGTTGCACGCAATATCGAATCGGCCCTAGGACTCGGACACCATGATGTTTTCAGCAGTTCCCACACCACCATTAGACTCGTTCTTAGCAGTTCATCCGAAAATCCCAATCCAAATTCCACTCGATTGTCAGACTTCGGCACTGAAGGTGCAGTCACCTTTTCGTCCAACAAATTCCCAGCTTAGTCAGCTGGTTAGCAGCGGTTCTAATTGTAGCAATTCTTGACGTCCAGAATCTTAGCACCACTGCTTGCTCGTAATCAAAGAAGCAATCGCGTATGTCTTCATTTATGAAAGGGTTTTACGCCATCCCTACGATTCCAGATACGTAACTGTACGATTTCTTCTTGATCGGTCCACAGTATTCACTGGACTTCGGCAGTCCTCCCATAGATTCTTTTGCGAGCCTCATCTCATTGTTGGAGAATCTCTTTATTTCGTCAATTTTTTTCATTGGTTCCAGCTCCACAGGCCCCTTCTTGTTCACTCGCATCGTTTTACTCTGATAGATGTCCATAAGTTCTAGTAAGAGCAAGGCTTTGGCTCGTTTATCGCCTTCTCTTAGCATCTTGACACAAGTGTTCAACGCCAGCACTGATATTTGTGCTATCATGAATCGAATGAAACAGAGAGCGTCTCTCCGCTTCGCGCACACTACTTCCGCTCCTTCTTGTGTGATTAGATCCATCATACTCGTCATTACGAATACGTTTTCTGCCTTCAATTTTTTTCTTTCTTCTGAATCAGTTTACCCCGTGTCAGTCCAGCCATGCACCAAGCGAAACTCAGTTGTAACTCTGTTCTCACATAGGGTATCGCTATCAGAGCGTGTATCTTCGGAGTGCTTCTCATTTCTTCTTCGAAGTACCGAAACACTACTGCTCTCCATGGTAGGCTCACCAACTGCTCTATCGTTTCCGCGTGCATCTCAGAAGATACCAGAGTTCCGTATGCCTTCTGCTTCAGGGTTGTACCTTGCATCATCGTCTCTAAATAACCTTCCATAGCACTTTTGTTTTTCAGAGCAATTAAATGTCCTCTAGCCGAGTTTCTGTACTCCATCATCTCCATGTATCCACCAGCGGGTGGATTGGTTTTATAACTGGCTGATTTTAATCCTGCCATGACAATGGGTGGCACCATCGCTACGACAGTCAACATTCTGTCAGTGCCAGGCAACCGGTCATCACCCTGTCCCATGTCCATGGCTTCTTTGACGCGCTTTCTTTTGGCTGAGTTGACAGCTTTCAACGAGATTTCAGAATCCACTTTTGTTTTTCCAGCTTTCCTCAATGTCACTTTGCTGCCAAATTTCATTTTTATATCATTAATCTTGTCACTCACCATCTTTGATCGCATCGTTCCCTTTCGGGTTCTCGACAGATACACTACTTATTCCTTGCCTTCTTGCGGCGTCGTCTTTATAGGAGAATTTGCCTCACTATCGTCAGTCGAGAAGTCGATCAATAATTTGCTCAATCTTCCTTCAGACTCGTCGAGTTTGTCAAGGACTTCCCGCATTAGTGGTCTGTTGAGACCTATTTTTAGTATAGACTGAGTCCCGTAGCTCTGAACTTTTGTCCAAACCTCTTCCATGAAGGCAACTCTGTCCATACCGCATCCCGTCATATTCTCGTGGTCTCTATGATGAGCTTCCCACTCTTCTTCTGGCAGCTTTCTTAAGAAAGGTACTCTGGCAGTGCCTTCTATTCTTCTTATCCTCGGTGATTCCATTAAGAGTTTTTTCGGCATTTTAAGAATTGTTCAGAGAGCTGCTCACCGGCAAATTCCGGTTCATTTCCATGAAGGCCGACGGAGATTCCAGCGTGGAGGTTCTCTCGTCTGGTGGCTCAGTCGTTGATTCTAACGTGTCTGTGCCGTTTTCAAAGTCGCTGAGGAAGTTGAAGTCCAGGCTGGACATCCCGCCTGTCGAAGCCTTGTCGTCCTCTTTCTCAGCCTGATCGGGATCCTGCTGCATAGGCTCTTCCGATCGACGGCTTCCTCCCTGTCCATCGTCTTGATTTGGATTCTTTCCTGAACTCGAGGACCCTTGCTTTCCATCTGTTCCTCCATCTAGAAATTTCGGTACAACTAGTCTGCCAGCTGATCGATCTTCTTCCTCTCCGTGCATTAACTTGACTTCATCACAGCAGAAGGGTGCTAGCATAGTTCTAGTTTGTAGAGTCCCGCCCACCATTAACTCTGGTTTTACACGCGTCAAGATTAGTCAGGCTTCTTGCAAGTCCGCCCTGCCTCTCATGACCATTGGCGCCAGATCCAGTTTCGCCCATTCCTCGTCAAATCGTCAGGCTTCGGAGTTGCTGCATTATTCATCCGTCTCCTCGTTGTTTCATCGGTGTAAGCAAGTTGCGTATACTGCAGCACGGCGGCGTTTCTGCATACGAAGCACGGGTCCATCATCTCGGAGAATTTCGCTACCCTCCTTTCGTTAGTTTGGAATGCTCGTATCCTAGGGGTTTGTACTACGGAGTCTGCTCCTAGCAACATCCTTCTAATCAAGGGAAATCCAGGGATCTCTTTTGGCAGTTTCTTGTAGTCACCCCATCCTTTCGTTTATTCTCTCAAATTGTGATAAGCTGCAGTCAGTCGAGGAGTTCTTGTAATTTCGCCGTTCGTCTTATTGTTGGGCCTTAGATTCCAGAGCTTCGAGAATACCTGGATGCGCCCTCTATCGACTTCTCCCATCCTGTCGTGGAAAGGATCATCAAAATTTATGACGGTCATCTCCGGCTCTGATATCTTTGCGAAAAACAAGTCCTCACTCATTATCTCTCGTAGGGCGTGCTGTTCACACCAGTAAAATGCGCTTCCGTCCACTGCTGATATGAGGTTCAGGTGCAACACCGACCTCCTTGTATGCCTCCACAATAACGTCAAGGGACGCAAAAATGACCGCCGGACCGTATATCACTGTCACGAACTCCGTGGCTCCTCGGATCAGTGCTAAGGGATCGGTCCTCATGGCCAAGCTCAGGTCAGTTAACAGGGGCATGCCCCCAGGATGACGTCGCACGTCTTCTTCCTTCTGAATTGTCTCATCCTTTCCTGTTCCAAAGCGAATCTGCTGCAGGAGGTATTGGATAAGAGTATGCCGCAGATCTCTTCTCCTGGTCCAGGGATCAGTGGCTCGCTTCACGTCAAACCTCCTCAAGTTCTCTGTCATCTGTTCCGGGTAGCGGGTCAGATTCATCAACCCTCCCAAGTGCCCGTGCGCTATCGCAATTAGCGCCAGAAGTCCATCTAGCCGCAAATTCTGCACTCCTTTGGTGAGCAGTATCACTTGTCCTCTCACAAAGTTATCTGCTCCAAACGGCACTAACAGGGCTAGTAGTTCCACGATCAATACTTCTACGACTGCTTGGAGGAACTCTTTAATCTGGTATTGAGAAAGCGATGGGTAAACTTTTGCAAGGAAGGACGCGGTCCATCCGGATCCCAACCCTTTCAGCATGCTGTCAGTCCGGTCAAAACCTTCTTCTCCCTTTACTTTCTGTGTCCAGAAAGCTTCCAGGGTAACTTGGCACACTCTGTTTCCAAACTCGGCTGACTTCTCTTCAGCATTTTTGGGCAGACTTACCTCTTTCACCAGGTAGGCATGGATCTTCTTGATCATCACTGGGCCTCGCTCGAAAGCGTCCGTGCCCAATGCGACTATTCGGGGGTCAAGTGCAGCCACTTGTTAGCCTCTGGTTTCGTTCTCAAGACCATCGTTTCCAAGTGAGCTCTCGTCTATTGGAATTCTTCCTTTTTTCTCCTTCCTCTTTTATTTCCATTCCTCGGAACCATAAGTCGTTAGACATCACTACTATTACTCGATGGTCATCGTCAATTCCTGGTCTCAGTTTGAGTTGTCGGCTGAAGTTGGACAGTTCCAACCCCAGTACTTCATATAATACTAACATGTGTAGTGAATGGTCCTTAAATCCTCGCATCGCATTCGAGATGTCAGACCACACTGAAGGGTAATTCCGCCCTAAGTGGTCTTAGATTCGCCACCATCGCATCTACAAACTTCAGTCCATCCAGGAGATGTGCATATCCCGGAGACAGTGCAAACACAGCTCTCGGTGTTATCTTGGGGAATGCACATCCTTTCAGCGTTTCTATTACTTCACCCATCGATTCGAGGATATCCTTTATCGCTGGCCATACTGCGTCTTCTGCCGTTGTAGGCTTTATGAGTCTGCTCAGGAAACCCCTACTGTGTAGATGGTCATTTATGTCGGCAAAAACATTTGAGACCGGGTTCATTTCCGTCTGCCGTTGTACCCCGATTGCCATTGACACCGACTGCATTAGGTCCAGGTCGACTGCTGCCAAAATTATAAGGTCAGGCCAAAACAGAGACTTGGAGTCATGCACGAAGTCTTTGTTCGCAACTATCATAATCTTTGCTTTTCTCAATTCTTGTGTCAGTCGGTCACATTTGGAAGTTTGACCTTGAGAAATACGGACAACGTAATTTTGGGGTGAAATTTAATTTTTCAAAAATTCGAATTGAGCCTGCCATGCTTAACTTTCTCGCGAAAACTGAAAATCTCAGAAATACAAGATCAGAACGACCGAATTACAAACGCGGGAAAGTGGTCAAATTTAGCAGCGGGAAATTGCTATTCGCAAATTCCGATACTTAATTTAAGGAGAGTAGAGCTGTCTTATTCGTGACAGGAGACAGAAAGTAATCGCGAGCTAAAGGACATCGATATTCAGTTGGACCAGAGTGATCTTTCAGTCGAAAGGTAGACAATCGAAGTCTCCCAATGGTCCAGACCAAAAACTCAATTCTCAAGCTTCAGCTTGTTCGATTAGAACTTATTGAATCAAACTTAATTCCCTATTTATTCTCAAGTTGCTTATTAATTTAGTTACCTCAAATTCTCGAGTGTGCCGATATGAGAGTACTCAATTTAGTTTTCTTGGGTATGTTTTATGATTGTTATGTTGAGGTAAGGAGAGTTTTAGTTTGATGCTTTCATTACGATGTTCCCAAGCAATATCGTTAATTGCTTGTGTTGTTTAGCCAGGGTCTTTACGCAATCCAGACCTCCACAGATGTGACTCTCCAGTCCGCAGACCTCCACCAGAGAGCTACCAGATTTAACCCAGTCCTCTGGTCCCCAGCCAGGCAACTCTACTTTGTCTTCTCCGTTGTTCTTAGAGGCTGTTGTCATTAAATTGTGAATGATGTTCAGGTCACGCAAATTACAGTCTGAATTCAATTCCCTCTGCACGTCCTGTGTTGCACGCAATATCGAATCGGCCCTAGGACTCGGACACCATGATGTTTTCAGCAGTTCCCACACCACCATTAGACTCGTTCTTAGCAGTTCATCCGAAAATCCCAATCCAAATTCCACTCGATTGTCAGACTTCGGCACTGAAGGTGCAGTCACCTTTTCGTCCAACAAATTCCCAGCTTAGTCAGCTGGTTAGCAGCGGTTCTAATTGTAGCAATTCTTGACGTCCAGAATCTTAGCACCACTGCTTGCTCGTAATCAAAGAAGCAATCGCGTATGTCTTCATTTATGAAAGGGTTTTACGCCATCCCTACGATTCCAGATACGTAACTGTACGATTTCTTCTTGATCGGTCCACAGTATTCACTGGACTTCGGCAGTCCTCCCATAGATTCTTTTGCGAGCCTCATCTCATTGTTGGAGAATCTCTTTATTTCGTCAATTTTTTTCATTGGTTCCAGCTCCACAGGCCCCTTCTTGTTCACTCGCATCGTTTTACTCTGATAGATGTCCATAAGTTCTAGTAAGAGCAAGGCTTTGGCTCGTTTATCGCCTTCTCTTAGCATCTTGACACAAGTGTTCAACGCCAGCACTGATATTTGTGCTATCATGAATCGAATGAAACAGAGAGCGTCTCTCCGCTTCGCGCACACTACTTCCGCTCCTTCTTGTGTGATTAGATCCATCATACTCGTCATTACGAATACGTTTTCTGCCTTCAATTTTTTTCTTTCTTCTGAATCAGTTTACCCCGTGTCAGTCCAGCCATGCACCAAGCAAAACTCAGTTGTAACTCTGTTCTCACATAGGGTATCGCTATCAGAGCGTGTATCTTCGGAGTGCTTCTCATTTCTTCTTCGAAGTACCGAAACACTACTGCTCTCCATGGTAGGCTCACCAACTGCTCTATCGTTTCCGCGTGCATCTCAGAAGATACCAGAGTTCCGTATGCCTTCTGCTTCAGGGTTGTACCTTGCATCATCGTCTCTAAATAACCTTCCATAGCACTTTTGTTTTTCAGAGCAATTAAATGTCCTCTAGCCGAGTTTCTGTACTCCATCATCTCCATGTATCCACCAGCGGGTGGATTGGTTTTATAACTGGCTGATTTTAATCCTGCCATGACAATGGGTGGCACCATCGCTACGACAGTCAACATTCTGTCAGTGCCAGGCAACCGGTCATCACCCTGTCCCATGTCCATGGCTTCTTTGACGCGCTTTCTTTTGGCTGAGTTGACAGCTTTCAACGAGATTTCAGAATCCACTTTTGTTTTTCCAGCTTTCCTCAATGTCACTTTGCTGCCAAATTTCATTTTTATATCATTAATCTTGTCACTCACCATCTTTGATCGCATCGTTCCCTTTCGGGTTCTCGACAGATACACTACTTATTCCTTGCCTTCTTGCGGCGTCGTCTTTATAGGAGAATTTGCCTCACTATCGTCAGTCGAGAAGTCGATCAATAATTTGCTCAATCTTCCTTCAGACTCGTCGAGTTTGTCAAGGACTTCCCGCATTAGTGGTCTGTTGAGACCTATTTTTAGTATAGACTGAGTCCCGTAGCTCTGAACTTTTGTCCAAACCTCTTCCATGAAGGCAACTCTGTCCATACCGCATCCCGTCATATTCTCGTGGTCTCTATGATGAGCTTCCCACTCTTCTTCTGGCAGCTTTCTTAAGAAAGGTACTCTGGCAGTGCCTTCTATTCTTCTTATCCTCGGTGATTCCATTAAGAGTTTTTTCGGCATTTTAAGAATTGTTCAGAGAGCTGCTCACCGGCAAATTCCGGTTCATTTCCATGAAGGCCGACGGAGATTCCAGCGTGGAGGTTCTCTCGTCTGGTGGCTCAGTCGTTGATTCTAACGTGTCTGTGCCGTTTTCAAAGTCGCTGAGGAAGTTGAAGTCCAGGCTGGACATCCCGCCTGTCGAAGCCTTGTCGTCCTCTTTCTCAGCCTGATCGGGATCCTGCTGCATAGGCTCTTCCGATCGACGGCTTCCTCCCTGTCCATCGTCTTGATTTGGATTCTTTCCTGAACTCGAGGACCCTTGCTTTCCATCTGTTCCTCCATCTAGAAATTTCGGTACAACTAGTCTGCCAGCTGATCGATCTTCTTCCTCTCCGTGCATTAACTTGACTTCATCACAGCAGAAGGGTGCTAGCATAGTTCTAGTTTGTAGAGTCCCGCCCACCATTAACTCTGGTTTTACACGCGTCAAGATTAGTCAGGCTTCTTGCAAGTCCGCCCTGCCTCTCATGACCATTGGCGCCAGATCCAGTTTCGCCCATTCCTCGTCAAATCGTCAGGCTTCGGAGTTGCTGCATTATTCATCCGTCTCCTCGTTGTTTCATCGGTGTAAGCAAGTTGCGTATACTGCAGCACGGCGGCGTTTCTGCATACGAAGCACGGGTCCATCATCTCGGAGAATTTCGCTACCCTCCTTTCGTTAGTTTGGAATGCTCGTATCCTAGGGGTTTGTACTACGGAGTCTGCTCCTAGCAACATCCTTCTAATCAAGGGAAATCCAGGGATCTCTTTTGGCAGTTTCTTGTAGTCACCCCATCCTTTCGTTTATTCTCTCAAATTGTGATAAGCTGCAGTCAGTCGAGGAGTTCTTGTAATTTCGCCGTTCGTCTTATTGTTGGGCCTTAGATTCCAGAGCTTCGAGAATACCTGGATGCGCCCTCTATCGACTTCTCCCATCCTGTCGTGGAAAGGATCATCAAAATTTATGACGGTCATCTCCGGCTCTGATATCTTTGCGAAAAACAAGTCCTCACTCATTATCTCTCGTAGGGCGTGCTGTTCACACCAGTAAAATGCGCTTCCGTCCACTGCTGATATGAGGTTCAGGTGCAACACCGACCTCCTTGTATGCCTCCACAATAACGTCAAGGGACGCAAAAATGACCGCCGGACCGTATATCACTGTCACGAACTCCGTGGCTCCTCGGATCAGTGCTAAGGGATCGGTCCTCATGGCCAAGCTCAGGTCAGTTAACAGGGGCATGCCCCCAGGATGACGTCGCACGTCTTCTTCCTTCTGAATTGTCTCATCCTTTCCTGTTCCAAAGCGAATCTGCTGCAGGAGGTATTGGATAAGAGTATGCCGCAGATCTCTTCTCCTGGTCCAGGGATCAGTGGCTCGCTTCACGTCAAACCTCCTCAAGTTCTCTGTCATCTGTTCCGGGTAGCGGGTCAGATTCATCAACCCTCCCAAGTGCCCGTGCGCTATCGCAATTAGCGCCAGAAGTCCATCTAGCCGCAAATTCTGCACTCCTTTGGTGAGCAGTATCACTTGTCCTCTCACAAAGTTATCTGCTCCAAACGGCACTAACAGGGCTAGTAGTTCCACGATCAATACTTCTACGACTGCTTGGAGGAACTCTTTAATCTGGTATTGAGAAAGCGATGGGTAAACTTTTGCAAGGAAGGACGCGGTCCATCCGGATCCCAACCCTTTCAGCATGCTGTCAGTCCGGTCAAAACCTTCTTCTCCCTTTACTTTCTGTGTCCAGAAAGCTTCCAGGGTAACTTGGCACACTCTGTTTCCAAACTCGGCTGACTTCTCTTCAGCATTTTTGGGCAGACTTACCTCTTTCACCAGGTAGGCATGGATCTTCTTGATCATCACTGGGCCTCGCTCGAAAGCGTCCGTGCCCAATGCGACTATTCGGGGGTCAAGTGCAGCCACTTGTTAGCCTCTGGTTTCGTTCTCAAGACCATCGTTTCCAAGTGAGCTCTCGTCTATTGGAATTCTTCCTTTTTTCTCCTTCCTCTTTTATTTCCATTCCTCGGAACCATAAGTCGTTAGACATCACTACTATTACTCGATGGTCATCGTCAATTCCTGGTCTCAGTTTGAGTTGTCGGCTGAAGTTGGACAGTTCCAACCCCAGTACTTCATATAATACTAACATGTGTAGTGAATGGTCCTTAAATCCTCGCATCGCATTCGAGATGTCAGACCACACTGAAGGGTAATTCCGCCCTAAGTGGTCTTAGATTCGCCACCATCGCATCTACAAACTTCAGTCCATCCAGGAGATGTGCATATCCCGGAGACAGTGCAAACACAGCTCTCGGTGTTATCTTGGGGAATGCACCTCCTTTCAGCGTTTCTATTACTTCACCCATCGATTCGAGGATATCCTTTATCGCTGGCCATACTGCGTCTTCTGCCGTTGTAGGCTTTATGAGTCTGCTCAGGAAACCCCTACTGTGTAGATGGTCATTTATGTCGGCAAAAACATTTGAGACCGGGTTCATTTCCGTCTGCCGTTGTACCCCGATTGCCATTGACACCGACTGCATTAGGTCCAGGTCGACTGCTGCCAAAATTATAAGGTCAGGCCAAAACAGAGACTTGGAGTCATGCACGAAGTCTTTGTTCGCAACTATCATAATCTTTGCTTTTCTCAATTCTTGTGTCAGTCGGTCACATTTGGAAGTTTGACCTTGAGGAATACGGACAACGTAATTTTGGGGTGAAATTTAATTTTTCAAAAATTCGAATTGAGCCTGCCATGCTTAACTTTCTCGCGAAAACTGAAAATCTCAGAAATACAAGATCAGAACGACCGAATTACAAACGCGGGAAAGTGGTCAAATTTAGCAGCGGGAAATTGCTATTCGCAAATTCCGATACTTAATTTAAGGAGAGTAGAGCTGTCTTATTCGTGACAGGAGACAGAAAGTAATCGCGAGCTAAAGGACATCGATATTCAGTTGGACCAGAGTGATCTTTCAGTCGAAAGGTAGACAATCGAAGTCTCCCAATGGTCCAGACCAAAAACTCAATTCTCAAGCTTCAGCTTGTTCGATTAGAACTTATTGAATCAAACTTAATTCCCTATTTATTCTCAAGTTGCTTATTAATTTAGTTACCTCAAATTCTCGAGTGTGCCGATATGAGAGTACTCAATTTAGTTTTCTTGGGTATGTTTTATGATTGTTATGTTGAGGTAAGGAGAGTTTTAGTTTGATGCTTTCATTACGATGTTCCCAAGCAATATCGTTAATTGCTTGTGTTGTTTAGCCAGGGTCTTTACGCAATCCAGACCTCCACAGATGTGACTCTCCAGTCCGCAGACCTCCACCAGAGAGCTACCAGATTTAACCCAGTCCTCTGGTCCCCAGCCAGGCAACTCTACTTTGTCTTCTCCGTTGTTCTTAGAGGCTGTTGTCATTAAATTGTGAATGATGTTCAGGTCACGCAAATTACAGTCTGAATTCAATTCCCTCTGCACGTCCTGTGTTGCACGCAATATCGAATCGGCCCTAGGACTCGGACACCATGATGTTTTCAGCAGTTCCCACACCACCATTAGACTCGTTCTTAGCAGTTCATCCGAAAATCCCAATCCAAATTCCACTCGATTGTCAGACTTCGGCACTGAAGGTGCAGTCACCTTTTCGTCCAACAAATTCCCAGCTTAGTCAGCTGGTTAGCAGCGGTTCTAATTGTAGCAATTCTTGACGTCCAGAATCTTAGCACCACTGCTTGCTCGTAATCAAAGAAGCAATCGCGTATGTCTTCATTTATGAAAGGGTTTTACGCCATCCCTACGATTCCAGATACGTAACTGTACGATTTCTTCTTGATCGGTCCACAGTATTCACTGGACTTCGGCAGTCCTCCCATAGATTCTTTTGCGAGCCTCATCTCATTGTTGGAGAATCTCTTTATTTCGTCAATTTTTTTCATTGGTTCCAGCTCCACAGGCCCCTTCTTGTTCACTCGCATCGTTTTACTCTGATAGATGTCCATAAGTTCTAGTAAGAGCAAGGCTTTGGCTCGTTTATCGCCTTCTCTTAGCATCTTGACACAAGTGTTCAACGCCAGCACTGATATTTGTGCTATCATGAATCGAATGAAACAGAGAGCGTCTCTCCGCTTCGCGCACACTACTTCCGCTCCTTCTTGTGTGATTAGATCCATCATACTCGTCATTACGAATACGTTTTCTGCCTTCAATTTTTTTCTTTCTTCTGAATCAGTTTACCCCGTGTCAGTCCAGCCATGCACCAAGCGAAACTCAGTTGTAACTCTGTTCTCACATAGGGTATCGCTATCAGAGCGTGTATCTTCGGAGTGCTTCTCATTTCTTCTTCGAAGTACCGAAACACTACTGCTCTCCATGGTAGGCTCACCAACTGCTCTATCGTTTCCGCGTGAATCTCAGAAGATACCAGAGTTCCGTATGCCTTCTGCTTCAGGGTTGTACCTTGCATCATCGTCTCTAAATAACCTTCCATAGCACTTTTGTTTTTCAGAGCAATTAAATGTCCTCTAGCCGAGTTTCTGTACTCCATCATCTCCATGTATCCACCAGCGGGTGGATTGGTTTTATAACTGGCTGATTTTAATCCTGCCATGACAATGGGTGGCACCATCGCTACGACAGTCAACATTCTGTCAGTGCCAGGCAACCGGTCATCACCCTGTCCCATGTCCATGGCTTCTTTGACGCGCTTTCTTTTGGCTGAGTTGACAGCTTTCAACGAGATTTCAGAATCCACTTTTGTTTTTCCAGCTTTCCTCAATGTCACTTTGCTGCCAAATTTCATTTTTATATCATTAATCTTGTCACTCACCATCTTTGATCGCATCGTTCCCTTTCGGGTTCTCGACAGATACACTACTTATTCCTTGCCTTCTTGCGGCGTCGTCTTTATAGGAGAATTTGCCTCACTATCGTCAGTCGAGAAGTCGATCAATAATTTGCTCAATCTTCCTTCAGACTCGTCGAGTTTGTCAAGGACTTCCCGCATTAGTGGTCTGTTGAGACCTATTTTTAGTATAGACTGAGTCCCGTAGCTCTGAACTTTTGTCCAAACCTCTTCCATGAAGGCAACTCTGTCCATACCGCATCCCGTCATATTCTCGTGGTCTCTATGATGAGCTTCCCACTCTTCTTCTGGCAGCTTTCTTAAGAAAGGTACTCTGGCAGTGCCTTCTATTCTTCTTATCCTCGGTGATTCCATTAAGAGTTTTTTCGGCATTTTAAGAATTGTTCAGAGAGCTGCTCACCGGCAAATTCCGGTTCATTTCCATGAAGGCCGACGGAGATTCCAGCGTGGAGGTTCTCTCGTCTGGTGGCTCAGTCGTTGATTCTAACGTGTCTGTGCCGTTTTCAAAGTCGCTGAGGAAGTTGAAGTCCAGGCTGGACATCCCGCCTGTCGAAGCCTTGTCGTCCTCTTTCTCAGCCTGATCGGGATCCTGCTGCATAGGCTCTTCCGATCGACGGCTTCCTCCCTGTCCATCGTCTTGATTTGGATTCTTTCCTGAACTCGAGGACCCTTGCTTTCCATCTGTTCCTCCATCTAGAAATTTCGGTACAACTAGTCTGCCAGCTGATCGATCTTCTTCCTCTCCGTGCATTAACTTGACTTCATCACAGCAGAAGGGTGCTAGCATAGTTCTAGTTTGTAGAGTCCCGCCCACCATTAACTCTGGTTTTACACGCGTCAAGATTAGTCAGGCTTCTTGCAAGTCCGCCCTGCCTCTCATGACCATTGGCGCCAGATCCAGTTTCGCCCATTCCTCGTCAAATCGTCAGGCTTCGGAGTTGCTGCATTATTCATCCGTCTCCTCGTTGTTTCATCGGTGTAAGCAAGTTGCGTATACTGCAGCACGGCGGCGTTTCTGCATACGAAGCACGGGTCCATCATCTCGGAGAATTTCGCTACCCTCCTTTCGTTAGTTTGGAATGCTCGTATCCTAGGGGTTTGTACTACGGAGTCTGCTCCTAGCAACATCCTTCTAATCAAGGGAAATCCAGGGATCTCTTTTGGCAGTTTCTTGTAGTCACCCCATCCTTTCGTTTATTCTCTCAAATTGTGATAAGCTGCAGTCAGTCGAGGAGTTCTTGTAATTTCGCCGTTCGTCTTATTGTTGGGCCTTAGATTCCAGAGCTTCGAGAATACCTGGATGCGCCCTCTATCGACTTCTCCCATCCTGTCGTGGAAAGGATCATCAAAATTTATGACGGTCATCTCCGGCTCTGATATCTTTGCGAAAAACAAGTCCTCACTCATTATCTCTCGTAGGGCGTGCTGTTCACACCAGTAAAATGCGCTTCCGTCCACTGCTGATATGAGGTTCAGGTGCAACACCGACCTCCTTGTATGCCTCCACAATAACGTCAAGGGACGCAAAAATGACCGCCGGACCGTATATCACTGTCACGAACTCCGTGGCTCCTCGGATCAGTGCTAAGGGATCGGTCCTCATGGCCAAGCTCAGGTCAGTTAACAGGGGCATGCCCCCAGGATGACGTCGCACGTCTTCTTCCTTCTGAATTGTCTCATCCTTTCCTGTTCCAAAGCGAATCTGCTGCAGGAGGTATTGGATAAGAGTATGCCGCAGATCTCTTCTCCTGGTCCAGGGATCAGTGGCTCGCTTCACGTCAAACCTCCTCAAGTTCTCTGTCATCTGTTCCGGGTAGCGGGTCAGATTCATCAACCCTCCCAAGTGCCCGTGCGCTATCGCAATTAGCGCCAGAAGTCCATCTAGCCGCAAATTCTGCACTCCTTTGGTGAGCAGTATCACTTGTCCTCTCACAAAGTTATCTGCTCCAAACGGCACTAACAGGGCTAGTAGTTCCACGATCAATACTTCTACGACTGCTTGGAGGAACTCTTTAATCTGGTATTGAGAAAGCGATGGGTAAACTTTTGCAAGGAAGGACGCGGTCCATCCGGATCCCAACCCTTTCAGCATGCTGTCAGTCCGGTCAAAACCTTCTTCTCCCTTTACTTTCTGTGTCCAGAAAGCTTCCAGGGTAACTTGGCACACTCTGTTTCCAAACTCGGCTGACTTCTCTTCAGCATTTTTGGGCAGACTTACCTCTTTCACCAGGTAGGTATGGATCTTCTTGATCATCACTGGGCCTCGCTCGAAAGCGTCCGTGCCCAATGCGACTATTCGGGGGTCAAGTGCAGCCACTTGTTAGCCTCTGGTTTCGTTCTCAAGACCATCGTTTCCAAGTGAGCTCTCGTCTATTGGAATTCTTCCTTTTTTCTCCTTCCTCTTTTATTTCCATTCCTCGGAACCATAAGTCGTTAGACATCACTACTATTACTCGATGGTCATCGTCAATTCCTGGTCTCAGTTTGAGTTGTCGGCTGAAGTTGGACAGTTCCAACCCCAGTACTTCATATAATACTAACATGTGTAGTGAATGGTCCTTAAATCCTCGCATCGCATTCGAGATGTCAGACCACACTGAAGGGTAATTCCGCCCTAAGTGGTCTTAGATTCGCCACCATCGCATCTACAAACTTCAGTCCATCCAGGAGATGTGCATATCCCGGAGACAGTGCAAACACAGCTCTCGGTGTTATCTTGGGGAATGCACCTCCTTTCAGCGTTTCTATTACTTCACCCATCGATTCGAGGATATCCTTTATCGCTGGCCATACTGCGTCTTCTGCCGTTGTAGGCTTTATGAGTCTGCTCAGGAAACCCCTACTGTGTAGATGGTCATTTATGTCGGCAAAAACATTTGAGACCGGGTTCATTTCCGTCTGCCGTTGTACCCCGATTGCCATTGACACCGACTGCATTAGGTCCAGGTCGACTGCTGCCAAAATTATAAGGTCAGGCCAAAACAGAGACTTGGAGTCATGCACGAAGTCTTTGTTCGCAACTATCATAATCTTTGCTTTTCTCAATTCTTGTGTCAGTCGGTCACATTTGGAAGTTTGACCTTGAGGAATACGGACAACGTAATTTTGGGGTGAAATTTAATTTTTCAAAAATTCGAATTGAGCCTGCCATGTTTAACTTTCTCGCGAAAACTGAAAATCTCAGAAATACAAGATCAGAACGACCGAATTACAAACGCGGGAAAGTGGTCAAATTTAGCAGCGGGAAATTGCTATTCGCAAATTCCGATACTTAATTTAAGGAGAGTAGAGCTGTCTTATTCGTGACAGGAGACAGAAAGTAATCGCGAGCTAAAGGACATCGATATTCAGTTGGACCAGAGTGATCTTTCAGTCGAAAGGTAGACAATCGAAGTCTCCCAATGGTCCAGACCAAAAACTCAATTCTCAAGCTTCAGCTTGTTCGATTAGAACTTATTGAATCAAACTTAATTCCCTATTTATTCTCAAGTTGCTTATTAATTTAGTTACCTCAAATTCTCGAGTGTGCCGATATGAGAGTACTCAATTTAGTTTTCTTGGGTATGTTTTATGATTGTTATGTTGAGGTAAGGAGAGTTTTAGTTTGATCCATAAAAAGTAACTGTACGGACTATTACGACCCTGTTTTTAACGCCTTCGTGTGTTTTGGGTATTTTGAGACCTAAGTACTGGGACGTTCTCTGACTCTTGAGCCAATGGTTATAGGGCCTATTTTTTTAAAACCTCATATGTGAATTAAGTAGCCGACTGTTACATAGTGTTTTTATGGCGCTCTTGGGTGTTTTTACGACATCATGACTACGGAGTCGAGCCCACTTGAAACAGCTCCGGGCTACATACCCATTCTAGAGTACCGGTGGTACGGTTCAGCGGGAGCGTGCAAACGTTCCGGTGGAACCGTGATAGCTTTTTAAGAAAACTCAAGAAAACTACCTGGTAAACGCTCTCCGAACGAGGCCTAGCTAACCTATTAAGGGGGGGGGGGGTTAATTAGGGGGACTAAAAACGAGCAAAAAGTCAAAAAGCGAAACAAAAACCGAAAAAGAATAGAAAAAGGAACGAAAACGATAAAACAAAAAATGACAGTGACTTTGACACCAGATTAGGTGGATCAAGCCTTTATATTAATGAAATAGTATACCCATACTGTTTTATTAAGACCGATCGTTTCAATCAATTCAGCAATTTAATAAGGTGCCCGAGTGTGGGGCGTTGTTAAGAGTTTTCAGAACGCTTGCAACTTAGCTGGACCACTAGGAGACTTAACTGGAAGAGGTGACCAGTCGAGTAGGAAAGTGGTTCACAGGGACTTAGCTGGACCATTAGGAGACTTGACTGGAGCGGTTGACCAGCCAAGTGGGAAATTGCTGCTGGTGATCAGGTGCAGGACACATCAAGGAGACAATCAGCGCGGAATTAGAACAACCAGAGGAGGACAGACAGAGGTATTCTGGTTGCTCAATCGGGTATCGTTAGAATCCACATTACATTATAGGAGATAAGTGTAAAATTGGATAAGCGGAATCCCATTGTTTTGAGGAACGTTTTTACTTGAGCAGAGCTTGGAAACAGGCTCTACGGTTTTCTCTTGAGAGGTTTAGCACCCAGAGCTTAAGGGAGGGCTAAACAGGGGGGAGGTTAGAAGGGGGGTTGGTTAGGTTAGAGGTTGGCGGTTGCAAATTGTAAAAAGGAGGGACACATTAGAGTAACTAATTGATCGACATCGCCGTTGTAGTTACATCAGAATCTTTCACGCGTTGATTATAAGAAGCAGATATCCAAGTTTAAGATCGAATTGAGGTAGGTATCCTGGTCGGATAGGGTGGGGGAACGGAAGTAGACAGTTTTTGTGATACCCCATAAGATTGCTAGCAGGGGTGAGGAAGACGCGTGGCAATCAGGTACCAGACGTTTTTTCTAATAAAAGGTTGACACAAGTCACCTTTGAAGATTTAGGTGGGTTTATCTTTCTGTTTTTAGCATTGGTTGAAAATGGTGTGTAATGTGTCGCTAACATCGTTCGAAGCTCATCATTCTTCACACCATTGATGAATTTTGAGGCTACTGCCAGGTTCATACTTTTGTTCGACTCATCTGGTTGGCTACGCCATCGAAGCATCTCCATATCGTCTAGAAACTTGTGTATCGTCTCGTCTTCACGTTGCCTCCATTTCTCGATGCGCATCATCGCTTGGTGTCCTTGCACCCCTGAGCCAAAACGATTTAACAAGATTTCAAAGATTTTCTCAGCAGTGTCCCGCTGGTACTGCTTTTTGGCCATCACGCAGTTTAGGGCTGTCCCTTCCAGGTTACTGGTAAGCGCACTGCATTCTTCTATTTCTGTCAGGTCCTCTTCTTCAAAATGCAGTTTAATGACCTCTATCCAGGTATCAATACAGCCATCAGATTCGTCTTCATAGCACCCTGGCTTTTAAAAAGCCTTTCTTGTTCACAGGTTCAAAGGTTGTGGTCATTGATGTCGCGTCCCTTGAATGCCCCGCTTGAGCATCATTGCCCACTGAGAGAGGCTCTGGGTTTTCCCTCCTGTTCGATTCGCTGGGATGACTTCTTACTTGATTCGCATGACTCCAGTTCATGGAATCACATCTCCCAGTCGCATGTGCGTCTTGCGTCGGTCGTTCGTTTGAGGTCGGTCTGTTGCCAGTTGAACTTTCTCTGGTGTTTGGGCCTCGTGGCCTATTGTCCCCTGTGGCATAGCTGGATGAACTGCCCCTTCCTCTAGTGGATCCATATGTCCTTCTTCTATTTGGTTGTTCATTGAAGTTCACTCTCGGCTCCCTGTTGGGTTCTCCTGAGTTTTTTCCCCAGTCTTTGGTCCACCCCTGCTTCCTAGTAGCCGATCCAACCTATCCATGATAGCCTGAGTTCGCCTCTCCATCATCGATTCTATATTCTTGTCAAGAATTCCATGAGTCTGCTCTTGTTCAATTCTCAACTTCTCAATTTCATCTCTCAACCGTAACTCTCTCTGATCAGCTACGCTCGTCATTCGCGACAAGTTCTTGGCCAAGTGTTCATCTGTTCTCTCCTTCAAGCGTTTTTCGCTTCTGCTAAGTTCTTGTCTGTTGCGGTTGATCTCTTCCAGCAGGTTTCTCTCTCGACGTGGACAGCCCTTTCTAGTTCACTCATTCTTAAAGACATGTGTTCATTCTGTTCTCCTATGCTGTCCACTATGTTAGTCAAGGCTTCTTCGATTGATGCTCCGTTGTCCAACACTGGCGTCACAAGTGGTGGTGTCACCCTATCGGTTCCAGGTAGCTTGGTGCTGGTCGAGACTCTGGTCTTGATTCTCTGCCTCGACGTCTCCTCATGTTCCACTTCTGGATCTGCAGAAGGGTTACATAGTCCTGTGTTTCTGTTCTTCCCAGTTCGCATCTCCAAATTCTTCATGGTCACAAAGTCTCCTGAGTGGCCTGATCCATTTGTGGTCTTGCCTATTGTCCTGACCACACCAATTCGGTCCATAGAGCCAGTCTCTCTATTGGTGTATGCATCATTCTCCTGAGTCGAACTATTGAGGCTGACTTGAGATCCGAAGTCATCTTGCTCGTCATCGTCCTCCTCCTCCTCCTCCTGGGTTTCTGCTTCATCGCCTGTACCCGTTCCCATGGTAAATGGAAAGAAGTTTTCCAAAGTGTTCTTCACTCTTTTCATCGTGTTGTCTGTGGGTGATCGTGTAGTCGCCACGTTTTCAGTAGAGATGTCGGACAGTTCCGACATCTCTTCTCGGTCTAAAGTCCCGGTGGAAGTGGCAAAATCTTGGCCTTGTTCCACCGGAGTAGATTCACTCGCCAATCTTCTGTTTCCACTCCCTTCCGGTCCATGTCCCTCCCGGTTCTCATCCATGGCCGGGTCAGGATGGACCTCTACTTCTAGCATTGCGTTTTGTCCTTCTGAGGACTTTTAACTCCTGGTTTCAACCACTCCGCCTGAAACTTTCTTCCCTTTGTTGGGCCGGGTCCTTGTGATCCTTTCCAGAAAAGGGTCGTTCATTGCTTTTCTTTGTTTCTCAGGTATGAATTGCCTAGAGCTAGCATTTAGTTTGGGTATCCTTGACTTGTCTAGACTTATTTTCGATTTATCACTTCTTACTGCTTATACATTCAATTCGATTTCTACTCTCCTTATTGTTTGACTACTGATAATAATATCACAACACAATAAATTCCTAAAGTTTCACTTCAATAGTGACCACGAATCCTTGTTTGTTATCACAGTACAGCGTATATACATTTTATTCACAACAATCGATTATTGGTTGTAATTATATGAAGATAGCACAGTCAGATGATATCAGTATTTATGAAAGATAGTGTACTCACTACCCAATCAAGAACAGATATTTTTGATTTAAAACCAAAAATGAAGCGAAAAAAATATATAAATATTAATATATATTCTCAATGAAAAACGTGTGTTTTGTACTTAAGTTAGTCGAATACGAGTGTCGAACTTGTCTATAAAGAAAGAACTTTCCCCGTTTGGTGCAGCGTCAAACTGACAAAACTTGAAGGCAGTAATTTTCTCAAGTGGAAATCTATTGTACCCACCAAATCTTGTGTTACCTATCTGCCTTCGGATTTCCCGAGCTCGGTCTACTAAAATCCTCAAGGCAATCACCTTTCCAAAAATTGATTTGGTTTTTAATCCACACAAATCAGTGACAAACATTTATTCAATTTAGAATTAGTGTCGCGAATATCCCGGTTCAGACCTTTTTTGTCTTACTCCGGTTTCTTTAAAAGGCAAGATACCAGTGCAGTCACAAGTTTCAAGCCTGACACCTTAAAACCTAATGTTCTCTACTGTTTACTTTTCTTTTGTCTACCAAAATTTTGATTAAAAAGGACCCCTCCGGATTAGTGAAAAAGAGGACCCTTCCGAATTGGCTAAATTTGGACCCCTCCGGATTGGCAAAATAGGACCCCTCCGGATTGGCAAAAACAGGACCCCTCCGGGTTGGCAAAAAAAGGACCCTTCCGGATTGGCAAAAACAGGACCCTTCGGATTGGCAAACTTGGGACATTTCCAAATTGACAAACATAGGACCCTTCCGGATTGGGACTTCTCCGGGTTTGTAAAAATAGTTTTTCCGGGACTTTTAAAAATTTCACCCTATACCCTTCAGGATACGTTCTCCGATGCTATTATGCTGTAAGAACTAAATAGGAAGGCTGTATTTTCCGTCCCTAGACCCTTTCGGATCGAAGCTAAGCCTCTTATTTTGCTATTCTACTCAACTGTGAAGGGTCTTGTAACTAGCCTAGTTTCGACTCGACTATGGTTTCTGGGTTCTTCGGGAAACAAATTTGATCTTTTTTACCTACAAATTATTGATCCGAGCTCAAAAGGCCTATACTCTTCTAGTTCAGTGCAAAAGACCCAATCTAAAACGTTCCAGTTAAAAAAAATTTGCCAAAAACAATGCTATTTGGACCCTTCCGGATTGATAAATCCACTAAATCAAACATGTTAAGTCCGATTTCACTGTAACCCGGAAGGTTATCGGCAAATGGGTTTTAAAACCTGTCGATTCACTAGCGAACGTTGCTCGAACAACACGTTTTACTGTCCTAACCCAAAAATTACAAAATTTTTTTTTAATTTGTAGCGTTTTGTTTTTTCAAAAATCAAAAAATTCGGTTTTTGCTATCCAATTAGTTCCAACCACTTCTGAACTAAACTCAATCGGTTCTACCTATTATACTAGTACAGTTACATTGTAACTCACTAATTTTGCGTTTTTTTTTCCGTTTCCAAAAATATCGATATCTCAAAAATCGCCATTTGTGGGGGGATCAAAATATTGCTATTTTGACCCTAAAATACTGTCTGCTGACTGTGTTTTTCACTGAAAAACGGTATAGGAGTATTAATATAGCCTGTATAAACAGTAATACTAGTAATATTATACCCCTCTGGGTTTGTTCAATAGCCGAATTAAGGTGCTTAACACGGAAATTCATAATTCGGCGAGGGGTCAAAACAGCGCAGTCACTGTCGAGCCCCCCCGCAGATTGATATCTTACTTTTTTGTACCAAAAGGGATACAAAACTCGCTAACGATACCCAACAGTCGATATTTGTTGTCCTTGAGCACCTTTTTGTCGCTCCTTGCACTGCTTGCTGGATCAGTCTTCTTTTCTAATCCCGATACCCTTCCGGATTGAGTTGAGCGCAAATTAGCATTAACCTGCTAAAATACCTAAATAATCCTACAGTACAAGCACAAGAAACGGGCCACAAATTTGATCGTAACAATCCTGACTGATATAAATGCTTGTAACAATAATGTATCTAACAACAACAAACGGGAGCGTCGGATCGCATCTCGTCTGGGGCGATGATTTCTACTGATTTTTTTTTTACTTTTTACTGTTTTTGGTTTTTTCGGTTTTTTCGTTTTTTGTTTAATCTTAGGTACAATACTAATTTTTGTTTGGTTTCTTGTATATCTTTAAGTATTTTTGGTCACAAACTTCTCAGGGTACGACAGGACGGCCAAGTTTTTTGTGTGGTCCTTTAAACATCGGGTCGACAAAAACGTTACTGCTTCCGGCTTCAGCCAGAACGCTCAGATTAACGTAATTACGTACGAAAATAGTGAGCTCATGGTCGGGTCTCAGTATCCCCAGACCACGAGGTCAAATCTTAAAAACAGGGCTAGTACTTGTTTATTATTATACTATTGTTTTTGTTCAGTAGAGAAAAATCATCATTCCCATTGGAGAAGGGTCAACCCTTTCCCTCAATTCTTAGCTTCTCATATACTGAAATTGAATCTAGTATTAATTAAACTCAACTCAAGACAATCCGGGAAGCTAAAAGTTGTTAAAATTATATTTAAGTATTCTCACGAGACCCTTCCGGATTCTTGAATCTGGACGAAGAGCTCTCTTGTCTCTTTCCGGAAGGCTGGGACGTCGTCCCAACACCTTTCCTGGTTCTCGGGAATTGCTTTGTAACGATTGTAGCGGTACAATCGTTACAACTCGGAAGGGTTGTGAATCACTATGTTTTCTCAGTTCGTCGTTGTTTTTCGTCCGACTCTTTTGTATCTCAGAATATTGTTTTTCTGTCTTTTCGCAGTTTTCAGTTGTCGCAAAAAATAAAATCGTTAGGTGTCCTTCACGCCCAAATCGAAACTTTAAAAATTAGCATGTCAGGTCAAATTAGCCATTCCTGATTCGTTCAATCGTCCAACTAGCACCACTAATTCGTTAAAACCGTTAATCTTCTCAGACAGATGTCATAACAATAATTCGAATTCGAACTGCATTTTGATACATTCTGGTCGAATGTCACAGGAATACCAAAGTAAAACAGCACAACTCGAGGCAAATTGGAGCCCATTCATGCATTCATACAATTTTTCTCGCATTCCGTTAAACTTTTGAACAATCGTACTTTCGTCCAGTAATCTATCTGTCTATTGATCAAGCTATCCATCAACCAAACCGATCTTTGATCTAGCCATCCACCTATCGATCAATCTATCTAAGCAACCATCCAATCACCCGTTCCTCTATTCATTCATCAAGTATCTATCAATGCAGTCGATCGTCATCCATTCATCCATCTAACCAGCAAAACACCAAGCCATCCATCCCTCGAACCATCTATCTGGTTTTCAACTATCCATTCAATCATATCTTCATCTACTCGTCCTTCTATCTATCTAACCATCTAGGGATTCAACAAATTTTTCATCCATCAAACCATCCAAACATTTTAACAACCACCCATCCAGCCTGCAATCCTAACAACCATCCATCATCCATCCATCCATCTAACAAGCAAGATATCAAGCTAATGATCCCTCGAATCATTTTTTCGTGTTTCCAAGCATCCAGCCAGCCAGCAATCCATGAAATCATCCATCTATGAAGCCATCCATTAACTTTGCAACCAAATCATTAGGCCTCCCGTCGACCCATCCCTCCATTTGACAACCTATGCTTACAGCCAGTCATACTATGAGTCAGCATTATATCCAGCCATCCGCATATTTAGTTACACATAAGCACAATTGTCCGGCTATTGGTTCATCTTTACATCCATGAATGTTTTCATCTCTCCCGGTTTCCTTCTAACAATCCATCCGGCCATCCATTCGTTGTACCGTTATCCGTTCATCAATTGTTTCAAACGCCAGTTCATTCAGCCGCTCACCCATCCAAACAGCAATTGAACAATCCATAAATTTAACCATCCAACCAGTCCATCCATTCTTATTTGTTCATATTTGTTCATCTATTAGGCTAGGTTTGTCTCTCTTACTATCATCCACCACCGACTCTTTCTTGCTATCAACACCCACACAGCAAGCTACTTTGACTGGGAGCCAATTCCCAGTCTCTTGCTATCACGCACCGCCATCTTTCAGCAAAATCCCCAAATTCTACTGTGTGCCGGTTATTACTTAATGAGTAGTCTGGCTCTTCGCTCATACAATGGCCTTAGTCACTGATTCTTCCGCAGATTCCCCTACGAAAACCTTGTTACGACTTTTACTTCCTCTAGACAATTAAGCTCGAACCGCTTCCACCTATTGCCAGGAGCGAAGTCTCAGCGACAGGCTTCAGCAATTCTTGCTTAAACATCCAATCAGTAGTAGCGACGGGCGGTGTGTACAAGGGGCAGGGACGTAATCCCCAGTAGTTGTTGATTACCGAGTACAAGGAATTCCTGGTTCACGATTGCAAATTACAACATTCAATCCCCTTCACGCTCATGAATTTTAGGTGATTACCCGGACCAAATAGACCAAGGTTATCTCTCAATTTAAATTCACCAGTGTAGCGCGCATGCAGTTCAGGACATCTAAGGGCATCACAGACCTGTTATAGCCTTACTTCACGTATGCTATTTAATTGTACATAGTACCTCTAAGAAGTAACCAATACTTTAACGAAAATGGCACTATTTAGATGATCAAGATCTCGTTCGTTATCGGAGTTAACCAGACAGATCACTCCACTAACTAAGAACGGCCATGCATCACCGCCCATATAATCATGAAAGATCATCAACCTGTCAATCCTTATTTCTGGAAAGATCATCATTCTGGACCATCCATGAAATCATTCATCTATGAAGCCATCAATTAACTTTGCAACCAAATCATTAGGCCACCCGTCGAGTCATCCCTCCATTTGACAACCTATGCTTCCAGCCAGTCATACTATGAGTCAGCATTATATCCAGCCATCCGCCTATTCAGTTACACATAAGCACAATTGTCCGGCTATTGATTCTTCTTTACATCCATGAATGTTTTCATCTCTCCTGGTTTCCGTCTAACAATCCATCCGGCCATCCATTCGTTGTACCGTTATCCGTTCATCAATTGTTTCAAACGCCAGTTCATTCAGTCGCTCACCCATCCAAACAGCAATTGAACAATCCATAAATTTAACCATCCAACCAGTCCATCTATTCTTATTTGTTCATATTTGTTCATCTATTAGGCTAGGTTTGTCTCTCTTACTATCATCCACCACCGATTCTTTCTTGCTATCAACACCCACACAGCAAGCTACTTTGACTGGGAGCCAATTCCCAGTCTCTTGCTATCACGCACCGCCATCTTTCAGCAAAATCCCCAAATTCTACTGTGTGCCGGTTATTACTTAATGAGTAGTCTGGCTCTTTGCTCATACAGTGGCCTTAGTCACTGATTCTTCCGCAGATTCCCCTACGAAAACCTTGTTACGACTTTTACTTCCTCTAGACAATTAAGCTCGATCCGCTTCCACCTATTGCCAGGAGCGAAGTCTCAGCGACAGGCTTCCGCAATTCTTGCTTAAACATCCAATCAGTAGTAGCGACGGGCGGTGTGTACAAGGGGCAGGGACGTAATCCCCAGTACTTGTTGATTACCGAGTAAAAGGAATTCCTGGTTCACGATTGCAAGTTACAACATTCAATCCCCTTCACGCTCATGAATTTTAGGTGATTACCCGGACCAAGTAGGCCAAGGTTATCTCTCAATTTAAATTCACCAGTGTAGCGCGCATGCAGTTCAGGACATCTAAGGGCATCACAGACCTGTTATAGCCTTACTTCACGTATGCTATTAAATTGTACATAGTACCTCTAAGAAGTAACCAATACTTTAACGAGAATGGCACTATTTAGAGGATCAAGATCTCGTTCGTTATCGGAGTTAACCAGACAGATCACTCCACTAACTAAGAACGGCCATGCATCACCGCCCATATAATCATGAAAGATCATCAACCTGTCAATCCTTATTTCTGGAAAGATCATCATTCTGGACCATCCATGAAATCATCCATCTTTGAAGCCATCCATTAACTTTGCAACCAAATCATTAGGACACCCGTCGAGTCATCCCTCTATTTGACAACCTATGCTTCCAGCCAGTCATACTATGAGTCATCATTATATCCAGCCATCCGCCTATTCAGTTACACATAAGCACAATCGTCCGGCTATTGATTCATCTTTAAACCCATGAATGTTTTCATCTCTCCCGGTGTCCGTCTAGCAATCATTCCGGCCATTCATTCGCTGTACCGTTATCCGTTCATCAATTGTTTCAAACTTCAGTTCATTCAGCCGTTCACCCATCCAATCAGCAATTGAACAATCTATAAAATTAATCATCCAACCAGTCTATCCATTCTAATTTGTTCAAATTTGTTTGTCTATTAAGCCATCTATCTAGAAATACATCATCCATCCGTCTAAGCAGCAGGCCAATCAGCCTATTTTTCTATACTAAGTCATCCGTCTTTCTAGCCGGCTAGGTAACCGATCATCCTTTCTTTCATCGTTTTTCAATCCATGATATAGCCTAATTGTTGTGATAAACTTATTAAATAGTCTTTATTTGTTCAAATTTACCGCTTGTTTGTTTTCATATCATATGCTCGCTGGGCTTTCCTCTTCTGCTTATCGTACCAAATCTCGCCGTCCCAGCCGTAGGCGAGTGAAATTTCCCTGGCGTAACTAGACGCAAGAAGGCGTGAACTGGTGAATCGACCTCCAAATCGACATCAAGTTGTACCACTCCTTTTTTTCCATCGTCTTTGCCTAAGCAATTTTAAATCCTAAGTGAAAGTATTCATAAATCACCCCAAAAAGCTTCCTTTCTCGTCCCAGTTGTCTGTGTTTCAGGTAGATGCCGCAATTTCAGGCAAGACGCGTCCCTGAATTCTCACAGAAACTAGTTATCGGGACTTCAAGGACCAAATATATCAAACCAGCTCTAGTAAATCAACATTTCACTCCTACCGCGGCGCAACGCTTCATGATCTGTTTGAAACCGTTTTGCAATACAGACTAAATCGCCTAAATGAATTAACAATAGTTGCTGGATACAATGACAACAGGCTGAATCCACGAGAATTAGAACAGAACTGGAAAAACTTGATTAACCTCGTCACTAAGAAGTTTCAGCTCAAGACACTGATCATCCCCAAAACAATTCAGACTGTAACAGTTCCGAAGTAAACCGCAAAATTTTTATTCATAATCATGTGCTGTTTAACTTGATAAATAGATTTGTACACCCCCATACACTTATTGTTTCACCTAACCTCAACCTAAATCCAACCCCTCAAATGATCTGCCCTGATGGTATTTCTCGTTCTACGGTAATGATTTCTTTACAAATTAGCTTGCAAATTTATTACATAAAATCTCTCGCTAACTTGACACCGCCGTCCTTCCTAAAATGGCTACTCAAACACATTACCTTATTTGTAAAAACAGCTTGCGAAGTGGAGGTGTTTAGTGCTTCACTTGCCCAGGCTACATGCATGTAAAATGCAGCGGCCTAGCCCGCAGCAGTGTTCACTATGAGGATTTCAGTTGTCATCGCTGCACCTCCCAATTTCCTTCGGCTAACGACAAGCATGAAAGCAATACCCCAACCCTAGCTACAACCACGCTCCCCCAAATGCACCCTCACCCTTCCACTGCCCCACACTCACAAAACTCAGGAGAGTGTTTTACTATAGAACCTAGAACAAAAAAATACCCATGGACAAACCCCTGTCCAGAACTCATAGAAAAGACCAGGAAAAAATACATCGAAGTGGTCCACTGGAAACCGGTCTTTATGATCTTGTCGAAAATTAAAGTTGGTTATATCTTCATTGAAACCCTCAAAAGAACTTTAAACAGCCTAATAGACAACAACGAAAATACATTCGCAATGCACGCAGCAATCATTTTTCCACACTTACTACTGTGCAAAGAAAGTCCGAAAATGATAGATTTTTATCCAAAACAAAAGCAAGGCGACTTAAGAAATGGCAAGACGGAGATCTGGATGGACTATATAACGAAAGGAAGGGCTGCAAATGCGCTTGTTGAAAGGAAGTAGAAGAAAAACTGAAACTGAAGCACAAGAGTTCAACAAACTAATGAATACTGGAAAAATATCAAACGAAATTGTAAAACTAACAGACACATCCAAAGGCGTTCTTTCACTCGACGAGATCTTCAAAGGTGAGACAGTAGAACAGACTCTCATAGAGAAGCACCAACCATCTTAACCAATTGCTGGGAGTATACTACACCAGTCTCAAACGAAACAGTTCATTTCCATCCATCGATATTTGATCAGATAAACAGTCAACATATCAAGAAGGCAGCCATGAGAACGCACAGACCGCCTGGACTACCTGGCCTCGATGCAAATGAATGGAGACGTATTTTAACACACTTCGGGCAACAATCAGTTGAGATTTCAAAAATAATTGCTAAAATTGCCAAACAATAGGCCACCGAAGAACTAAATCTAGAAATATTGGAACCATATAACGCATGTAGATTAATACCCTTAGATAAGAATCCAGGAGTAAGACCCATAGGCGAAGGAGAAGTTAAGCGTAGGATAAAAGGGCGAACAAAAACTAAACTCCTAAAAAACGAACTCATGTCGCTCGGTTCGAACTACCAACTCTGCCTAGGACAAAAATGTGGCATTGAATATGCGATCCACACGCTAAGAGATCAATACAGCAAAACTTCCGCCGATGCTGTTTTACTGATAGATACCGAAAACACTTTCAACTCGCTGAACCGAAAGCTGGCATTGAAAAACATCAAAAATGCCTGCCCTTCTCTTTTAACAGCGATTAAGAACACCTACTCCAATCCATCTAAACTGTTCGTTAACAAAAAAAACATCTACTCTCAAGAAGGGACAACACAGGGGGATCCACTAGCAATGGCCATGTACGGTCTAGCCATAATACCCCTCATAAAACTTTTATCAGTAGACGATTTAACCCAGAAATGGTACGCAGATGACGGAATGGCAGTCGGTGAATTAAGCAATCTACCAACCGTCCTCGATAAAATTGTATCACTGGGTAAATTTTTCGGCTACCACGTGAAAGCATCCAATTGCCAACTCATTGTCAAGGATGAAAAACTCGGTGAAGCTCAGAAAATCTTCGCGAATACAGGAATCACTATAAAGGCAGGAGCCCGAGTGCTTGGTTCAGTAATAGGAACAGAATCTGAATGTAAAATCTCCCTCGAGTTTCAACAGAATGAGCAAATCAAAGTTTTGAAAAAATTAACGAAAATCGCGAAAACCTCTCATCAAAACGTTTATGCCTGCTATACTAAAGGAGTTCAAGAAAAGCTTTCATTTCTTGCCAGGACAACAAAAACTTTATGGAAAACTTAGAAATATGTGAAAATTTTATAAAAGAACAATTATTACCTAACCTAGCCGGTAAAGACACTTTAAACCCCCAGTTCCGTGAGATATATTCCTTACCCCTTAAAATGGGCGGAGTTAACATCAAGCTGCAATCCGATCATGAAAGCTATCTAGAATGGTCTAAGGAAACATCACTAGTACTGGAATCTCAAGATCCTGTTACAGCAGTAACACAGCAAGAAAAAATATGTACGAAAATCATAAAATTTGAAATTGAAAGAAACCTAACCTCGTTAACTTCTTAAATGAAACAGATAAGTACGAAATCGACCTGGCCTCTGAAAACGGAGCCTCTAACTGGCTCAATGCTTTACCACAGCAGATACAACTTCAACCTGAATAAATCAGAATTCAGAGATGTTATTCACTTAAGATACGGATGGGAACCGACCAAAACCCCACTCACGTTTGCATGTGCTGCTAATTTTAACTTGACACATGCGCTTCACTGTGCAAAGTGTGGTTACACACACATAAGAAACAATGAAATTAGAGACACTTTCGCCAACCTCATGAACGAGGTTTGCCATGAAGTCGAGATTGCGCTGAAACTTCAGCTGTTGCAAGGCGAAAGCTTTGTCAACAATTCAACTACAACTGAAGATGAGGCACGACTTGACGTTAAGGCAAACAAACTCTGGGTTTCAGGATTCAGCCACGCTTTCTTTGATGTGAAAATTTTCAACCCCCATGCCAAAACATCGCGAAAATTGCATAAAGGCGCATACAAATACCACGAAACGCTGAAGAACTCCAAATATCAGCAAAGAATTTAAAATGTAGAGCAGAGTAGCTTCTGCCCGCTAATTTTCGGATGCACCGGTGGCGCTGCTCCAACGGCCACGCGGACGATGCAGCAATTAGCCGAAAAAATAGGTAATAAAAGACGAGAGCTATCCAGAATCTATAAACTACATAAGAACTAAAATAAGCTTCGCGCTCCTGAGGAGCTCTATACTTTGTATAAGGGGGTGCAGATCGCTACGCAAAGTTCAATTTATCGACAACTCCATAAGCGCTATTGTAGAGGAAGGACGGCTAGGATAAATTAACATTACGACGATGCATTCAAGGCTGATTTATGACGTCATTGCTGATATATATATATGCATTTTTACAACGCTGGTATGGCCGTATCCAGCTTGTGCACTCACCGTAACTAAACGGAAGGGCCCCTTTTGTAATTTAGGTCTGCATAATCCAATCATCCATAAATAACAGCATTAGCAGGCCAAGTATCCATGTAGCCAGCCAGCGTTCCATCCATCTATCTATCCAGTAATTCATCTGTTGAAAAACCCAACCAGTCAATTTATTCCTCTCTCGAGTAACCCATCTGTTCATCTACGCATTAATCGATTCAACACCCACTTCAACACAAATATCCATCCTTCCGTCCAGTCATTCATTGTTAAATCCAGCAATTGATACAGCCACCCAATCGTCCAGCCATTCGTCAATCATTCCAGACATGCAACCATCGATTCGTCGAATCATTCAGCCATCCATTCGGCCAGCCTTACATTCATATATCCATACATGAGCCGAACTTCTCTGCTTTAATCCAGTCAGCCTTTCATTCACCGATCCAATCAACAGCTATGCATCCAGTCATCCATTCGTTTATTCACGTAACCATCTACTCAGCCATCGAATTGTTCAACCATATGAGTTATTGTCAGAATTTTTCGTTTAAAATAGTTGCTGTCCTACTTCATGGGCAAATTGAAGAGAAGAAGAAGAAAGAACACCTGAATTACTGTACAATAAAAGCCGAGGCATCAGTATAGCAAAGTGTAAATACTAAAGTTGGTTAAAATTCATTGGTTACATCAAACAAAAACACAATATCAGAAAACAAGCAATAAACAAAACAAGTTCGGTTACAGTTCAGAAATTGGTTGATTAAAATATATGAAGTTACGGATACTAAAAAAACATCAGTTTTAAGAATTAAAAACGAGCTGGTATTTTAACTTTACAAACAATTTTATAGATAGTCCAAACATACAGCGTATATACAGAATATATACAGATTCTCTTTCAAACAATGTCTGGAAATTAAACTAAATTAAAACATATAGAACTAGCAAAAACGGAAATCACGCCACGTATTTGTATTTGTACATATTGGATTGTTTCTCAATTCACTCACGTAAAATTCTTTCAATTTTTTCTTGAATCCTGTTCTCGATTTTTCTAAATTGCGCAAAATTATGGGCAGTGAATTCCATTTTCTAGAAGTCAAATGAAAAAATGATTTTTGTAGAGAAGCGGTTGAACAATGTTTGTCAAAAATAATTTGTTTCGTTCTTTTTTTGAGCCTATAATTGGCAGTCAGTAGTCTCAATGTATTTTGAAAAGCCTTATTTTTGTTTGTAAGATATTGTTATAAGTATGTTATACACTTTAACTCAATTCTTTTCTCGATTCCAATGAACGACTTGCTAATGCGAAGAAGGAAAGAAGATTTAAATTTCGTTCAACTGTTTCTCTAGAGATAGCATCAAAGTAGCATTAATCTATTATATAGTTAAATGCGGGCTTCACTATCTTCGGGCTTTTCTGATTTGATTTCAGTGGTAATTTTACCGAGTTTAAGTTAAGCAGCCCAATAGTGAATTAGGGGTTGCGAATTTGGCCTCCAATTTCGAATGCCCGAATCATTTTTGAGATTTTTATATTAACTTATATTAATTTTTTTTCGCAAAATCTGAAATTCCCAACCTTGTAGTTGGGTCCTGTCAGAGTATTCTTAAAGATTGCGAATCGTGCCTCCAAATATGACTGCTCAATTCTTAGTAGTTTTCGAGATATGATATTTTTTGTGATTTTTTCATAAATTTTCAGAAAATTTTATTAAATTTTTTCTCAAAATTTGAATTTTCCAATCTTGTAGTTGGGTGCTGTCGGAGTACTGTAAGGAGTTACAAATCTTGCCTCCAAATTTGACTGTTTAAATTTTTGTGGTTTTCGAGATATGACGTTTTTTGTGATTTTTCAAAATAATTTCAGAAAACGTATTAATTTTTTTTGGTAAAATCTGAAATTCCCAACCCTTTAGTTAGGCATTGACAGAGTAACCTCAAAGATTGCGAATCTTGCCTCCAAGTATGACTGCTCAATTCTTTGTAGTTTTCGAGATATGAAGTTTTTTGTGATTTTTCCAAAAATTTTCTGAAAACTTCAGAAAGTTTAAATTAATTATTTTTTCAAAATTTAAAATTTCCAACGCTATAGTTCGGTGTTGTCAGGGTACTCTAAAGAGTTTCAAATCTTGCCACAAGTGACTGCTAAACGCGACTGCTAAACGCGACTGCTAAACGCGACTGCTCTAATGCTTTAAGTTTCCGATATCTGACGTTTTTTGTCTTTTTCAAAATTTCTCGAAGAACTTATCTATAAAGAAATTCAAAAAATTTAAAAATACTAGCTTGACGAAGATACAACCCTATTTTCAGCTTACACCCAGGCGTCTCAAATCTTTCCTCTTAATATGAATGCTCAAATCTTTTTAGTTTCCGAGATAAGACGTTTTTTTTTTTCAATTTTTTTTTTCGGTAAACTTAGGTTTAAAAAAATTCACAACATTTTGGGATTCCTAACCCTTTAATAGGGTGCTATTAGTGGTTGCAAATCTGGCCTCCAAATTTCTCCAGAGGCCCATTAAGTTTTCGAGATGACGCTTTTAAAATGGGAATTAAAAAATGTAAATGTTCGAAATTACCAACCCTGTAATTGGGTGCAGTCAGAGTACACTAAAAGTTTGCAGATGTTGTTTTCAATATATGCGGTTTTTCATGAGCTGTCGTAAAATTTCGAAGCACCGAAGGTGGGTTAAACGCTAGTTTGTTTTAAAAATATTGCTGATTAATCTAAATGTGATATATGTAACATTCGCCCAAATACTACACAGCGACGGAGCGTAGAAAAAGTACCTATTAACGACTGGCAGGCGTCAGTTACCTTAATCCTACTCGCTTTTCACCGTCTCGACCTTGCCAGTTGATTTTCTGGTCTGTCTAGGGCAAAGTAAAAAGTTACCATTTTTAGGCCATCAGTCAAACGACTTTTGATCAGCTTTCGTTTACATGCGAACACAACCACATAGCTGAGTCTCGGATCCTCAGACTACGTGATTGTCATTAAAAACACGGCTCGAACAACCTATTTTAATATGTTTTTGTGTGACAGTTCTATATTAAATCCATTGGAGATGGATTGACCCTTTCCTCTTTCTAGCTACTCATATTCTAAAATATCAAGTTACACCGGTGTTAAATTAAAGTTTCACGACTTCCAAGTAGCTATATAGTCAGTTTTATACAGTCCCTTCACATAAAACAGTCTCTGGGGGACCAAGCCTCCGCTCCCGTGATATTCCTGCGATAACGCTCTTATCTCTCCTAATTTGCGTCCCGGGAGGGTTCCGTGGAATACTCCTGCCCCACTGAAGCTTCCTTCCCACTAGTATCCGCTGACAAGTGTCTTATCGTGCGTTGTTGCCACGATAAGAGGCTTCGTATTTTCCGTCTCTTGTACGACTGTTTTTCACAATATTTGTCGTTGTTCTTATTTTCTCAGCTTTTTGGGTCAAAATGGCCGTTTTTCGTATTTCTGAGAAATATCAACTTGAAAATCGAAATTTTAAAAATAGAAAATTTCAGAATACTTCGACCCTCCTTCCAAGCACTTTTTTGCTGTTAAAGCCTTTTGTCTCTGATTCGTGCTTCGTCGGAAGGTTGCGCTGTGTCATCTGGCAGAATGGCACATACTCCCCGGACAGTCCCCATCAATGTCCCTATTGATCGCATAACACCGGTTTATCGTCAAGTAGTTATCCAGTTTTCTGTAATCAATCTTACAAATCGCATAAGAAAATGAAATTTATCTACCCCACCTCAACTCACTACGTGTTCACAAATGGCATCGTACTACATCTCACTGCCTTTCAACATTTTCACAAAATTTGCACCATGAGGAGTGTCCTAGATAAAATTTCTTTTCTGACTACTTACGTCGTCTTGCCATAAAACTTCTTTTCGCTCTTTGTGATTAAAAAAAGGGACGTGGCACGGCCACCCACCCGTTAAAATTAACTTAACGTCACTCAACAAGTATAATCATTTATTTATGCGGTCCTTTCAATATTAAAACTAAGAAGCTCTGTGGCTAGGAAAGTTATTGAGTTACCCACCCTTCTCGAGCGAGCTAACTCAATCTTACCATGTCGCCACACAGTGAAATTGTGTCTTACACAGGTTAAAAACTTCAATCGTGTTTAAATAGGTAAATATACTCCCCTATGTTCTATATATACATACATAGTCATAACTAAAATTTCTTTTTCAACAATTTAACAATTGTAACAATTTTCAAAGTTTGGTTTGACCAAACTAAATCAAAACAAAAAGTTTAACAAGTTCAATAATCAAAACTTGGTTGATTGGTTCAAGTTTTAGCACACAAAGACAATCAAGTTTTTTTTCTCCTTCTCTTCTCTTCTTTGTTCATCTTCATTCCATCACTTCTCCATCTTGATCTTCAGCTTCGCTGTCCTCCAATACTTTCTCCAGCATGTCCATGGGGTTGCGGGCCGTGCCCCAACTCTCCTGTTCCAACAGCCTCGGTTTGCAACAAGGTAGCAAGTCAACATTAACCTTTTGCTCCCGGTTCCTGCAAAAGCTGTTGTGAAGACATAGGCTCACGTTTCGTTCTAGGTCAGCTCTTAAGACCTCTTTCTTCTCATCTTCAGTTACACAAGGCGCTCCAGCTACTCGCTTCACCGCCGTGGTGACCGCGTTTCTGTGCGTCAGGAATGCTCTCTTATAGGCTCTTGGTTGGTCCTATATCTAGCTGGAAAGATTGATAGGCTTCCGTGTCCCTCGACATGTGACGCTTCGCGCGTTCATACATCCATGATGTCATCACTGCACGGAACCAAGGCATCAATCTTTGCCTTGACCATATTCTTTCAATGGCTTTAGGTATTCTCAGAACCTTGCAGGTGGTTCTGAAAAGATCCAATTCATGACTCATCTTCACGTTGCTCAGCTGTTCAGGAGTCGGCACGGCCGTCTCCTGTTCACTTGTGTCCGCGTTAGCCTCCAGCCATCTCACTGCCAGCATGGCACTAACCACCACGATTGACACCTGTTGATTCTGATCGGGCAACCCCGTAGAGTATAACTCCTCCACGTCCCATACTAGCATCAGATTCCCGCGTTTGGGGTACCACAACGTCTGCGCCAAGCAGTGGCAAGGATACTCCCCATGGGTTCTCACTATGTTCCTTCGGGTCCGATACCCTGAGGGTCCCAGCAACGGTTCCACCTCCATCAGAATTCTGTGTAAGTCGTCTTTCTCTTCTATGGTGGGGAATTCAGTGGGTAACGCTCCACTCGCTTTCTGTTTCTGGAACTCACTCACATTGCCTTCATTTAATCTCAGAAACTCTTCACCCACTACGTCTTGCAACTCGCCTTCAGATCTCTTCGGGACTGCCCGAAAGATCTTCGCCAATAAATCATGTGACCTCTCCGACATTTCGGCCAACCTTACGCACTTTGGCACAGAGAAGAGTTGGTCAATCAACACCTGCTGTGTCCTTGCATCCATCACCACCATGTGTGTAGGATATCTACTACTGCAATATGGTGCGGAGCTTGAACCCACCAGATATTTTGAACCAGTCGGTTTATGATAGGCCTCACTGTCTTTCAGATTCATCTCGTTCTCCAGAGCTTCTCTCCAGCCTCCGATCTTCTGCTCCGTCTGCAATGCTCCAGGGAATACTTCCACGCTGAGGGACGTCACTAGCTCATGGGCACGCTCCAGGCGCTCAAGCGATTCTATCGAACTCGTCATGCTACAAAATCCCAAGGCTGTGATCAAATTTACATCGTCACCCCATGACAGTCCGCGACCAACTCCATACCACTCTTATCCGACATGCTCAATCTTCCGTACAATCGTGCCAGTTGCCGATGCTGCTCGCTCAGCGTAACCAGGCAGTGTCCCAGGTTACAAACATGTCCTTCCATCCCACTATGTTGAGCCAAGCATGTGCCTTGCTTCAACCAATTGCTCGATGGACCTTCCTCGGACAGCTCCGTGGATGGGTTGCTCTTCCGCTTCGTCAACCTCATGGCCAGCAGATGATGTATCATGGCCAGATCATGCAAACTCGCGTCATCATCTAGGTCTAACGTGATATCCGCCGTCATGTCCCAGATTAAACCGGCATTAGGATGAGGACACCAAGAAGGCTTCATGAGTTCCCACATCGTCACTAGACTGGTTTTCAAGGGACCGTCCCAAGAACCACAAGCAAAACTCACTTGCCCCTTTAGCTCGGGAACCGAGGGTTCGACCACTCGTTCTTCCAAGATAATTCCCAGCTTGGGTTGTTCCACCATCAGCATCCCAGTTTCTTTATTACGTTCAACCCAGAAATTGAGTACTATGACTTGCTCATAGTCGAAGTACGCTTCCCTGGCTTCTTCATTCACGAAGGGATTATACGCCATCCCCGGTATGCCAGACACATATTGGAACGACTTCAGTTTCCCTAGTGTTGCAAACTCTTTTTGTCCTTTGACTGCTTCAATTAACTCCCGGCTCACTTTCAATTCTTTGTTGGAATATCTTCTCACCTCTTCCAACTTTCGCAATCAACTCCTTTTTGCCGAATGATCTTTATACATTCTCCCAAAACAGGAGTGGGGATACGATCCACCACGAAACTGACAAAGCAAAGGGCATCCTTACGCTTGGCCCATGCTATCGCAGAATCGTCTTTTGAAATCAACGCTCGCAGAGCTCCCATCAACTCCAGCTCCTGTTTCCGTGATTTCGAATCATTACTGGCTTCATACTCCGCCTTCTTGATGCCCATCAGGCACCAAGCCAACCGTACTTGCAGATCAGTTCTCATGCAAGGATGAGCCAGGTATGCTGCCACCGTAGCAGGTGCATGCATCGACTCGTCGAAGTATCTCTGGAGGGCCGCCCTCCAGGAGCTTTCTAGTAGCTTTTCCAATCCAATTTCGTTCGCCTCAGAGGACATTACCGTGCCGTATTCTTTTCGATTTAAGTTTGAATTCTCCATGAGCTCTTTCAGATATTCCTGCATGGCTCGCTTCTCGCTCCAAGCCATCAGGTGCCCTCTCGCGGAGTTCCTCGCTTTCAACATCTCCACATAACCTCCTGCTGGATCTCCCATGTGGACCGATTCCGGCACAGTGACTCGACTGTACTCGACCATGTCGAGTTGTCCTTACAGCTTCAACTTGGCTATGTTGGTCCGCGAGGGCCTGTAATCTTCAAGTCCTCCAGATCCACATTGACTGATGATCTCCATTTCTAATTTAGTGTCTGCCAGGGTTCGTGCTGTTTTCTTTGATCTTACGGCCGTCGTGGTCAGACCTGCCAAGAGCATAGGGGGTATCAGATTCTCTTTTTCTCCCCCTGTCAGCGTTGCACTATCTCCTTGCCCGCTCTCGCCTGAACGACCTGCGCTCGTTAGAGAGGTCACCACTGCGCTGGCTCTCGACTTCACCACTCTCGGGTTCATGGCTCGACTTCTTGTTTTCCCTTTTAGTCGCTTCAGCCCCTTCCTGGCTCGTCTGACAGGTAATTTCTTTGCGACTTGCTGATCATCGGCACTGTCTTCTGTTACTGACTCGGTCAGAACATCCGACTCCATGGAGTTCACTATTTTCTCCAGAACCTCACGCATGATGGGTTGGTTCAATCCCACCTTCATTATGGACTGCGTCCCATATCGCCTTATCACGTCCCATGATCTTTCCATGAAATTCACTCGGCTCCAGGTTGTTCCTGTCTTGCCTTCTAACTCACCTTGATATCTCTCCCATTCCTCTTCCGGCAGCGTGCTCAGGAAGGATACCCTCATTGATTCTTAGATTTTTCTCCTCCTTGGTGACTCATGGAGCAATCTCTGCGGATCCCTGCTTCGGCATTCTCTCGCCTGGCTTATTGGGTCTATCGGGGATAAGTCGGCCGACGCCTCCTTTGTAGGGGACATGAAAGACGATGGCGTCATTAGTAACAGACTCCCATCGACTTCCCCATCGTCGTCTTCACTAAACCGGTATTCTAACAAGTCTCTCTCCAACGCTCCCAGATCCGTCTCACCCGGTTTTCCCGTCTTTCCCTCGGTATCGTTATCATCATCGTCCTGATCCATCAATTCATCATCACCTGCATCAGGTTTTGGCCTGGGTCTGGAAGGTCCTTGTCGTGAGTCTATGCCCGAGTCCGGCCGAGCCGGTACGGTCATGTCTCCTGCGTAATAAAACAACTCATCATTCACCAGGAATTCTACAGACTCCTCGCCATGTGGTGCCAGGTCCTCTATTGTTATATATGAGCCTCCTCTGCTCTCCTTTGCCACTTCCATCATCACTACTTTCACTTCTCCTGACCACTTCAGTCTTGATAAGTCATCTGTGGGAGAATACACTTCGTTCCACATTTCGGCCGAGACCTCTGGTCTCCTAGAAGGTAGTGCCTTGATCTTTTTCCTGCTCCAAGCATCAGGAAATGAAAAGTCAAACGTGTGCGCGGCTGCAACATTCCAGCCGATGAAGCGCGGCTCCATCCCTTCACTCCACTTCAACATTCTCTTCTCTGCGTCACGAGCTGCTCCGATGCGAGGGGCAATGATGGGAGATGTGACTCCCAACAACATCCTCCTTATCGGTGGATATCGAGGGCATTGATCCGGCAGCGGCCTGGACCCAGAAAGCCACGCTTGCTGGTTCTCTTTAGCGTGTGCATAGGCCTCTGGTAAGAGTGGCACTCTCATAGCCGCTCCCGTGTCCTTCACTACTGGTCTTAAGTTCCAAAGCTTCGGGTTGAACTGGATGTGAGAAAGTTCCTCACGGCCCATTCGGCACTTGAAGTGGTTGTTGAAATCCATCAACATCCAACCTGGCTCCGCTATTCTCCCGAACAGCCTATCGTCACTGGCCAGGTCTCTCAACTCCCTCTGTTCTACCCAGTTCAGCACGGAATAGTCCACGACTGAGACCAGGTTGACGTATAACACCGAATTCCTGTATGCCTTGACTTGCACGTCCGGGAACACGAAAGACATCACCGGTCCATACACCACCGTGACGAATTCCCGCAGTCCGTGAATCAGAGCCAACGGATCGATCCGCATCATGACTGCCAAATCTGTCAGCAAGGGCATGCCACAATATTGCTTGCACTCACTCGCATCCGTCGCCGCCTTATCTTCTCCCGTGACGCTTCTGTTCTGCTGTAAGAGATATTGGAGCAGGAGAGTCCTCCAGTCTTTCATCTTCTTGAGCGAGGCGGTTTCCAACTGTGCATTGAACTCACGACTGGGTCCCTGTAGTTGTTCAGGGTAACGTAACAGCACAAGCAAATCACCCAGTCGACCGTAGGCCATGGCAATCAGGGTCAGGAGTCCATCCAATCTCAAATCTGCCAACGCTTGGGTGAAGAGATTCGCCGGCCCCTTCACGAAATTTTCGTGACCAAATGTCACGTATAAGGCTAACACCAGGCCAATCGATAACTTCCTGATGTCTCTGACAAAACTCGCGATCAAGTTCCGGGATGCCCTAGGATAGCACGTCGACAGGACGGATGGCGTCCATCCCACTCCCATTCCACCCAAGATAGCATCCGATCGTTCGTACTGTGCCCTCGTGGCTAGCACGTCAGCTTGGAACTTGTCCAGTGACATCGTGTTTACGTCCTGCATCAGCTTCAACATCATGCCCCCAGCTAACTCCCGGGCATCAAACAAATTTTTCAGATACACGTGTATCTCCTTTATCACTGCCGGCGCATGCTCGCACGCGTCCTCACCCAAGCTGCACAGCCTTGGTGACGAGTACAACCATACGTTGTTGTGCGGCTTCGTGCGCAAAGCCATTGCCATGAGATCTTCTTCCGCTGATGTCATATTCTTCCTGACTGTCCTGCCCTGCTCATTCTCGGCATGATCCATCTGTCTGAACCAGAGATCATCAGCCACCTGTTGTATTAACAGATGATCGTCATCCACCCCTGGTCTTAGTTTCAGCAATCTGGCAAAGTTGGACAGCTCCAACCCCAGAACTTCATCTAGCACCAACCGAGTTGTGCTACAATCTCTGAGTCCCTGTATGGCATTGGAAATATCAGCCCAGACGGCGGGAAGCTCAGATCGGGACGGGTAGTAATTGTCTGGGTCTACTACTCTGTTCGGGGCCGGAATTATCACGTTGAACCTCCCCTCTGCTATCGTCGTGACCATTGTGTATACAAACTGAAGGGGTTCTGGCAATGCAGCGTACCCTGGTGACAACACAAAGACCACCTTCACCACATTATGCGTGAAACGTTGTTTTGCTGCTGCTTCTACCTCAGCCATCGCCGAGAGCAATGTCATTATCGCATCCCCTATGACCTCGTTGCTCGGGATCGATCCATCCGTCAGACTTGACAATAAGCCCCTGCTTTGCAGATGATCATTTGAGCCTGCAACCACTATCACCTGCGGCTCCATACTGACCACCCTTTGTACACTTATCATCATGCCGATCGCCTGTCCCCAATCCAATTTAGGTGCCGTGAAGAAAATCACGTCGGGCCAAAAGAGAGAACGGGGCGTATAGAGATAATCGGAACTGGCTACGATCAGATACTTTGCAGCTTTCATCTCTAAGGGATCGTAAGCTGCGAACAGGCCGTCGCCTATTGGGGCCTTCAGTTTCCCATATCTCTGGTCATCTCCATCTACCGTGGTCGTTCGGGGGTAGTCCCTTGAATACTCACCGGGCGTCTGACCAGGTGGTTTAGCGAACTGCCTGTACATTTTATGATGCTTGTTGTTGGGCTTGTTCTCTACCTGAAACTTGCCTCTTCGAGCAGGTGGCGTCAATTCCCGGGCTCTCTGTCGGACGTCCGTAAGGGACCGCGTGTTCAAGGGCCCAAAGGTATTGTCCTGAGGCAACCCGTTCAAGTCTGCATGTCGGAGCATAGTCGTATAGCTGAACTGCTCCTGCTCTGCCAGCAGCCAATCCACACCTGATATCCGATATAGTCGCGACACCGTGGGACTTTCTCCGCCAATCATTCTCATCGCGTCCTCCCGACACGTCAAGGTATTCATGTTCAATTTCGAGGACATGTCTGTCTTTTACTGTCCCCAATGACTCGGGTCTGATCGGTTCCAAAGCAGCAGGCTGCCTGGTTCAACTCCCTCCGCAGGCACGGCGCTCGTAGACGGTCCTGCTGCTGAAGCAAGGTCTGCCGTGGCGGGCGGATCGTTCCTCCTAGACACGGTCTGGGAGTTATTTCTGCTCTGAACCACTGATCTGCCGAGTCGGCTTTCAAGCGCTTGTGTTCTGGGAGGAGGAGCAGTCCCTAGCCTCTCTCTCACGTTTGAGCTCGGAGCGGTGGGTGCGGCTACAGCCGTCTCCATTGCTAAGGGCCCTAAGCGGTTGACGAGGGATTCGGGCACGCTTGCCCTTATTCTACTTCCTCCGGTCGTCGAGCTGGTCCGAGCCAGAGAACTGGTCGCCCTCGACTCCTGCTCCATTTCCCTCAACTGCGTCTGAAATACATCATTCATCCAGTGTCTCCCTCGTTGGGTGTTAAAATGTATTCCATCTCTGGTAAGCGCGATGTGATCAATCATGCGCAGCGTGTTTTCAAGATCCAGAAGTCGCAACTCGCCAGGGTTGTTTCTCGCCAGATTACCGATCATTTCGTTCCACCGTGTCACGTTGCCATTCATGAAATCTGCCACTGTGGTGCCCACCAGCGGGTTTTGTGGTATCGTGCACAGCACCACAAAAATGGGCCTATACTTCTCTTTCAGTTCATTCAGGAGGCATACCAACAGAGGCTCCCACTTGCTCTCCGGAGTCACTGGGGCTCTCGAGACGTCGTTAGTTCCTAGCATTATCACCAGCGTATCCAGGTGATCCTCGCTTTGGAATTCCATCATCTTGATGACCTGAGCCACTGAAGCTCCTCCAAAGGACAAAGTGGTCGTCTGACCATAGACGAAGATCTCATTCAGATCCCTCACCAAACTGTCTCCTATGATCAGGTGGCGACTCCCTGGGGGAATCACCTGGTCGCTCGTAGCGGGGTTCCAGCTCATGTCATTCAGGCAGGCTCGAGGATGCTCCGCAGCTACTTGCGTGAACTGGTGCCGTGTCATCAGATTCTTCCTAATATCTACCACGCGGGACTTTTGATAGGTTCTGCCATGCGCAGTTGCCGAGGGCACTATCGTGTGGGGTGCTCGCTCCGAGCTATTAGATGACTGATCACGACGCTGGGAAGGAACGATCCTACCCAATATCCGTCCAGTGGTTCGGCTGATCTCATCCATCGTTGCTCTGGCCACTTGGTTGAACGATTCTTGGAACTGAGGAGCGAGGTAAGTGTCAGAAGGGTCTGGTATCGTGAACCTTTGACTAGAAACAGACAGTCGTGTCTGCTGAGGAGCCTCGGGCTCTCTCGATGCACGTAAATCCAGAACCTCGGGCCCTCTCGATACACACAGCTCCTGGGCTGTTGTCCCGGGCGTGTGTCGTTGGATCCCTCCGAGGATCTCATGCTCGCCAGAACTTCCGGTGACACTTGGCTCACCTTCGCCATATACAGCTCCTTCAGGTGCTTTATTTCATCCTCCTTATAAGCCACCTGTAGATCTTCGTATTTCTTCTTCCATTCGTCTCTTTCTCGAGCTATTGCCCTATACTCCTGGAGTTTGGCACACAGCTCGCTCTGATCTTTCTCCTTCTTTTCCAGCGTCTCGATCGTCTCCGACGTCTGGATCTCTATTTCACTCACCCTCACTTTCTTCGAAGGAGGAGCAGCTGTAGGGGAGTCGACCGAATGTGACGGGCCGGGCCCATCACGTTGTCTCTTCGCTCCAATGAGTGGCTGCGCCGGTTGGACTGGTAAGGGCATCTCACCTAGCCGGTGGTCCCTCTGTTCACCTAGTCCTGGCTCACGAGCCAGGTCGTGGCCAGACATTTCTCCACGCCTCCATCTCATCAGTCGGTTTCGGCCTCTCTCGGCGGTCCCGGACTCACCGAAGGCCAACATCAACACGACTTCCGTAGGGCGATTCCATCGACCCTCTCGTCCTAATGCATTGAGGAGCGCGACCACAAACATCGCCAGCCCCGGGTCTTCTCGTGTGAAATCACAATCGATCAGCCGCTGATAGATCTCGTCTAGAGTCGCTCCTAGACTCGCTGAGAGGAATTCCATGAGTTCGTTTGTGTCACCCATTTCTTCTCGTTTTGATTCTTGTTGTCGTGTAGTGTCTTCCTGTCTCGTTTCGATTCAATGGATTCAATAAACAATTTTCGATCAATCAAGATCTAAAAAACAAGTCGCGACTTAAAACCATCATTTTTGGATACAACATCATTCAACTCCTTAAAACTCTCCATTGAAATTCTCTTCTTAATTCTGATTTAAAAATCTAGCACCAAGGTGGATCGTCCACCTTTATCTTTGTCAGGGTAGCACGAATGTGCGCTGTCACCTTGATGACCTGGAGTACCCCAGGTCTTTTATGACACAAAACATAAAACATATCATAACGATAACATAACACATAAACACAAGAACATCACACGCCTATACTATCACATAAAAACATAATCCCTAATACTGTACCTAAAACCTAACCTAATCTAAAACTTGACTCTAATTCTTATCGAGTAACTTAATAAAAACCACTTATCGCCGAGCGCAATTCTAAGCATATGCTCAGATAGTATTTTTTATGTAAGTAAACTTCTATGTCAGTCTCTGAAAATATCACATGTACAAGTGCGTACAACTCTCTCGGATGTAGCTTTCCCCTATTAGGATCATATACTGGCAACGAGAGAGAGGTCACTCCTCTCTCAACCAAAAAATCCCTAAGTCGAGTCAAGGCCAATACCAAGCTCTTTGGATCTACGTGTTGCCTATCAGTGGCCTTGGTAACCAGGAAACACAAATATTTCCCTGCTATCTGTGATGCAACAGGGGGCAGCGCTATCATCCCTCCCACACCAGGCCTCTGTTTCCATAAAAACTCGATATTCTTATACTTTCTTTTGAAGTCAGCCGCTAGTGCTGTTTTGAAGCTTACGTCCGCGGTTATCGCTGTGGCGCACGTGCGTTCCGTGAGTATGAAATCGCTGTCCGTTATGACGATATTGTTTGAATAATGGTTCGGTAGATCAAAATACGATTCAAAGATTCGTCCAAAAGGTGGTTTTTTAGCATTCTCGCCCTCTGTCTCAAGTTCTCCGGTTTCTCTAGCCGATTTCAACTTTTTTATTATCAGATTTTCGGTGAGGGTGAGTCCTACCCCCACTCCCCGGACAAAAATATCCGTCCCCGTCGATCGCCCAAAGTCTAGGAGATCGAGGTTGGATTGTGGAACACGTAGAGGACCATCTGGGGCGACCCAGTTGGACTCGGTATTGTCATGACTGATGTATTTGATGCCGTCTTTATCGACGTCCTGAATCGTCAGGATCGTCTCTTTTGGATCTGTCGGCAGATCATGGAGCCATTCGAGTACGCGCAAGTTCGTTAGTTCTTGCTCATGAGTCTGTTCCGCTTCTGGTTCGAACTCTGCTTCCGGTTCTGATCGATCGTCGACCAATCTTGATCCATATCATTCACCAAGTCGATTTCTTCTAGCATCGCAACTTCGTCCAGTCCCACTAGCGAGTCCATGAAATCACTTACAACTATCCTGTCTACGACGAAATCCTCGCCGTACGGATTGTATTTCTTCTCGTTTTTTCCTCTCTTGCTCTGGCGTGTTTCCATAGTGAGAGGAAAGTCAGGCTGTATTCCTTTGTCAATTTCGGTTTGTTCCGGGCAGTCCCAGTCTTCTTCGGCATAAGGTAGAGTTTCATCGTCCACCTCTACTCGCTCGGTCAACTCGAGATCCAGTGGTAGATCGCAATCGTCCACCACCTCATTCCCGTCGTTCTTGTCGCGAGTACCCCTTTCATTCACTTCACAAGCAGGATCCACTATCAAATAGTCTCCCTCTTGCATGTCCGCTGGGATGCACCAATCCTCTGACGAGGCATTGTGTGGTTTGATGTTTTCATAATGAGCTGCTCTTCCAGTGCTCAATCGATAAAAACGACCTCCTTGGTGCACTTCTGTTATCTGAAATGGACCACGCCATTTTTTTAATAATTTCTTGGTTCCTTTTGGTGGAACCACTTCCTGGAACACCCAAACGTAGTCGCCAACTGAGTAGGCTTTCGCATCAGCTGTCCTTTTATCAAACCTCCTTTTTTGTCTAATTTGCGCCTGTTGCGTATTCCTCCTGCATAAGTCATTGAGGTCCTGCTGTCTTCTAATAACATCCCGCACGTACGTCTGAGCTGCTGTCCTCTTCCCTCATATTCAGGGTAGAAAAACGTCAACGGGAGCGCTTTTTCATGACCCGTTAACATCATGTGCGGACTTATTCCCGTGGTGGAATGCTCCGTGCTGTTGTAAGCACCCATCGCTTGCGGCAAGTGCTTGTCCCAGCCATCCATGTAACGCGAGCAGTAGACTCTCAGCATGGATACCAGTGTGCGGTTTTGCCTCTCGACTAGGCCATTCGTCTGCGGGTGATAAGTGGTCGAGTGGGCCTGCGCTACCTGCGACCTTTTCATCAACTCCTTCGTGAGATCGCCCACGAATGCTTTGCCATTGTCCGATTGGAACGTGATGGGGCAGCCATGCCTCGCTATCCACACATTTATCAAATGATCACATGTTTCTTCCGCCGATGCTGTCATGCAGGGTGCTGCTTCCGCATACTTCGTAAAATGGTCGATCATTACCAGCACCTGATTATAGCCCGTTGCTGGCATGCAGATTTTCTGATGATCAATTTGCACCACTTCGTTGAAACCTGACGACTCTATTGACTGTAGGGGGAACCTTAGTTTCCTGGGATCCTTCGCCTGCTGACATGACAGGCATGCGGCGATCCACTTCTCACAAGCCTTCTTCAATCCCGGCCATTCGAATCGTTTCTGTATCCTGTTATACACTTTGTCCACGCCTTGATGGCCCATCTGATCATGTGAGCGAAAGAGCAATTCGGTCTGGTACAACTGTGGTAACACTATTGAATTGTATTTATAGAGGACCTTGTCCTCCTCTTTTGGCTTGCAGGCAACGATTCCGTCCTTATTCAGGTACAACAAGTCGTTTCGCTTCAGGTAGAATTGCTTCAAGATCTTGTAGCTGTCTTCTTCCAAGTCTCCCTTGTCAGGTGCTCAATTCTCGATCCATCTCTTCAGACTGCTCGTCATTCTATCATTTCGTTGAGCCCTAAGGAGATCCGACAGCCTGTACCTGGCTTTCAAACACGTCTTTACCACGTTCATTTGCCCACTCATTATCTCCGGAGCATGAGCATCGTCCATCAACTTGACACACCATATCTTTTTCAAAGGCGTCGCTTCCTGCACAGATGGTTCCAGATTGGTACGGACGACCGTACCATGCGGCAGCAATCTTGTTGGGCGTTTCGAAACTGCTATCAGCTCGAGCTCGTCTGCGGCATTATCTACCACAGTGCCCTCTTCATCTGAGGTGTATCTGTCCCTGTCTGGATCCTGATGTGTTTCTCGGTCCAGCCCACGCTGCTTCCAGTCTACCAATAAGGAGTGGATTGCGATCTCTGACATATTGGAATTAGAAATTGTTTCAGACGTGTTGTCCCAGGACTGGGGCCTCGAGTCAACACTTGAGTCGACTGATTCCTCAACATCATATTCCAAGTTGTCTGAGATGTTTCTCGACTCCCCGGACAAAATTCTGTCCCTAGGTGGTCTCGTCAACCTCTCCCCGGACAAGTCGTCCTGCACGGGCTCAAAGGTGTCTGACTCCTCAGACGAGTCGTACTTGACTGGTTCGAAGGTATCAGACTCCCCGGACCTTGTCTCGTCCACGGACGAACAATCTGGGCTCGGCTCGTATTCTTCTTTTGCATCCGTGAAATGCACTCTCCTCGTGAAGCTAGATTTCGACCTGATCCTGACTTCCTCAGTAGTTTGGTTCTGATTCAGTGTTCCATTTTCAGTGAACGAAGTTCTCAACAAAACCTCCTTCGGCATCGAGCTCACCAGCTGGTTGACAATCGACCTGCAATCCCGTTCAACGCCTCGGCTGCGAATGGACACTGGCCTCTTCTCTGTTCTCTCGGTGACAGTCAACCGCTGCATGGTCTCCATCCATTCACGATCATGCCTATCCACTTCCCTGTCCAACAAGTCACGGAGCTTTCCCATGACGTCCGGCGCAACGTTCACCGTCCTGTTCAACAGAGCCATGCTGTTTATACCTAATCTGGTAAGTTCTTGCTGCACCAGGTTGGATCGAACTAGCAGATCCAACGGAACGGGCTCCCCTCTGGCTAAAAGCTTTATCTCCGCGGCCGTCTCCACTGGAAGGTCAGGGTGTCCGGGTATAGGATGCCCTGACTTGTCTAGCCACCTAGTAAGTGGCAGTTTGTCGTAGGTTTCTTTGTCCAGAAAGGAAAACCCGTCTTTGATCTCTGATTGGTTAGCCTGTTTATCCTCGAGGCGCTCATAAAATTCTGTCATTTTACTGAGGCTATCTGCGTTCTGATGCTTGTCACGGGTACGGTGCTCTATGATCATGTGGTATCCATCCAGGCGCACGATCCAACGACCAATATAACTTTGGTCCATCGAATAGGTTTTCAGCCAGGCAAGGGCACGATTATCCACACGTAACTTGAAGGGAGCACTCCCCAAGTAGGCCCTGTATTTTTCCACGAAAGTGATCACCGCAAACATCACCGCAAACACCAAGCTTTTGGTGCGCCGTACTTCATTTCAGTATCACTCAGGACTTTACTCCCGTAGGCTATCGGACGAAGAACCGTTCTCCCGTTCCACTCCTGCTCCTGGTGAAGTATGCCCGATATCGCAACCACTGATGCATCCGTGTCCAGCACGAACATCCCCTTCTCTGTCGGCATGCCGAGGACCGGTGCCTCGCAAAGTTCACATTTGATGTTTTCAAATGAAACTTGCGCCTCATCAGTCCAGGTGAACTTTTTGCCCTTGTTTCTCATCAACCTCTGCATGGGGTATATTTTGTCAGCATACCCCTTGATGAACTCTCGATAATAATTAGCGAATCCCAAAAAACTCATCAGCTGTGTATCTGTCTTAGGTGCCTACCAGGTCAGCACCGCTTCAACCGCTTCGGGATCTGGTCTCACTCCATGTTTGTCAACCAGGCGGCCCAGATACTTTATGGAATCCCTGAGGATTTCACACTTAGAGGGTTTACATTTAAGACCCGCCTGCTTCGTGCAAGAAAACACCTCCTCCAACCTCTCTATGTGGTCTTCTAAGGTTGGTGTTGCAATCACGACATCATCGACATAACACATGATGAGATTCCCGTATTTCTTAGTGACGCTCGTGAGTGCCTGGGCCATCAGTCGCTGGAATGTGGCCGTCGTGTTGCACAATCCGAATGGCATCCTCTTCCACTGGAACAATCCCAGCTCACACGCGAAGCCTGTTTTCTCTCGATCTTGCTTTCTGAGTGGCACTTGCCAGAACGCAGAGCCCAAATCCAAAGTCGTGAAGAACTTCGCGTCTCCCAGCTTGGATAGGCTCTCATCGATGCGGGGAATGGGGTATGCGTCCTTTATCGTCACTGCGTTCAGATAATGGAAATCACAACAAAATCTGAGTTGTCCCTCTTTCTTTTTCGCCATGACCACGCCACAAGCCCATGGGGACTTCGACGGCTCGATCATGTCGTACTCCATTAACATCTCGATCTCCTTCCTACACGCTTCTGACTTGTTTGGGGTCATTCTTCTCTCCCCTTCCCTATGAGGTACCGAGCCCTCTTCTATCTCAATCTCGTGTTCTACAAAATTACAACAACCTATGTCGGCCTTATGCTTCGAAAAAACGTCTGCGTTCCGATTTAGCACCGCTCTGAGCGAATCTAGTTCCTTGTCTGATATTTTACCCTTCAGATCTTCTATCTCAGGTAAGACAGGTTTATTCGCTGCTAACTCTGCTTCCGTCGGCCTCTCAGGAAAGTTGGAACAACTAGACAGCCCATCATCTGTTTCCGACTTCATTGAAAACAATTTCCTAGAAGATTTCAATTCATTCACTCTCCTCATTATACATTCTTGGTTCGCATGCAATGGACATTTAGTTACATCAAACTTTTTCAAGTTCTCCACACTCTGAAAGTCTGTGTTCAGAGGTAAAGCGTAGCCAAGTTTCTTTCCCCTCTGTATTGATTGTCACTGTTGTTGCTTCTGTGTTCAATAACACACTCACACAGAGTCCGCTCTGAGTGAGTGAGAAGCTTCTTCCTAAAATAGCCGAGCTTTTACTGTTTGGATTTGGTACCAGACACACCTGTCTGTCATTGCTGAGTTCATTCAAGTTCCTCATCCTAAACGTCGCTACTACGGCTTGGTTTGGTTTTAATCTAACTTTTCGATCCAGAAAAATCGGCACCTTGGCCTGGTTAATTAAGATCTTGTTAAGGGGTCTCTTTTCATACTTTCTCTCAGGATCCTTGATCCTAATCAACCCGTCATTGAGATCGATCGTGACGTCAAAGTTGCGAACGAAATCCCTTCCTAAGATGAACTGATCGGATTCGTTCAAATTCTCCACTACTAGGAAGCTCATCCAAAGATGTCTTCCTCCGAGCTGCAGTGAAATGATCGGGGTTCGTCCAGTCACATAGATCGCTCCCTGATTGGCCGCTGCCAACCTGATGTTTGTCGGTATGAGATCCGACCTCTCGAAACCCATGTCGGTCCAAGTTTTGACTGGCATGACACTAACCACTGCTCCCGTGTCTAGCAGTCCCTTTACTGAAAGTTGTCTGCCTTGCACGTCCAGAACGTGTGCGGCCAGATCGGCCTTGCAACCTATATGCACCGCATTTTGTTCGAGCATCGCGTTGTGTCCGATCCGTCTAACCTTCAGCTCTTCTTGACCAATGTATATCCGGCCAATCTGATCGTTCGCATCAGTTATGTGAGCTTTCGTGTAGATATTGATGCCATCCACATTCATTAGGATCGGGTAAGGGCCATGGGCATCGATATAATGTCCGTCCACTTTCATCAGCCTCGGACCTCCCGTTGTGAGCAGCGCTCGCACTGCCCTGGAGTCCAGTTTGGGATCTTTCTCCTTCAGGTAGTCGGCATAGATGTCCAGGTGGACTAGTGTAATCTCGGATGGTTCACTCAAGTTCTTGACCACCTGGTGCCCTGCGACTTAGATGATGGACATTATTTTGGTCCCCTCCTTCGTCATGCCGAAATTTTTACCAGATATAACGTTCAGTTTTAGTCCCTGTTTCCTGGGTTCCCCTTTGTCAATCTACTTGTGTCGTTTTACCCAGAACATTAAAACTTTCCCGAAGATCTGTGCTCTCCAGCTCCGACCTTACCCATTGCTCCACTTCTTTCGTGGCTAGGTCCTGTTTGACATTCTGCAGCGCTGTCCTTGCCGCCAGGCCGTAATCCACCTTGAGTGGGCTAGACGACTCCGCTTCGAGGTTCGAGGCTACCACCTCGTCAGGCCATGTCTTAACCTTTTTGGTCGTGAAGGTGCTCGGTGTCGTCTCCTTTCTCCGAGATTCAGCCTTGTTCATCAGACGTGCTCGACTGGCCTTGACACCCGAAAGCGCCTCTTCGTGGCGGGGATGTTTCGCGTCCGCTACTGCATCCCAAAATTGAGTACAATCCGACTTGAAGTGTCCCTCCAAATTACAGAAGAAACACCTCGGACCATATTTCATGATGAGCCCTCTGACGTACTCTTCATGATCCTCGTCGGTCGCGTCGGCGTCCTCGAGAAAGTAGCCTATGGCCTTCATGTTCTGTTTGTATGCAGAACACGCGGAAACGTGATGGTCCATCGAACCACAATTTGCACACGACCTCCTCTTATCCATGTCATCGCGAGGTTTGTACCAACTGGAATTCGCACCAGTGTTTGTCCCACTATAGTTACCATAATTGATGTAACGGTTTTGCGCCCTCGGTTTTATGAGTAAATACTCGCGTGACTTCATACGCAAGTCGTCGGGCGTGGGTACCTGGTCAAGCGACAGGGTGAAGTGAGTGGCCAACATCGTCTTCAACTCCTCACTCCTTACTCCGTCCATGAACTTCGAAGCAATCGCCAAGTTTCGCTCGGTTATTTTCTCATCTGGGTTGCTTCTCCTCCTAAGCAATTCAAGGTCGTCCAAGAATTTATCTATGGATTCGTCATCTCTTTGACGCCTCTTTTCGAACTTCACCATAGCCTGTACTCCAGAGCCGAAACGATTCAGCAGGATGTCGAATATCTTGCGAGCGCTGTCTCTCTCATTGGCTCTTTTCGCCATTACACAACTTAATGCAGTACCCTCTTCCTCAAAGTGTAATTTCATCACCTCTATCCAAGTATCAATGCAGCCGTCTGACTCATCTTTATATGACTTCGGCTTTTTCAGTGTCCTTCTTGACCTCTCTCCTCTCTCGGTTGGCTTCGAGAGGTTGGTGATGAATGTTTCGAGAGATCTGTTTAGAGGCTCAAACATCGAGGTATACATCGTTGTGTCCTGTGAGACTGTAGTCAGATCTGGTACTGAACTGACTTGTGGTACAGTTGGCAACCTTGTCTCCGGGGTGGCATCTGCCTCCGGCGGGACTGGATTCGTCCAGCCAGGCCTCGACGGGGCTGCCCTTGGCCGCTCCTTGTTTCTGGGTTCGTAGTTCGTTCTCGAGCCTTGCTGGGCTCTGGCATTGCTGCCCGTACCATCTCCATCATTTGCATGGCGTGAGCGCTCCCTTGGGTTGGAACGCTCCTGCCAATTGCTCCCATTCAGGATCGTGTCAAGCTTCCGCATCATTAAGTCAGATTTTGCATCTAACCTTTTCTCCAGGCTAGTCATCGTGTGGGCGTAGGTACTATCATGATCGTTCAACAATCGTTCGATCTCCCTGGTCATCCTAGCCTCTCTTTCGTATGACTCCTTGTTTGCCTGTGCCAGGCTCTCCCCCAGGCATTGATCGGTGTTGCGAATCAACTGAGCCTGATCAACCCTCGCCTGCGACTTCACATGCGTTAGATCGTCTCTCAGATTCTCTTGACCTTTGTGAGCTCTCTCATCAACCTGATCTATTCTTTTATTCATGTCCCGCCTCAGTTCATCTAGACCATTCATTACGCCAGCGAACATGTCACTTATGTCACCAGTGGCCCCAAATGACGGGGTTAGTCCCAGAGAAGATGAGGTCAACTGCGGCTGAAGCCTGGTGCTTGATGGCGCACCGCCTTTTTGCTTGCTCATCGACGTCATTAATCTGTCGAAGGTTGATGACGCTCCCATCGTTATCCCATCTGACATGGGTCTGGTCGGCGAGGTTGACGACGCCTTCCTGCTCATATCGTTCCTTGGGCACGGTGTGAAGTTCACATCCGGATGGGCTATCTCCGGGTAGTCATCACTGGAAGTCAAACCTACAGTTGGTAGTGACGCCATGCGTTCGTGGTACAAAGACTTCCAACTCTTCTTGGCCTTCGAACCCGTTTGTTCTTCACTCGGGCTTATACTCGACATCATCGCGTTGTTGCTCTGCTTGGCCAGAGCTGAGTGGGTACAAGCCGAATGTGAATATTCTCCCCTCCACCTGTGACTTTTGGTCTCCGATTTGGACATCCCCTTGAATAACACTTCCTCTCGCGGCTCGACCTCGGAACGCTCCGAGGTCTCCTCTGTCCTCTCGACTTCCTCCCGCTCGAGGTCCTCGCTCGGCTCAAAGTCGGGTCGAATGAGCGTCTGTTCTCCCTCGTCAAAGGGGTCCACAAGCGTTTCGCTCGCGGTTCCGGCTTCGGCGCTCCGCCTTTGATCGCAATCGAGGTTTTTCTCGCTCCTCAATCTCATTCCGCTCACTGAAAGATCAGATTGACCTTTAGTCGATTCGTTTTCAGGAAACACGTCGGAGGCGCTGCTAAACGAGGACTGGCTACGCCTAGTTTTAAATCTTCGCGTGCTGCCCTTGCTCAGCCTGGGAATCTTAGTAGTCGATCCTAACGAGTCCCTGCGCTGCATACTTTGTGACACACAAAAAAAAACAATATTCGTATGTCGAAAAGTCAGAATCAATCTCTTAGGTTTCTCAATGACAATCTTAGTGACTCAGCTAGAGTTACACACACACACAGGGTCTGCTCAGTATTGATATAATGCTAACTCAACCCTGTCGTATAGTATAACAGTATCACAAGATTTTCACAAGATATAATCAACACACAAAACACAATAGATAATCAGATAAGAATATCCTACAGGTGACAGCGACCTTTTGTCAGTATCAATTTATTGCCACACAATTTATCAAGTCACTGCTTTGTTAAAATTAAACAATCTTTGATAAAAAGCAGTGATGATTCAGAAACAGATCAATAAAACTTAGTCTTAAAGAAAAAGACTTCCCCCAATCGGAACGATCCGAAAGAACAAAGCCCAGGACACAGTCTTCTCAAGTGGGTGTGTATTTGCCTAATACACCCACCTAGGTCTTCTTTTAGGTGCCCTGCGATTGCCCGAGCTGTCCTATTAAGTAGCTCAAGGCAACCTCTGATCGAAAATTTCTAAAGTCTATGAAAAAGCTCCCCCACACCCGGAACGCTCCAAGTGCACGAGAGCAGGGAATAACTTTTCTTCTCAAGTGAGTGTGTATTTGCCTAATACACTCACCGAGGTCTTCTTTTATTTGTTCCCGGATTGCCCGAACTTTCCTATTAATTAGCTCAAGGCAACCGCACAACCAAAATCACAATCAAAAAAAAAATTTTTGTTCGGGTACTTCTGATACACCCGATCTAGAATCCAAAGTTGATCACGAATTTCCGGGTCAAAATGGGCTCTTATGATCCTAATAAGCCCTCCTAATATCCTAATATGATTTTAATTAAATGGATATTTTCCTTTTCCCAAATTGCCACAGAAGGTTTCCTCAAGCTTCCAACAAGGAGGGTTGCTAGGATGTTCAAGTCACTCCGGAGGGTTGTTAAGACACTTAGCCTACCTCGGAGGGTACCTTAATCACCCAAGTTACCTCGGAGGGTCCCCCTAAATTTACTAAGGAGGGTCAATAAGATGCTTAATATGCTCCGGAGGGTTACTTCGGAGGGTACCTCCAAAATTTTCAAATTTCTGAAACTCACTTAGAAGGGTCTTCAATTAACTTCAGGAAGCGTCAAAACAAGCTAAGTTCTCTACGGGGGGCTGTTTTAACTTCTTTGGGTGATCTCGTGGAATTTTTCCACTAAGGAGGGTTGCTAAGGGGTTTAGCCGACTCCGGAGGGTTACTTCGGAGGGTTCCCCAAAAATCACGAAAAAGGTTATGTTACCGCGATAAAGTCTCTAAAAGCGGTCCACCTGAGTTAAAATTAGGTTGGCTGACACGGTCAACTTTCCCAGTTGGATAAAAAGGTGTTTTGATAAAATTTTCTGCCGCTCGGAGGGTTACCTGTAATTTGGACCCTCCGAACCAACAAATTCTAAAAAAATTTTCTTTTCCGAGATTATCAACCCAAAAACGGTTGCGGTCCGGAAAAGTGGTCCAAAACGTCGACTTATGGTACCAAAATTATCCCGATCGGATGACTAGTCTTTGAGAAATTGCCAAAAACGTGTTTGTCCAAATGGCCTTTTTTCACCACCTATATAGGTTCTGAGAAACTTTTTCCGCAATTCCTAGCGAAAGTGCCTAAAAATGGTTGAAACGAGCGTAGTAGCCCTGTACGGCACTGGAATAGTGCAAAAAACTGGATCAAAATTGGTTTGGAGACAAAAATTTGGCCAATAACTATCAAATTTGGACCCTCCGGTTCCTTCCTTTTCCAATCCTTAAGTCGTTAGCTCTATTCAAGGAGCCAATCGGAGGGTTACTCAAGAATTTCTCTAGTAACCGAGCACGCTAGCACGCTCCTAACACAAAAATTTTATTGCTCTAAGTCTAAAAACTCAAAAACTCGATCCCCAAAACAGATTGACAAAATTCAGAAAATTATCGAAATTTTGACAGAAAAATTTTGGTTTTTTCCAACTTCTACTGAGTCTTTTCTCACGCGGGTTCTTTAGTTAGAGGGATCGAACTACGTAGCTACTCCCTATATAAAAGCTTTTTGTTGTTCGGAAAAGCTCGGATATCCAAAAATTTGGGGGTCTACAGTTTGATCGAAAATCGATGATTTTCGACAAAATTGGGTGTTTTTTTTTGGGTCTAATTGAGGAGATAAGTAATATGTAATAAGGATAATAACCTATTAGTGGTCGTTAATGAATAGTACGATACCCTCCTTTGCACCAAAATACCCGAATTAAGACCCTTAACTCGGAAATTTGTAATCGATGGAGGGTACAATCGGACCGCGCCAATCGTGCCCCCCACCACTTAAGTTTTAATGAAATAGTACCCAAACGATAGTAACATTGCTTCAACGATACCCAACAGTCGTTGCGGATGTTGTCCCTGATGTCCCTGTTGAGTGTGGAACACGTTGATCAGCTTGCCACTCTACCCTCCGGTCACCGGCAAAATCACCATTAACGTGCTTAAACACTCAAATTACACTCGAGGGAGGGTATCCAACCCTTCACCAAAACACACAATCTTTCTATCAGAAACGATATAAATCAATCTGAAACAACAACAAACAGGAAGTTCAGATCACATCTCGTCCGGAAATAACATATAAACTGTCACTTTATGTTTTTTACTGTTTTTGGTCTTTTTTGGATTTTTTTTACTGTTTTTTGTACTTTTTTGTTTTCAAATGAATTTATTTTTGTATTTTTCTTGGTAATACACTATTTTTGTTTGGTTTTACGCTTTCTCTTTAATTGTTTTTGGTCCTGGGACCTCAGGACAAGCGGGCTCTAGATTTCCCACCTAACCCTCCGGCCCCCGGAATTTTCGGTGTTAGCTAAGTTAAAAAGCTAAATAGCACTGGACGGAGGGTACGCACCTTCCCCTTAGTACAATAACGGTCATTAAGGCCTCTACCTCGGGCTTACGCCCGGAGCGGAGGGCTCGTCGCTGAAACGCTTACTGATCATGATGGTCTTATGCCTTTGACTAGCCCACCCAGGAGCGCCATAAAAACGTCTATGTAACATTCGCCCAAATACTACACAGTGACGGAGCGTAGAAAAAGTACCTATTAACGACTGGCAGGCGTCAGTTACCTTAATCCTACTCGCTTTTCACCGTCTCGACCTTGCCAGTTGATTTTCTGGTCTGTCTAGGGCAAAGTAAAAAGTTACCATTTTTAGGCCATCAGTCAAACGACTTTTGATCAGCTTTCGTTTACATGCGAACACAACCACATAGCTGAGTCTCGGATCCTCAGACTACGTGATTGTCATTAAAAACACGGCTCGAACAACCTATTTTAATATGTTTTTGTGTGACAGTTCTATATTAAATCCATTGGAGATGGATTGACCCTTTCCTCTTTCTAGCTACTCATATTCTAAAATATCAAGTTACACCGGTGTTAAATTAAAGTTTCACGACTTCCAAGTAGCTATATAGTCAGTTTTATACAGTCCCTTCACATAAAACAGTCTCTGGGGGACCAAGCCTCCGCTCCCGTGATATTCCTGCGATAACGCTCTTATCTCTCCTAATTTGCGTCCCGGGAGGGTTCCGTGGAATACTCCTTCCCCACTGAAGCTTCCTTCCCACTAGTATCCGCTGACAAGTGTCTTATCGTGCGTTGTTGCCACGATAAGAGGCTTCGTATTTTCCGTCTCTTGTACGACTGTTTTTCACAATATTTGTCGTTGTTCTTATTTTCTCAGCTTTTTTGGTCAAAATGGCCGTTTTTCGTATTTCTGAGAAATATCAACTTGAAAATCGAAATTTTAAAAATAGAAAATTTCAGAATACTTCGACCCTCCTTCCAAGCACTTTTTTTGCTGTTAAGGCCTTTTCTCTCTGATTCGTGCTTCGTCGGAAGGTTGCGCTGTGTCATCTGGCAGAATGGCACAAAAACAAGACAATGAAGCAAGGCAACTAATGATAATGTCGGCAGTTGTTGTCCAATTGTATCTATAGTTTTAATTCCTTGTGCCATTTTTTGGAGAATTGTTTTGATTTGAGCATAAAAAGATAAACTTGAATCAAGAATAAGGCCAAAATAATTAAGCTGCAAAGGGCTGCTAGCAGCCATTTAATCTCAGGGTGCCGCCGGCCCTAGAATGGGTCAGAAAGTTTAAATTAATTATTTTTTCAAAATTTAAAATTTCCAACGCTATAGTTCGGTGTTGTCAGGGTACTCTAAAGAGTTGCAAATCTTGCCACAAGCGACTGCTGAACGCGACTGCTCTAATGCTTTAAGTTTCCGATATCTGACGTTTTTTGTCTTTTTCAAAATTTCTCGAAGAACTTATCTACAAAGAAATTCAAAAAATTTGAAAATACTAACTTGATGAAGATACAACCTTATTGTCAGCTTACACCCAGGCGTCTCAAATCTTGCCTCTTAATATGAATGCTCAAATCTTTTTAGTTTCCGAGATAAGACGTTTTTTTTTTCAATTTTTGTTTTTCGGTAAACTTAGGTTTAAAAAAATTCGCAACATTTTGGAATTCCTAACCCTTTAATAGGGTGCTCTTAGTGGTTGCAAATCTGGCCTCCAAATTTCTCCAGAGGCCCATTAAGTTTTCGAGATGACGCTTTTAAAATGGGAATTAAAAAAATGTAAATGTTCGAAATTACCAACCCTGTAATTGGGTGCAGTCAGAGTTCACTAAAAGTTTGCAGATGTTGTTTCCAATATATGCGGTTTTTCATGAGCTGTCGTAAAATTTCGAAGCACCGAAGGTGCGCTAAACGCTAGTTTGTTTTAAAAATATTGCTGAATAATCTAAATGTGATAAAACAAGACAATGAAGCAAGGCAACTAATGATAATGTCGGCAGTTGTTGTCCAATTGTATCTAAACTTGAATCAAGAATAAGGCCTAAATAATTAAGCTGCAAAGGGCTGCTAGCAGCCATTTAATCTCAGGGTGCCGCCGGCCCTAGAATGGGATTGTTCTAACTAACCTCTTTGAGAATTTGAGCGCAAGTACCGAGGAATTCAGGGCAGGAAGTTTTTCTTGATCTGATAAACTCGATCGGATAAACTCAATCAAACTCAAAAGACAATAAAGGTTGCGAACGCTGCCGGTTTACTCGGGACTATTGATGATGAAAGGAAAATTATTTGAAAAAAAATTGATTTATTTATTCAATTCATGCATATTTTCTTCATTTTCTTGGTATTATTGACGATTATATACAAGTTAATATTTTTCTGTTTTTCTGCTCTTGGACCCATCATTCTGCTCTTAGACTATTTTTTTTAGTTCCTTCAAATTTGGTTTTTCTGCACAGGTGTTCGTTTTCTCACTATATTGGCTTGATTCCCAATCATCTGACTCTAGTTACATTCCTTTGTTATACTTACTTCTCCCTAATGTTTGAAATTCCAAGTTTTTTACTTGGAGTAAGGATGATGAACTAGTGAAGTAACTTCGGTTACCAAATTAATTTCTGACCTGCTGATTTGAAAATATTTGAAAAAAAAATTAAAAAAGAACCAAAAACCAACTGCTTTTTACTACAATTTTTTTTTCATCGTTTGTAGTAACAACATCGTTTGTAGTCTTAGAAAAACACAGAGGTATTCTGAGTTCAGCTTATGTTTTCTTTTATTTCCATCATTTGAAATAGTCCACGAAAACCTTCCAAAAATATGAATTTCTCACGTCAAAGGATCAGAATTAATATATTTAGACCTGTGATTTCAGATGAGGCAATTGTGTTGACTGAGTTTGAAGTCTAAAGCCTTGTTATGGACGCAAGGATAGTTTGCATGTTTTTAGTGGCTGTTTCAATTTATAAAATAAGCTCCAATACAGAAGTTCTGCTGAAAAAATGCCGGAAGAATATCAGCGACGTAAGATAAAAGTTATCAATGTGCAAGATATATTTTTTTTAACTTTCTCAATGTTTTTCTCTGATTTTCGTTGTCCACTCTCAGAAGAAGCAGAAAGAACACTTAATTACCGGATGAAAGTCTGAGTATTAATACAGTGAAATGTAATAAAGATTAGTTCAAAATTTCAGATTAATTGCGTAAATAGTATATAGTAAAATGAAATAAACAAATAAGTAAATTGCGATGAAATTACTATTGAAAAAAATCAGATTAAGACTTAACAACATGAATAAAAAAGAATTGTACATAAATTTGAGTAAATTAAATCTTAACTACATCGATAAAATAAACTGGTGATATATAGAAATCTTTCAATGGAAATGGATTTGACGCCATGTTTTTTTTTTGCGTACGTACTAGATTAGATTGCATTCCACTAGTGTAGAATATTTTCATTTTTTTCTTTATTGTTGAATTAGTGGTGTCGAGTTTTCTTATTTTTACTGGCAATGACTTCCATTTTTTTTGAAGCGAGGTGAAAAAATGATTTTAGTATACAAGCAGTTAAACAGTGATTATCAAAAAGTATTTCTGTGCGATTATTAATTTTGTAATTGGCTGTCGGTTATTTAATTGCATTTGTAAACGCTTTCTTCTTATTGATAAGACATTGATATAGATAAGTTACACATTTCAATTTAGTTCCGATAAAAGATTTGCTTTTACGCAGTGCGGTGGATGATTTCTGTTTGGGTCTGAAAAACGTGCGTCATTGAAGTTGCATTGATTTGCGGCAGAAAAATAGCTACATAATCTAGATTGGATAAAACTCAACAGTGAAGTAAGGCAACCAAAGATATTGCGGGCAGTTGTTGTCCAATTGTATCCTTCCTAAAATGGCTACTCAAACACACTGCCTTATTTGTAAAAGCAGCCTGCGAGGCGGAGGTGTTTGGTGCTTCACATGCCCAGGCTGCATGCATGTAAAATGCAGCGGCCTAGCCCGCAGCAGTGATCACTATGACGATTTCAATTGTCATCGCTGCACCTCCCAATTTCATTCAGCTAACGACAAGCATGAATGCAATCCCCCAACCCTAGCTACAACCACGCTCCCCCAAATGCACCCTCACCCTTCACCTGCCCCACACTCACAAAACTCAGGAGAGTCTTCCACTATAGAACCCAGAACAATACAAGACCCATGGTCAAACCCCTGTCCAGAACTCATAGAAACCACCAGGAAAATATACACCGAAGTGGTCCACTGGAAACCGGTCTTTATGATCTTGTCAAAAAATAAAGTTGGTTATAACTTATTGAAACCCTCAATAGAACTTTGAACAGCCTAATAGAAAACAACGAAAATACCTTCGCAATGCACGCAGCAATGATTTTTCCACACTTATTACTGTGCAAAACAAAGTCCGAAATTGATGGATCTTTATCCAAAACAATAGCAAATCGACTTAAGTAATGGCAAGACGGAGACCTGGATGGACTATATAACGAAGGAAAGGCGCTGCAAATGCGCTTGTTGAAAGGAAGTAGAAGAAAAACTGAAACTGAAGCACAACAGTTCAACAAACTAATGAATACTGGAAAAATATCAAGCGCAATTGCAAAACTAACAGACACATCTAAAGGGGTTCTTTCGCTCGACGAGATTGTCAAAGGTAAGACAGTTGAACAGATTCTCGTAGAGAAACACCCACCATCTGAACCAATTAATGAGAACTATATTACACCAGTCTCAAACGAAGCAATTCCTTTCCATCCATCGATAATTGATCAGATAAATGGTCAACATATCAAGAAGGCAGCCATGAGAACTCACGGATCGCATGGACCATCTGGCCTCGATGCGAATGAATGGAGACGTATTCTAACGCACTTCGGGCAACAATCAGTTGAAATTTCAAAAACAATTGCTAAAATTGCCAAAAAATTGGCCACAGAAGAACTAAATCCAGAACTAATGGAACCATATAACGCATGCAGATTAATACCCTTAGATAAGAATCCAGGGGTAAGACCCATAGGCATAGGAGAAGTTATGCGTAGGATAATAGGGCGAACAATAACTAAATGCTTAAAAAACGAACTCATGTCGCTCGGTTCAAACTACCAACTCTGCCTAGGACAAAAATGTGGCATTGAATATGCGATCCACACGCTAAGAGATCAATACAGCAAAACTTCCGCCGATGCTGTTTTACTGATAGATGCCGAAAACGCTTTCAACTCGCTGAACCGAAAGCTGGCATTAAAAAACACCGAAAATACCTGCCCTTCCCTTTTAACAGCGATTAAGAACTCGTACTCCAATCCATCTAAACTATTCGTTAACAAAAAAAAAATCTACTCTCAAGAAGGGACAACCCAGGGGGATCCACTAGCAATGGCCATGTACGGTCTAGCCATAATACCCCTCATAAAACTTTTATCAGTAGACGATGTAACCCAGAAATGGTACGCAGACGACGGAAACGCAGTCGGTAAATTAAGCAATCTACGAACCGTCCTCGACAAAATTGTATCACTGGGTAAATTTTTCGGCTACCACGTGAAAGCATCCAAATGCCAACTCATTGTCAAAGATGAAAAACTCGGTGAAGCTCAGAAAATCTTCGCAAATACAGGAATCACTATAAAGGCAAGAGCCCGAGTGCTTGGTTCAGTTATAGGAACAGAATCTGAATGTAAAAAGTTCCTCGAATTTCAACAGAATGAGCAAATCAAAATTTTGAATAAACTAACGAAAATTGCTAAAACCTCCCCTCAAAACGTTTATGCCTGCTATACTAAAGGAGTTCAAGAAAAGCTTTCATTTCTTGCCAGGACAACGCCTAACACCATGGAAAACTTAGAAATATGTGAAAATATTATCAAAGAACAATTATTACCTAACCTAGTCGGTAAAGACACTTTAAACCCCCAGTTCCGTGAGATATCTTCCTTACCCCTTAAAATGGGCGGACTTAACATCAAGCTGCCATCCGAAAGCTACCTAGAATGGTCTAAGGAAACATCACTGGTACTGGAATCTCAAAATCCTATTACAGCAGTAACACAGCAAGAAAAAATATGTACGAAAATCAAAAAATTGAAAACTGATAGAACAAATCGAAAAAAAGCAAACCTCATTAACTCCTTAAATGAAACAGATAAATACGCAATCGACCTGGCCTCTGAAAAGGGAGCCTCTAACTGGCTCACTGCCCTACCACTGAGCAGATACAACTTCAACCTGAATAAATCAGAGTTCAGAGATGGTATTTACTTAAGATACGGATGGGAACCAACCAAAACCCCACTCACATGTGCATGTGGTGCTGATTTTAACTTGACACATGCGCTTCATTGTGCAAAGCGTGGTTACACACACATAAGACACAATGAAATCAGAGACAAATTCGCCAACCTCTTGAACGAGGTTTGCCATGACGTCGAGATTGAGCCGAAACTTCAGCCGTTGCAAGGCGAAAGCTTTGTCAACAATTCAACTACAACTGAAGATGAGGCACGACTTTACATTAAGGCAAACGGACTCTGGGGTTCACGATTCAGGCGCGCTTTCTTTGATGTGAAAATTTTCAACCCCCATGCCAAAACATCGCGAAAACTGCATAAGGATGCATACAAATACCACGAAACGCTGAAGAACTCCAAATATCAGCAAAGAATTTTAAACGTAGAGCAGAGTAGCTTCTGCCCACTAATTTTTGGATGCACCGGTGGCGCTGCTCCAACAGCCACGCGGACGATGCAGCCATTGGCCGAAAAACTAAGTGAAAAAAGACAAGAAAGCTATCCAGAATCTATAAACTACATAAGAACTAAAATAAGCTTCGCGCTCCTGAGGAGCTCTATACTTTGTATAAGGGGGTGCAGATCGCTACGCAAAGTTCAATTTATCGACAACTCCATAAGCGCCATTGTAGAGGAAGGACGGCTAAGATAAATTAACATTATGACGATGCATTTAATGCTGATTTATGACTTCATTGCTGATATATATGCATTTTTATATCGCTGGTATGGCCCTATCCAGCTTGTGCACTTACCGTTACTAAACGGAAGGGCCCCTTTTGTATTGTATCTATGGTCTTAATTCCTTGAAAATCTAGAATCAAACCTAAGTATTTGCATTCAGATTTTTTCTCTACATAATAATCATTGATAACAAGGCGGTCTGATTCCACATTCTGTTTATCATTTTTTTGGACAAAAAGCTATAAATTTCCATTTTGATGCATTCAGATTTAACTGATTCTCAGAAAAAAGAAGTAAGCTCGTGTAAAGATTTTTGTAATTGACTCGGAGCATTCTTTTAAGATATAATTGACGCATACACCATGCAATCGTCTGCATACTGTACCAAAGTACATCCATCGCAGATACAATTTTGATTATCCAGTCCAAAAAAAATCCATTCTCTCTGACTCTTTGAAAATTCTTAAGACATTCAAATAATGTTTTAGCTTTTGTTGAAAAGCCAAGATAGCGTAAATTTCATTCTCATTGACTCTTTGAAAATTCTTAAAACATTCAAATAATGTTTTAGCTTTTGTTGAAAAGCCAAGATAGCGTAAGAAACTAGAATAATATGAGAAATAAAGTCGAAATATTTCGAGAGATCTAATAAAGCCGCATAAACATTTTTTTGGAATCGATATCTTTTTGACTACTTTCAGTTACGTACAGAAGCGCATCTTGTCTGGAACAATTTTTGCCCAAACCAAATTGTAAAGGAGTCATAATTTGATCTTTTTCTGTTCTTTGGACATGGAAAGTTTTCTCAAAAAGGTTGAGGATGCATTGGGTCATCCTTTTTGAATAATGGAGTTATGTTTTTTTTCTTTTCAGTGGGAAAAACATCCTTATCTATGCAGGCATTAATAACAAACGTTAAAGTGTGGCACAATTTTGATTGACCATCAATTTTTGCCCAAGAAGGAACAGTACAAGGTGTTAGAGGTTTTTATGTATTTTGTTCTCGCAGTATATCATAACATTGCTTCAATGTTGTGCTGAAAATTACAGATTGGTAATTCAGAAATTCCTGGATTAAATAACCGAGGCTTAGCAGAGCTACAACATTCCCATAAATTTTAAAAACCGCGTTGAAGTACTTGGTTATTTTAAAGTCCTGTGTGATCATTTCATTGAATGAACTACGCAGAGCAGTAATTCTGGAATTTATGGAACCGGATCCTCGAATTTGATAAATCTCATTTTTTGCTGGATTGTGCTGAGAAAAAAAAACGCATAAGTGCGAATGTTTTTCTTGTTTATCTTTAACCACTTGGGCTAACTGGTCACGACAAAGACGATATTTTTGCCAATTTTCTTTCGAATTTTCATTTCGGGAAACTAGAAGTGATTTTTGTTTCATTTTCAGTGTTTCTTTGCGTTCTGAATCGAACCAATCCGTTTCAGCTCGTGTTTTGCTTTAAATTTACGATTAAGTTTCTTTTCGATTGGGGCATGTTGCTGAAGAGCATAAGATACTCAATTTAACAGCATTGAAAACATGTTTTGTGCGTCTGTACTTTGATTTAATTGAAATCAAGGAAGATTGGATAGAGTTAGGCAAAATTCTACTTTTCGGTATTTATTGTTATTGAAATTAAAGATAATTTTTGACGTGTTTTTTCATAATTAATGCTGGTCAGAATAAGTGAAGAAAAATTATCTGTTTTGGTAGGCGTGTCAAAGCAAAATTCATTTCCGTTTGTTTCAAAATCACCAATTAGCTAATCAATATGAGTTTTTGGCAAAGCACTGACTTGTGTTGCATCATTTGGACAAAAAACTTTCAATCGATATGGAAGAATGATGGATTCAATTTTTTTTCTCAGATTTATTCAATTAATTTATGATATAATTGCCCATTTAAGTTATTTGGTTAGAGACTAAATGCATTGTCAATGTTCAGAGTACTCTATTGAAGAATTTTATAACGTTAATTCAAACGTTTTCGTAAATTATGCGCATCATCAGGATTAAAATTTTTTACAATATTTACAAATTGATCTAAGATCTGGAAAAAGTGACAAACATGTCTTTTAATGTGCAAAACGTGTGGAATCTATTCTACTGTGCCAGTTTAACAATTTAACGGTATTTTGTATAATAAAAAACAGTTCTATCTATTTTGATTAGCCTAGTATTGTCGTTTAATGCATTCATTAAAATCATCAGTAACTCAACCATTCACCGAATATTGTGTATTTAGATTTGCGCAACTGCTCCTACGGACAAGTACTGTTGTGTGATGGATGGCGAGAAATGCTGTTCAGAAAGCCAATACAATGAAGATAAGAAAAAGCTTGTCGATAAGATTATCGAATTGGAAAAGAAAAGTCAACAGGGGGGGTCAAGTCACAATGAAGAAAAGTACATTGACTCCAATTCTGGCAGCAGATGGAAGCGGAGTATGATCATATGTTTCTCTGCTATCGTTCTAAGCTGCTTAGCATGCTGTGTGGTTGATTTTCTGTGGAATCTTTGTAGCCGTTTTTCAAAAACCCTGACGCCCACCCGTTTTAAAAAGAACAACCATGAATCCAGGCTTCCTCAGCCTGCGCGGCGGAAATCGTTTCTTTGCTTTGCAGCTCGCAATAAACAAAGATCGCCAAGTGCTGACAGCGAAGATATGGGAGATAGTCTGGAAGGTAGTATAAAGCTAAATTCATCTGCTAATGTGATGGTTCCTAGTAAACAATCGCCAATGACAGAGTCCAGAGCTTCAACCCCTGAAGCTTATCAGGACCAAGCGAAAGCTCTCACACGTACAAGAAGAGAGTTGCAGTTTTTGAAAGCAAAGGTTGAGTCTGATTGCACGAAAGATATGCGTCGATTGGAGATATCAGTTCTACCTTGCCCCAATCAAGGAACTCAATCTGCTGACAACTTGTCGCCTTCGAAAAAGCCAAGTAATTGTGTAGAGGTAGAACCGACTGGATGTAGTCGTAACTGCCACTCATTGCGAAACTCTCCAGTTTTCCTCAGATCTAAATCACATCCGACTAATGCAGTTAAATTCTCCACTGCCACACGTAGTAGTGGAGCTATTCCCAAAAGCTCGAGCTTGAAATTCGCTACAATGCATTCAATGTCCAGTCGTGACCAGGATTCGAGCTTCGTTCAGAGGGAAATTGACCACTATCTTCAGTCGGAGTCATCAAGCGGGAATATCAATCGAAGTTATCACACTGCATCAGCGAATAAGACACCCTATTTGACAACGACCGCGGAGTTTTTCGAGGCAGACTGCTGAACTTAAAACTATTTTAGCTAAATTCTACCTTAACTTTTTGCCATTCGTTATTTGTTCTAAAAATTCGAAAACTTATTGATAGTTTGTGTTTGATATTGTGTTTATTCATGTATTCGATACTGGATAGTGTTGTGCTTTTGTATTGTCCTTTGTTTTATATTGATTTTGTAAGCTTTTTTTGTGTTAGTCCTCTCGAATCTGGGTAACTATTGCCCCCCCCCCCCCCTATTTGGATTTTCAGAAATTCAACTTTGGCTGTCACATTTTCAATAGCTTAAGACAATTTTCAGAAAATATATTTAATTAAAATTTTTTATGTAGATACTATAGAAATAGTAGCTAATACAAATACGAACGCGCGAAAAAATAACCAAATTAATTTTTGAATTTTTTGAAATGCATATTTTATACATAATTGTATGTCAAAATTAATAATGCATAGGGGGGAAATAGTGAAATAGTTAACAAGGTCCAAAAAGGGGGGATAGTTAACAAGATCCGTCCTCTCAAATACAAATATTGTTCCCTTTGATTTTTGAGACTTTCAAGGACTCCCCCTTTCTTAAGCCTTTCGAATTGTTCATAAGTTCACTATGCAAGCGGGTTTTGACTTTTTCACTAAAAAAAAAGTAGTTTGAGTTATGGTAAATGTGCTCTATTTTGGTGGTTTTGCAGTCTGATTTACCATTAAGTGTCAAGAAACGAAGTGTAGACGATTACTTCGGTCTTGCGGTTTTTTTTCAGGTAAAGGATTTTAAAATAGGTTCAAATTCAATCAATCATCCGTCGAATTTTGTATAGAGTTAACACAACTGCAAAATTCGAGTTCAGTTTAAAAAATCACAATTGCTAAAGGGTTTAAAAAGATCGAAATTTTCCTTTCACATTGGTTGCAATTTTGCCAGCAATTGTGATTTTAGTGCGTCGTTAGGTCTGAAAAAAACTTTTGTTTGTGTGTGTGCGCTGACGGGAAAAGGGACTTTACATTTTTCATAAGTTAAGAAATTTTTTTCGGCATGAAAGGTTTCAGCTCAGGTTTTTCGGATTTGTTGCCGCTCGGTAACTATAAATTCAAATCCAATCAACCATCTGGCGAAGAGGTAAAACAACAGCTTGAGATGGCAAAGATTTGCAATTCGAATCCGCTCGGGGCTTTTTTGCAAACTTGAGTTTTAGTGCTTTTTCCTACTATCGTCTATCTGTTTATAATAGTCGGCTTAGTTTTCGTAGCTCGATGGTTCAGCTTTATTTCAAGTTGCTTATAATACCCATGCTTGAGGTGACAAAGCCCGGGAGTTTGATTTCAGTTGAAACCTGTTTCTCTTGCATATAGAACGTTTTGGCTAATTCAGATTATTGTGTCTGCTTGTTTTTGACGGCTTAGTTCCGCAGAAAGGACTTTTTCTGAAAATTTGGCTTCTGGATAGCATTCACAATGCTTTTTATAGAGATTTTAGTGAGCAGGTAATTTTGTTCCCAATTTTTTGGGCTTTTGTTGCATTTTTTTTCCGTTTGATTTTCATAGTCATTCAGCTTTCTTCCAAATTGCTGTTTAACCCATGAATGTGACGACAAAGCCTGGGAGTTTGATTCTGGTCGAGAATTAATTTTTTGCAAACTGAAATTTTTCCGCTAGCTTAGATTTTAGTCTGTCTGCTTAGTTTTGTCAGCTTAATTTCACAGAATTTTTCTTTCGAAATTCGTTTTTTTTCTAGCATTCCTAAAGTTCCTTGAAAGATTCGATTATTGTATGTAGTTTTCTTCCGGATATTTTGCGCTTGCGTAGCAATTTTTACACTAGCGTCAGCTTAGTGTCTTATTACGAACCTTCTTTTTTTTCTAATCTAAGTCGCAGATATTGGTGCCACTTTTGGGGTACCTTTACAGCTTTTTGATAGAATGTGCTTTGACTTTGGAATAGTTATAAGTAAACACAGTTGATACTTTTTTAGGTTATCAAATGAACCGAAAAACTTTGCTTCACACAATAAAAACTCGATATCCAACTCGATATATTTTTCAATTTTTCCAACTCGATATATTTTTCAATTTTTTGAAATGCATAATTTATACAATGTGGATTTATGCTTTAAGATTGTTACATGCAAAATTAGTGTGGATGCCTTCAGTTTGTTAAATTCCAATTTTATTATTTGCAAGATATTGTCTATTTGTATTTGGTGCCAATTTTGCTGAATGGCATTGGCATTTTATTAGCTTGTAGCTGCTTTGTTCGTGACTAGTCTTTGTCGGTGGTTAAGCGTGCGTGGTTGAGTGGTTAGTGCGCGAGACTCAAAATCATTTGATTGCAGTAAGCGGTAGATCGAATCCTAGACATAGCCGAGTTTTGCCTAATTCGAGGCTTATTTCTGTTTTTTCTTGTTGCCCTTTCTAAAGCTGCTTTTTGTCGTGTTTTCGCTAGTATTCGCGAAGCAAAGCTTCGCCTCTGTGTTAACATTTTCCTTTACAAGAACTGTTAAAGAGCAAAACCGCAACAGATCATACGAAAATTATCACGATAATGGAAACATTATGGTTGCCCGGCTCATTTTCAAAAACAAGAATAGTAATTTGCAATTTGATTGAGTGATAGTTATTATTTGGGCTTGGACGACCTTTTACATGTTGCAATTTGTTAAATCATCAGGCAACGACCAATTTTTACTCAATTTTTGTTAACCATTACGAGGCCAAACTGTGCACTGGATAGGAGCACAATTTTGTGTCTGTATGTTCCTGGTTTCCAGAGAACAAGTCTTAAAATATGTTCCAAAATGTAAGTGGATTCCACAAACAAAATTTAAGTGGATTCCGCATACATATAACTATATGCCTGTAACGTAATTTTGTCGGCACATTTGTTTTGTTGCGGATTCCAAAACAGCAAAGAAGATCAAAGAAAAGTAGCAATGTTGAGGATTCCGCGACAAATCTGATTTTGGCCTGTTGCGGATTCCGCTTACAATGCAGAGAATGCACAGTTTGGCCTCGTAATGACTACAATGAGTTGATACGTTCAAACTGGGACAAATGAAGCTCCACTCACCTAAACGAATACATGGAGTAAAAATCAAAATAAACGTGCATCGCGCAAAGAAATCAAACGCATCACGGGTAATAGTTAGTTAAATAATCATCGCTGAATCAATGAAAGCCTATTTTATAAGCATAGGCAGGGGCGGATCTAGGATTTTCATGAGGGGAGGAGGCGGAATTTCAAAAAATTTTCGAAAACTTGGTCGACTTTTTTTTAGGTCGACCGAATTGAATTTTCGAGGTCTCCTTATGCACAGTTTAGTCCCTGTTTTAACCAAATTTTCAACTTTGCAAAAACAGTCTGAAAAAGGCGTTTTTAGGCACTTTCCGGAAAATTTTGACCAAAAAATTGCGTTTTTTCGGCGCGCGTTCCCCCCTCAATATTAGTATATATTGGCGCCAAAGGCGCTTTTAGAAAAATTTTAGCACTTCTTAAGCTCAATTCTTACTGTGTTTTTTTGATATATTGATTTTTTTTGTTTAAGCTCAAGAAGGTATGAAAACTTGAAATTAGGTTTTCGTTTTGTATTAAGCGTTAAAAGCTTCTAAATTGAAAAACTTTTTTTTGGTATCATCTAATTCGCAATCAAGATTCAATCAAATAACCCAAACTCAATTAGATGATACCAAACTTACCTGTTTCCGAAAGTCTAACTTTTTTCTTAAATTTTTGCTGTAGTTTCTGAAGCTGTTGAAACATATATTTATTTTTTTCGTTCTTTCCTCATTTTATTTTTTGAACGGAATTTCTGGTACCAAAGGCAGGTATGCGAAGCTGGGAAGCTTTATACTCTGACAAATTGACGCAGATTTCTAGAGTAAGTCTCATTTATTCTTTATTCAGCGATGTTCATCGATTAAGCAGCTCTGAATTTTTTTGATTTGAAGAAAGTAAGTGATTAAATTTCGTCAGTGATTCCGAGGGACATGTCTTAAGAGCAAAATTTTATTTTCTGCGGTGGCCATTCAGAAGTTACTATCAGTTTTCCGCCACGTTCTATTCAATTTTATGTTATTCATGTTACTGATTCGTCAATAAAAGGAAATGCCCGATCAACCCAGGTGGAGCTAAAAAGTATCATCTCGAAATAAGTAAATCAAATTTATGAAATGGAAGAAGGGAGCTCAAAAGTCAATCAAATTTAAAATGACGTCTTTTTTTCAGGTCAACCCGATACAACCCGAGTTACGCATTTCAGGTATTAATAAAACGGCAGAAAGCAACCAAGTTAAATTTTACGTTAAAAAATTATAATGCAAAAAACTGAAAATAGAAACTAAATATTGTGAAAATATTCATCTGTAGTGTCAACTCAATTTCAAGCAATGGTTTTTTACTAAAACCTAATGAGAAAATGGGAAATTAAACATTCAGAAAAGGCGATCAAATTATTCAGAGGACCAAATTATTCAGAGGATAATGTTCTGTGTTCAAAATAAAAACCCTGGTTTGACAAAAAAAAAGTGCGCAAACTATCTATTGCGCGAGCTTGGATTTTAGATTATACTTCATGCGTCTTTTTCCGAGAGCATTATGTTTTCATAAAAAATTTCTTGTACTTTCTGAAGCTGTTTTCTAAGTTTTTCAATTTTTCTTTTTTGTGTTTCATGTAAGTTTCTTGTATGGAACTGCGAGAACAAAAGGCAAATGTGCGACGCTCAAAAAATTTTTTTCGGACAAACCAAAAAATTTTTTAAACTAACGTGATATGTTTTTTATCATGATTTTTGTTTGTAGCGTAATTTTTTCGGTGATCTAAAGGACATGCTACCTGGATGAAATCACATTTTATTTTTCGTCTATCGATATTTCAGCGATGTATAAGCTTAGAAACAATACCATCATTTTTCAGTAGGCTCTTGTGCATACCTTGAAACTAAAACCCAAAGCAAACATTGCAAATATGCCAGATCATATGAGAAAAAAAAGAACCTAACCAAAAAATAACACTTGGGGAAACAATTGGCGAAATTTTGGTCGCGGACGAAACCATCCCAACAATGGTACTATGAAGAAGCAAGAACATAAAAGAAACTCATTCATCAAAATAGATATCAACCACTATCACGGGATAACGCTGCTCTTCACGATTTAAAATGATTTCATTGGAATGCCGTACAACCGTTTAGCCTAAAAACTTTTCTATAACTTTGCCTAATTGTTGTAATAAAATTTTTAAATAGTTTCAGAGAAAGAAAATGAATACCATTGATAAAAACTGTGCAAACGTTGAGATGCCACCTCTCAAATTTCACGACCAGACCCCCTGTCTGCTGTAACCCATCTACCAAACGAACTTGCATTAAATTGAGCCCGTGTGGAGAGGAATCATCTGTTGAAGAAAAACTGAATCTAGCAAAGAAGGTCAAAGGTGCGATATCAAATTCAGTTAATGCGTTGATCCCGAAGTTGCTTGATGACATCAAAGTGCAAATCAAGGAAGTTATAAATTTGGCGATAATAGAAGCAATATCAAAAGTGAAAGATGAACTAATGATATGGGTAAAGGGCGAAATATCTCACAACGAAAAGATCAATCTCAAAACACTGTCGGAGTCTGAGTTGTTAGAGAATTACAACCGCAGGGATAATGTGAAAATTCTCGGGCTCAAAGAAATAAATGATGGGCAAAGGGAGATGATGGAAACAACAATAAAAAAGTTGTTGACATAAGCAATGCACTAGAGGCCCAAATATCAGAGAACGATATATCTATTGCGCATCGGGCTACCATCTCGAAACGCCGGCAACAAGCCAGTAATTGTTAGATTTGCCAGAAGAAGAATAAAGAAAATCGACCTCCTAAAAAAGAAAAAGAATTTGGTAAACCATGAAGAGTTGAGCGATATCAAAATATTCGAAGATCTAAGTGCTGCAAGAGTCAATTTCCTCAAAATCATGAGGTCGGATGAGAGAATTCAATCCACTTGGACCCGCGAAGGAACTATTTTTTTCATTTGGAAAGCAGACGAAAAGTTGTACAAAATTAATGAGCTGTATGAAGGTGGTCAGTTCCTGGAATATATATTGGATGTTGTTAGAAACTGTTTCAATGGTGTTTTTCGGAGCTCAGCCGGACAAATGGGATCGTAAAAAGAATAAAGTGCAGGAACCAATTGCCATAAAATTTTTGATGCTACTGTTAACTTATTACTTTCTAATGTACGATCATTAAAAAAACACCATGAAGATGTGGAAGCACTTCTAAGTAGTCTCGAGTCTCCGATAAATTTAATATGTCTTACAGAAACGTGGCTTAGGGAAATTGATGATGTTAACTTGTTTAAAATCATAGGTTTCCATACCATCATAACTAATACCAGATAAACTAGAGGTGGAAACTATGATAGCTAGGTGATAAGGTTAACTTATTAGAACAGCTTGAGAGTGGCTTTCCATAATCCTTAACAATCCTTAATGAAGTTAGTGGTAAGCAATTTATAGTTGTGTTGGCATATGTACTCCCACGATTTGGTAAAATTGAGTTTGTCGATGAGCTCGATAAGGAACTAGTGCGTCTTGCTCAGTATAAAGTACCAATAATTCTAACGGGAGATATCAACATCGATACACTACAGAAAAATTAGTTACAGCAATCATATCTGAACACAATAACAGCAAATGGGTTCGATTTTTTGAGTAAATCTGCAACTCGAAATAGTGACAGATCTGAAACTTGTATAGACCATTTTATAATCAGGAATTTGGAAAATCCAACCATTGAAGTATTAGGTAATGAAAGCTTTTCTGATCATTATCCCATAATATTGAAATCCAATTTTGGCATTAAAGGTGATTTATCAAGTTATTCATGTCGTGATATGTCATTCTTAAAAAAAAGAAAATAAAATGAAGGATTTTTAGTTAAGTTTGAAACAAAACTTAGAAGATGCAAACCTGATCAGCGATAATAACATAGACCTTGCGTACAAAAAGTTCAATCACAGCTTAATGAAATCCCTAAACCTTTTTGCACCATTACGTAATATGATACACAAATACAAAACTAATGCTCCTTGTTTCCCTAAAGGTTTGAAGAATTCATTTATAAAAAGAAATCGCTTATACAAATTGTGGAAGTCAGACAAATTGAATTCTCTTTAAAAAGTTAACTTTCTTAACCTACGTCAAAAAGTCAAAACATTTATAAGAATCGCGAAAAAAGATCATTACTATCAAAAATTCAATAAATGTATTGGAGACTCGAGACACGTATTTAAAGTTTTAAATGAAATAAATGGCAAGACCGCAAAATCATCAAAAATTTCAGCTCTTTTAATCAATAACAATAAATTATCTAACTCCGTTCTAATATCTGACGCTTTTAATGATTATTTCGCTTCGGTATGAACCAAGTTAGCAAGCAAAATTAACCACGTGGAGCCAGTGATTGAAAAAGAAGACGTAAGCTAATCTATGTAATTCTTTAATAGTACAATCTGTGAGATAATTGATGTGATAGAGCGTCTGAAGCCTAAGCATACTTGTGGCATCGATGAAATTAGTAACCTTTTTTTAGTTAAAAGCAGGTATGTGTTAGCACCTTATTCAACATTCTTAACTAATCTTTCATTTTGCTCCCGTAAGCCTGAAGTATGCTCGGGGTTTACCTCTTCATAAAGCTGATAGCAGAATAATTATGAGCAATTGCCATCCATTATCACTTTTAAGTAGCTGCAGCAAAGTTATTGAAAAAATCATGCACTCTCGATTTTACAATTATCTTGAAAAGCTTGAATTACTGTATCATCGTCAGTTTGCGTTCAGGGAGAAGTTTGCCCCAGTTGATGAATTGACTGAAAGATTAAGACTAGGTGTTGATAAAAACATTAAATGTAGCTTCTTCATTGATTTGAAAAAGGCATTTCATATGCTGGACCATAAAATTATTTAGAGGAAATTAGAAGGCTATGGAGTACGTAGAAATTGCTACAAATGCTTCGAAAGCTATCTATTCAACAGGTATCAATGTGTACATGTAAACAACTGTTCATCTGATTGGTTGCAAGTAAACACGGGAATACCTCGAGGCTCTGTTTTTGGCCCTCTTTTGTTTCATGTTTATATTAACGACATACAGCACGCAGTTTGCAATTCAAATGTGTTTCTAATTGCAGCTGATACAAACATATCATGTCAAACATCTATTTATGAAGAATACCAGTTAGATTTGACCAACATTTCTTCCTGGCTTTGTTCAAATAAGTTAAACTTAAACTCAGATAAAAACTATTTTAGGTATTTTTTACTAAAGATAGGAGTGCTTCCAATCTTTCTATTGATTTACTTGATTTTTTACTTTTCAGCCAAAACCTTTTTTTTGCAAAAACCTAGGTTTCATTGTAGATGATAAGCTTAAATTTTTGTCACAGTGGTGTTATATCAAAAATGATACATGATGTACCAAGATCCATCCTACTGAAATACTACAAGTCGAATATCAAGCCAATAATACAATATGGCTTGCTCGTCTACGGCGGCACAAGTTTTTCTTTTTTAAACCCAATTTTGAATATGCAACGAAAAATTGTTCGCATGATCTGCTTCAAAAGGAAATTTGATACCATTACTAAATTTTTTTTCTGATAACAAAATACTAACAGTTTATGAGCTATATGTGTACGATTTGATGAAGTTTTGCTTACGATTACTAAATCACAAACATCCAACTTGTTTTCTCAATTCTTTGTTTACTTTTTAAAATTTTGCATATAATATTCGAAGTTCAAAAGGTCGAACATTTGTTCCACCATTCTGTAAGAATAAGGTAAAATCATGTTCTTTGACTATTAGGGGTTCAAATTTTTTGAATATTATGAGTATAAATAAGCTCTTACCTGAAAATATTGGATTGATGTAAAAAAAATGAAGAATACAGTTTCGTCTATAAATTTAAAGATAATTTCATTTGTGGCAATTACGAATTGGTGCGAAACATATTTCTTTGATTTTTTGTTTTTTGAAAATGATACCCGGTGGCTAAATGCTATCAAACAACCATTCTAGGGTTGCGATTCTATGCTGAAAATTTGACCCTCCAAATCCTTGTAGTTTTCGAGATATTCAATTTTTTTTTCATATTATTTCTCATATACTTAGTTTGTCAGCTGAAATTAGAATTGGCCGAACTGACAGGACTAGATGCAATAACTATTCCTTAATGAGGGCTTAATTTTTGGGAAAAATAAATTTTTCCCCACAATCCTATTTTTATTCGAATATAAATTTATCTTTATTACTTAGTTGCAATCATAATTTGTTCAACGGGTAGACGTCAACTGCGCCTTTTATCTATCCCCTCCATTTTGTTGATTTAATAATTTAAATTAATTGATGCTTGTATTATCATCTATATGGAGAAATTAATTCTTCTTCTTCTTCTTACGTTTGACCACACATAGATTAGGTCTGGAAAATTTTTTCCAGACTAAAAGAGCGGCATCTGTTGACTGCATGATCCAAAATTGACTGCAATAGCAACTATCGACGTTACGAAGTTTTCTCAGATTGGAAACAAACTATTGGAAGATTTTTTTTCGATTTAAGTATTTCCGTCTCACTGATAATTTGGTAGCTTGCTATGCTAAGCTTTCGCTGCATTGCAAATGATGCGAAGCTCCGCTTAGCCTCCGTGTCAAAAATTTTTTACTCGATGGTCGCGACAAATATGGCTAAAATTTGGAGCTTGACGAAATTTCATTGAACTTAATGGCTCAATAGAGTTGCAATCAGACTGCCAATTATGATTATAAATAAGCTCTTACCTGAAAATATTGGATTGATGTAAAAAAAATGAAGAATACAGTTTCATTGAACTTAATGGCTCAATAGAGTTGCAATCAGACTGCCAATTATGAGTATAAGTAAGCTCTTACCTGAAAATATTGGATTGATGTAAAAAAAATGAAGAATACAGTTTCGTCTATCAATTTAAAGATAATTTCATTTGTGGCAATTACGAATCGGTGCGAAACATATTTCTTTGATTTTTTATTTTTTGAAAATGATACCCGCTGGCTACATGCTATCAAACAACCATTCTAGGGTTGCGACTCTATGCTGAAAATTTGACCCTCCAAATCCTTGTAGTTTTCGAGATATTTTGAAAATTTAAAAAAAAATGATAAAACTTAGATTTTTTTAATTTTTTTTTTCATATTATTTCTCATATACTTAGTTCGTCAGCTGGATTGAGAATTGGCCGAAATGACAGGACTAGATGTAATAACTATTCCTTAATGAGGGCTTAATTTTAGGGAAAAATAAATTTTTCCCCACAATCCTATTTTTATTCGAATATAAATTTATCTTTATTACTCAGTTGCAATCATAATTTGTTCAACGGGTAGACGTCAACTGCGCCTTTTGTCTATCCCCTCCATTTTGTTGATTCAATAATTTAAATAAATTGATGCTTGTATTATCATCTATATGGAGAAATTAATTCTTCTTCTTCTTCTTCAACCGTTTGACCACACATAGATTAGAACTGGAAATTTTTTTCCAGACTAAAAGAGCGGCATCTGATGACTGCATGATCCAAAATTGACTGCATCAGCAACTATCGACGTTACGAAGTTTACTCAGAATGGAAACAAACTATTGGAAGAATTTTTTTCGATTTAATTATTTCCGTCTCACTGATTATTTGGTAGCTTGCTATGCTAAGCTTTCGCTGCATTGCAAATGATGCGAAGCTCCACTTAGCCTCCGTGTCAAAATTTTTTTTACTCGATGGTCGTTATTGATAAGTTTATACCGCGACAAATATGGCTGAAATTTGCAGCTTGACGAAATTTCATTGAACTTAATGGCTCAATAGAGTTGCAATCAAACTGCCTCGCGTACAAAAATATATCTCCACCTCAGGTTGAATTAACATATAGATCGTCCTCGCTTGGCTTTTACAAACTCAGTCTTAAGTACACTACATTGATTCGACAATTCAATGTTTATTCAAAAATTAACGCTGATTTATAAAAAACCATCATTAACTAGAGGCGACTTTGAAACAATTTTTTTTACTGTAAATCCAAGATGTTTCATCAATGAGTCAGCGCTGCGAAGTGCTGCCTTCGTTATCAACAAATCACAGTGCGACAAATTCAGCGGAAACACTTTGTCAGGTCTGATTCTTCGAAACAGATAGATCGTCATAGGCAATTTAATTTGTTACTGTGGTGAACATTAGGTATTTTTTAAGTCAATTTTTCCGAAAATGAGTGACGTTACATCGAAACTAGACATAAATCAAAATGCTCAAAATGATTTTTCTCAACATTAAAGCAATTTTTTGAAAATTTTTTAAGCTCGGTCATATCACGGCTAAAAGGCCTTGAAAAGGATTAATTTCAGTTGACCAATTCCGAAGATTATTTGTGGTACCTGATTTTGCGTGAAAAAAAACTAAAACACACCAGATTACAAAGTTCCTCCCCATTTTCAATGTTCTGACAATTATCATGAAAACTGTTTAAAATAAAACCCGGCTGAGTTAAAAAAAACATTTGAGGAGTGGAAAAATTAAATGTTCACTTTATGTTCTTATTTACAGACCATTCAGACATAACTTAGAAATCAATTATTGTAATATGAAGAAGTAGCATCAGCAAAAAATGGAAATGAAAAAAAAATGAAGCTGAGAAACTATCACTCTAAAATGAAAATAAAACATCATGGTAAACTATCAAAACATGCTTCAATGAAAACATTCCTTGGAGACAAGTCTTTAAACATGTTGCAGCGTGTGACCTAAACACGACTGCTCGTATATTAGGGCACAGCCCTGAATGTTCGGACTGTCCCTTAATTCATATCAAATAGTTTTTGGAAAAAGAAAATATTGAACACCTATTCATTTTGGACAATATCAAAGTGTAAAACTTTGAGTCATACGAAATTAATAAGACCAATTAGCTAGCCTCAATTCAATTTGGAACAATTTTGTTGCGCGGGACATTTTGCCACGCATGAATAATTCGCGCTACGCTCTCAGCATTATGAATAAACTCTTGAAAGCGCGTATATTTTAGTCCAGAACATGGCAAAATTGGCAGTTTTCAAACCCCCAAAACTTTAGAAACTTTAGAGAATAAACTCAAGAAGTCGATATCTTTAATGGGGTATAAAAATTTTTCTTGAAAATTATTATTTCGATTGGTGACAATTGACAGAATAAAAAAAACACTCCGAGCATGAATATTCCGTTTTCTTCGAAAGCCGGAACAAAAGTTTCGGTGGATTCCGCGTTCAAATAACTGTAACGTAGATTTTTTCCGCTCATTGTTTTTATCGCGTTTTCCGCAACAAGCGAATAAATCTAGATGATCTAAATCTAGCAAACTGATATTGCAAAGTTGTTCGCTTGCTTTATGATGGAGTGCTTTGACTTAATCGCTTACACTGTATCGAATTTGCCTTTTAAAAAAATGTAAACATTTGAAAAAAGACGGGTGGTCTCGCGCGTTTTAGTTACCTGGAATAAAAAGTCAAAAGTGGCTAGAAGCTATCAGATAACCTACAGAATCGGAAATAAAATTAAACAAGACTGCTCGTATCAGGGCGAAGCCCTAAATGTTCCGACTGCCTTTTAAGGTTTATGGAGCAGCAGTAATAACAAAAAAAATAATTAAATGAAGTAAAATAAAATGAATTTTTTTTTCATCTAAAATTTAAATTTTTTTAATGAAAATCATCCCCCCACACGCCATATAAAGTATAAGAAGATAGATTTCGTTCCTTGTAACAAATCAATTATGGCAAATAAGCTTCGTTCAACCAATTTGGAACGATTTATAAGACGGATTAAACCTCCGCTTACGCGTTAATAGCGCGAATTATATCGCGCGTTAATTGTCCCAAATTGGTCAAAATGGCAATCTTTAAACCCTCATAACTTTACGAAAAATAATCACAGGTGAAATACCTTTTCAAATTTAAGCTCAGGACAACAATACCTTTTGAATGATATAAAAAAATTCCTTCAAAAATGGCTAGTTAAAAAGTCGAAATTTGTCTGAAGAAAAAAAAAACCCACCCCGAACACAAATATTCCGTTACTTTCGTATCGAAAGTCGGAACAAATATTCAAAAACTTGATTGAAGATATGTCACAGGATGTTTCGTTAAAAGTTTAATACCCAATTCTCCAAAACCACAGGCTATCAGATAACCTACAAAATCAGAAATGTTTTGAAAATGTTCTAAAAGTTGGTTTAAGATAACTCTCAGGATGTTTGTTAAAAAGATTTATGGCCCCAATTGTGGTTGGATTTCCCACGGTACCGACCCCTGCTTGAAGTACCCCTTACTGAAGTAACGGCGGGTTACTATACTATTGCGTTTCGCTAAAAGATTTCCAATGTTTTCCAGGCTGTTTAATAACACCGATCTATACATATCTATACTTATCTGTCAAAATGTTACTCCAAAGATACCTAAACTGGCTCAATGATACCCAACAGTCGTCTAGTTGCAGTCGCTGTAGTTTTGTTTGATACTTCCAGCCGGATCTGAATCACGCACATGTAATCTGTTATAATCTTCCGCAAAACCACATTTTCTCCCACATATGTCTGAAAAAAAAACCTTAAAATGCTTAAAAACTCAAAAACCTCTCAAGTGAGGGTAACCATAACGATTCGTAAGCTGCTGATTATATCAATCAGAACTCATGTAAAGAAACCTCAAAAACCAACAAAAAGGTGGTCTGATCGAATATCGTCCGAAAGCGTGTAAAATTACATGTCTTGTGTTTTTCACTGTTTTTAGCCTTGCTTTTACTGTTTTTGGGTTTTTGAAATATATTCCTACATATTTCATGGTTTTTTGTCCTTTAAAAACTGTATTTGTGTAATTAATTTTCATTCATTAGTTTTGTTTTATCCCATGACGTTCATAAACGAGAGGCCCGGACTCACCTGCTGGCTCCGGAGTTTTGGTCTTGACTACAAAAAAAATACATAAATTGAGCTATCCGGAGTGTCGGTATTTTCCGAATAGCTCACATTAGGCAATTAACGCCTCTGATGAGAGCATTCGATCGGCGCAGAGGTTAAGCCGCTAAACTGTTTGTCATTTTGATGATTATCACTTTGAAGAAGCCTATCTAGGAGCGCTCTTGAAGCATCAATGTAGCAACTGCCTAAAAACTCTCTATTGGCCGAAAAACTCCGTACTAAAAATTTCACCTCCGTGAGAGATCAGATATTTAGTTTCAAGTGTTTGTCACCATGCCGACTATGCCAGATGATTTTTGTGTTTTTTGACAAACGTGTTACAATTCTTAGGCTCGCAGCCAAACGGGTTTTATATGGCATTTAATTTCATCTAATATAAACACAAGACTTCCAGCAACATGGTTTTTGAATTCATTTTTAGCGGCCATTGTTATTACACTTAAGTTTGATTTAGTGTTACTTTCTCTCAACTGCTCCGGTTCTGATAGATATATCAGTTTCCAATGGAACTAAAGTGCGCATTTTTAGGGCATAGGAGCAGTTAAAACTAAATCAATCTAGCTCAAATCAGTCGGAGCTCAGACCTCCTTAAGCTACATGTTCACAACAACCAGTTTCGGAAATCGCCCAAAATTGCCACTCTGGGAGTTCACATCAACTACCATTCAAGCCTGGATGTTATTCAACCATCAAAACTACTAGATGTTAGGCAGTTGTAATGTCACAAATGCTACAATCCGGACACCTTTTTTCTATCAGTTTCAACAATAAGTTCCGGCCGTCGGTTCTTGTAAAGCTTTCAAAAATTGAGAAAAATTAGAACAAGGAGCTGTTGAGCTTGAAAGAAAGCAAGGATAAGAATGATTTCTTAGACAAAAATAGAAATAGATTGAGAAAATGGCTCATTTATACGATTCAGCAAAGTACACGAGAAAAGGGCGCACAGACAATTCAGCCACAGACGATTCAGCCAATTTGAAATTCAGACAATTCAGCCAAAAATATACAGAAAATTCAGCCAATAATATACAAATAAGTTCAGCCTGAGACAATTCCGCCAGTTTTGCAAAACGCTAGATTCGAAAGAAAACAAGACTGCTCGTATCAGGGCGAAGCCCTGAATGTTCCGACTGCCTTTTAAGGTTTATGGAGCAGCAGTAAGAACATAAAAATTTAAATGAAATAAAATAAAATGAAATTTTTTTTTCAAATTTGAAATTTTTTATGAAAATCATCCCCCCACACGCCATTTGAAGTACAAAAAGATAGATTTCATTCCTTGTAACAAATCAATTATGGCAAATAAGCTTCGTTCAACCAATTTGGAACGATTTGTAAGACGGATTAAATCTCCGCTTACGCGTTAAGAGCGCCAATTATATCGCGCGTTAATTGTCCCAAATTGGTCAAAATGGCAATCTTTAAACCCTCATAACTTTACAAAAAATGATCACAGGTGAAATATCTTTTCAAATTTAAGCTCAGGACAACAATACTTTTCGAATGATATAAAAAAATTCCGTCAAAAATGGCTAGTTAAAAAGTCGAAATTTGTCTGAAGAAAAAAAGAAACCCACCCCGAGCACAAATATTCCGTTACTTTCGTATCGAAAGTCGGAACAAAAATCGGAATTGGAGTTATTTCTCGGTTTAAGGTCGAAGTAAATGGGAGTTTAAGTGACAACTGAAAACTGTTTTTGGAATTTATTGAGGAAAAGAACAAAGAAAAGAATAGCAATTATGGGGTCTTATGCACTAAACGGCCCAAAATCAATTTTTCTACATTGTAAGCTGGAAAGGATGCGATCAAATTTGATTGGGTACTTTTAGCGAATCAAATTCAAGTTACAAAATTGCCAAAAAGGTGGAACGTTGAGTCAAATTATCAAAATAATTTTGAATCACTTGTGAAACCTTGCCCAGACAAGCAAAATACAGTAAAATGGCTTGACAAAACAAAATACAATTTTCTTTATCATTTCGGCTAATAACTTTATCTGCTTGAATTTTCAATTGAAATGGCAGAAAATTTCGATTAAACTAGATTGGCTAATTAGCCAATCAAATTCATCCACAATAATTTCAGTTCAAGAGATGTAGAAATAATGAAATTGGGCCCTTTAGTGCATAAGACCCCAATTATGTGTTATTGGCATACTTGATTTACTTTGGAGGGTAAAACAAGAAGGACCTAAAAAGTCTCAATTTCAATAAGCAAACATCATCCTTTGAGGCTCATTTATTGTTTGTTCCGACTTTCGATACGAAAGTACCGGAATATTTGTGTTCCGGTGGGTTTTTCTTCAAACAAATTTCGACTTTTTAACTAGCAACTTTTGACGGAATTTTTTTTATATCATCATAGAAGTATTGTTGTCGTGAGCTTAAATTTCAAAAGATATTTTTTACCTGTGATCATTTTTTGTAGAGTTATGTGGGTTTAAGATTGCCATTTTGGCCAATTTGGGACAATTAACGCGCGATATATGCGGAGATTTATTCCGTCTTAGAAATCGTTACAAATTGGTTGAAAGAACTGATTTGTCACATGGAGCGAAGTCTATCCATTTATACTTTAAATGGCGTGTGGGGGATGTTTTTCATGAAAACTTTTCAAATTTTTTTATGTTATTACTGCTCCATAAACCTTAAAAGGCAGTCGGAACATTCAGAGCCTCGTCCTGATACGAGCAGTCTTGTTGAATTTTAAGAAGCATTTCAACATGGATGAAATTTGAAAAATTTTCGAACATGAATGGAAAAATGGATAACAAACGACCAGAATCACGGACTGACTGCTAAGTTTGCCCAACGATCATAGAAAAAATCATCGAAGAAAAGGCTTGAAACAATCAGGCAAGACGCAACAACCAGGCTGTCTTGATTGTACAGACACGTCAAAACATCAACAATTGTGGCATAAACAAGGCATCACTTGTGTTCAACGCGTGATAGCTGAATTTCTGCCTACCATCAATAAAATCACCTTGTCGGTGTGAACTGAAATCAAAAATGTTTTACGAGGTTTCATGTTGACCAAATGGTTGGTCACCATCTCAGCACTAATTTAGAAGAACAAGTAAACAAGTACTCGCCTATAGGACAGCAGTAAGGCAGAGTTAACTGAGGGTTCATATGGCTATTTTGGATGACATCTATAGATCGAAAAGTAGCAAGTTCTGCGCTTGTGTTCTGGCGGATTGGCTGGCAAAGTGCGGATAGCTGATTTTACCAGAACTAATTAGATATTTCTCTGTCTTGACGTACCAGTGACGAGTCTTGACTTGAAAGCGTGGCATCCACTTGAAACACAGTTCACAGCTAAAAGAGGAAAATACGGATCTCCCAGTCATGAGTGGGCGGCAGAGTGTTGCAAATTCCTCCCCTTCAAGGAATCGAAAAACCCGAAATAAATTTAATGCGCATCAAAGATGAAAATTTTTGCAATCAATAGCTTTTGGAATTCCGTGTGCGGAGATTTTTTAAAATCAGCTCTTCAATAACTTGAACTCATGCACCGAGGAACACAGGGCTGATTTTTTTGGTTTCCCCTTTTTTTTTAACTCTAAACAACTTAACACCATACAATTTCTTTCCCTACTTTTTGCTGCCCTAGCAACTTAACGTCGCTACATTTTAAAACAATTTCTATGACTTAACACCGTTTTAATCCAAAATGAAAAGAAAACTTACTTCAGAGGGGATTTCGGTAAACATCAAAAAGTTAAGCTAGAAAAATTTTGGTCATTTAAAGCCAGACACTTTTGCGCTACTTAATTCGCGTAAGTTTTGAACAGAAATGACCTTGCAATTACTTTCAATGAATCGTTTCAAAGGAAAATGAACTGGCCTTGCCAATCTTTTCAATCAATCATTCCAAAATGAACCAAAAACAAGCGATAGTTCAATGAATTTTAAAAGCCCGCAATTAATTAGACGTCCTTTGACTAATATGACTTAATTTTCTAGACATTTCAGCCGGTATAAGAAATTTTTGTTCAAAAAAAGTTTAACCAATGCCCAAAAACTTAGAATTATCTTTTTGTAGAATCATTCTCGAACTTAAACGTGTAACGTGATCGCTTTGCCAGCTTTTTTTGAACTGTTCGCACATAAACGCAAAGCTTAAGGGTTTGCCAGCCCGGAGTCCCAACCTAGCATCCCGAAACAAAGGGCGATTGTCCTGGGATTAAAATGCTAAGGCACGAGTCAAGTTCTTGCGTATAGTTACGTTTCCGGGAATCTGCAATGAAACGTCTTTTCAAAAAAAAACCTGACAAATGAGAAAGAAAAAACAAAAAGGAGACAAAATTTACAATGGTATAAAACAAACTAGACAACGCTCCGAAAAAGTACAAATCAGTTTTGTCTTCGTAAACGGACATTATGTTGTGTACTCTTTCGTTAAATACTCGATGCTTTTTTTTTGTGAATTTATGGCCACACGATGCTTCAAAAAGTTGATTTTTTGTACGAAAGCGTCTTTTTGCAGGCTGCCTACTACTTTCCACATATTTAAGTGGGCTCCGCTGAAATAGGATTGAATCCCGAAATGCCATCCCTCGACAGCATTTGTTGTTCGAGCAATCCTTGTCACGGCCGCATCTCGCTGGTTTCAAAGGGAGGGTGGGAAAAACACTTCACGGTTTGGCACCCAGCTTTTTATATAAGTAGAGCCGAAATACAGACACAACTCGTCAATTTTCTCTATTTTTCCCGGGTTCTAAACAATTTTTGTCGCATACATTCTGAAACTTTCGAACGATCATATCATTGCAATTGCAGATCTTTTTTTTCAAAGGCAAGGAATGGCAGTCTTTTTAAAGCCAGCGCTAAATCATGATTCGTTTCGTAGGTCACTTTCAGACAAAAATCATTAATTTTTCTCATGTAGCTCTGGGAGAGATGGAAAAAAAAAACAACCCGATAAATGTGCTTCGGGGAATGTTTTTTGGAAGGACTGGAGAGCAGATTGCGCAAAATGTAACAAATTTTTTCCAGGCCGGCAGTTGGGTGCTAAATCAATTAACTCCTGCAAAATGCGATTGTAGGTTTTTTCGGTTTTGATAGGAAGGCGTAAATGCAAGCTGGCGCAATGCCCGATACACTAACATGAATTGAATGTAGCTGATAGAACTTTTTTGGAGTAATTTCAAAAGTTCCATCGGCTAACCAGAAAAATGACTTCTCCAGAACTCTCAGCACTTCGGAGTCGCCGCACAAAACGATTCGCTCGTGATCATTTGATCCACTGTCATACAGGATAAAAATTTCAAAAATTTCAGGGATCTCGAAGTTTTGCGCAACGGGGATGGACGGCATATTTACAACTGGCTGCTTACGAGTGGGCACAGCCGTTTGAATCAGTTTGTCTTTACTTGGGAGGGCAAATTGAGTGGCCAAATTGTTTGTAAATGGCAAAACCGCACTGGAAACTGCGACAGTCGGAGAATATCTCTCTCGCTGAGATCTTTTAAATGCTTTATTTCATTTCGGGCCTCCAATTTTACCGCTGAAATTTCATGGTTATGCTCTCCACGCGTCTCGATTACTTCGTTATTTTCTGTAATGGCAGTTGCTCGACATTTATGTGTTTGATATTTTGAGGTAAACTTATTTTTTCGCTTGAATTAAAATTCGTGGCCGGACGCTATAAGAATTGGCTTATTTTTAGATGAAACTGTGAATTCGAAAGAAGATTCAATCCTGATGTGTTTTTGTGTTTGCGTTTGCTTATCACTTAAGCAAAGTATAAAGTGACTGTCAGAATTTAATTTTTGTCAGAAATTTTACGTCAAATTGTTATGAATTAGCACAAGCAACTTCTTCTTAGTGATCATAATGGTTTAGCGAAAAGTCTCATTGAAAATAAACTACGAACTTGTCGATAAGAGTCTTAAGTAATTTAGCAAGCCTCCTTTTAGCATTTAGAACTAAGATAAAAACAAGTTTTTCATAATGGTGCCTGCGTTAATTGCAGGATTAACTTTGGTGTGATAAGAGTTAAAATAAGGAATTGATACAGCATAACTTTAGTAGTGAAATGACTAGGTTTTAAATTTACGGTGTTAAATTGTATGGGTTTAAATAGTAGGTCACCATTTTTTTGAACATAGAACCTCCATTGCAACACAGTTCACGAACGCTGCGTGTGCATTCGGCTTTATAAATAATAAAATTACTTTTGAGGAGGTTACCTATAGTTTTATTTGTAGATCCCAGCGAACATAAGAGCAACCAATATTTGCAAGCGAAACTCGTTGAAAACTCTTAGAAACTTTTGGACCTTTTAGATACCTTATTTTTGAAAACTCTTAGAACTTTTGGACTGGGTGAATTGATAAAGAACTATTGTGGTTTTTTATTACCTTGACTTTTTATTTTTTTTGCTTGTTACAAAATTAAGATTAATCAAACAAACAATTCACTAGAAACTAACAATATGCTGCAAATGTAAGTCACGTTTTAAGTCGTTTTCGATGTTATCTTTTCACAAAATATTACAGTTAAAAAACCTTACTTAATCTTGATAAAAGTTTAAAATATGTTCTTGATGGTTTTGCATAGGTCGCAATAGAAGGTTTTTTTTACAAAAACTAGATCGAAAACAGAACTTAAACTTCATTTTTTTTACGTTAGGCTGCTGTTAGTAAAATTTGATATCAAAAATTACTGAGCGATTTCCAATAAGCACCGGTACAATCTGTCATTGTTTAAGTCGTTTGAACATGTCACTTCTTTCGTCTAGATACGCCAGGGAGCTTTAATCACACGTGGCCGGATTGTTGAGGTTTTTTAAACGAAATAACAGAGAAACATAGGGCCAGGTCAACACTTAGTATAGAAACCGCTCGGGTTATTTTACACACGACCATTAGAACAATTAATAGAATAATCAACTCGACTCATCGTTCCTTTCATTTGCACTGAAACATTGTTCCATTCCATTTAAAGGCAGGAGAGGATTAATAAAGGTCTCAAATTTACGAATCTAAAATATCGCATTTCTGAATTTGTATTGTGGCGGATGTGGTCACCGCAATTTTTTGGTTCAACCAGAGCTGGTTTGATTTTTTTTGGGTCTTGGAGTACCAGTGACGAGTTTCTGTGAAAACTCAGGAGTGCACCTGACCTGGTAGCGTGGCGTCCATCTGAAACATAGTTAATAGAGCGCAATACGGATCTCAAAACCATACGTGTGCGGCCGGGTGTCGCAATTTCTTACAGTTCAATTCCACTGATAGATACTTTTCAACCAATATTTTTTGAGTTTCAGATTACTGATTAGTCTCAATAAGAACTTGAGCACATGTACCAAAGAACCCAACTTGTTAGTTAATTTTCTTGAACTGAAAACTTCCATCGCAATGCAGGTCGGGAACGCTGGGTGAGTACTCGGCCCTTTAAAGATAGTGTACTTATGAACAACTTTCTTAATTAGAAATCCAGGAGAACGTAATGGCAGCCAATCAAAGGGTCAGAGACCCGTAGCTTCTTATCGGGTCAGTGTTCTTGAGTTTTTCATAGGCTGCCATAATAAATTCTTTATAAAATTAAAACTGATTGGAAAATTTTTCAAAGGCTGCCATAGCGAATTCTTCACTAAAATAGATCGGAAATTTTTTATCAAATTTAGTTTAATAGTTTAACAAATTAGTTTACCGAATTGAAAAAAACGACTGAATGAAAAATAAGCTGAAGTGGAAACTTTTTTGCAGTATATTTTTTGGAAAATTGCTTTAGATTGCCAAACTCTAATTTTTCTTTTCAATTTTTTGAGTTTTGGGAACGGAAAAATTTAATTGTAGGAAGCTCCGTTTCAGTGTAAAAAGTAACAAGAATTAAATAAAATTGACAAATTTGCAAGCATTTCTCTGGGCCGCGATCGGTGAATTGGGCATTTCTTCTGCTTACTTACTAGCTTTGTCCACTTTAACCTCAGCAGTAGGAGCAAAAATTACCTTTAAAGAAACTTGGCTTGGTGCACGAGGATTGAAGATATAATGATTTGAAGTAGCTCCGGAAAAGGAAGCCTCTAAATTGGACGGAGCCCATTTGTGATTAAGAAGCTTCTTTTACTACTTTCAAACTAGGTTTTCTACGTACGTAGAAGGGTTTAATGCTTACAAGGAATAGTTCTGATTGCACTGGTTGAAATGCACTGCTTTATAAAGCACTCCACTCACGTTTCTTCTGTTTTAGAGCCACGACACTTATACAGGAAAGATCAGAACTGACCAGACGGTTTGACGTTTGTCACATAAGCTGTTGATTGGCAGCACCTTTTGGATGTAACGGTAGCTGGCTTCCTAAATCTTAGTAGATAATGCCCAGGCTCGGTTTGTAACTCTGGAACGGCGGCTGCTGAAGCGGAAGACTAAAAAACTGTCAAAGTAGAAAATGATTCATTGATGGATGTTTTTCAAACGATAGCCTTTAAACTTCAAGATGCCGTCGGCCCTAGCACTGAGTTTTGTCACTGAGGAACCCAGGGCATGTAGTGTTCTAGAACACAGAACCTCTATCGCTTACAGGTTGAGAACGCTCTCTGTGTGCTCGGCGCTATTCATGATGAAGCTAATTTCGACTAAAATTTTTATTTGCAGAAGTATACTTATGTAAATGGGCTTAATGCTTACTAGGATAAACCTGATTGTATATAGAAGAAAAACTTGATGAAAACATACCCTTATATCAGGTCACTTTTTTGTGTTTCTTTCAAGTCTAATTTTCGTTGGCTTCATTCCCAACTATCTTCTTTCGTTCTTTTTGTTCACGTTATATTACTCCCTAATTTATGAATTTTCAGTAGTTTCTGACTGGGTGAAATGACGAGCGTCCAAATAACATCATTGATGAAGAGAAAAGAACTGCTGTTAAAAAGGTTTGATAAGCAAAATTACTGAACAACATCCAATAACGACCGGTACAATCTGTCTTTCTTGAAGGTCGTTCCAACAGGTCACTCTCTGCTATCAAATACGCCAGGGAAATTTTACTCGGACATGCCTGATTTGTCAAAATTTTTGAAAATTATACAACAGAGTAACATAGGGCTAGGCGAACACTTGGTATAAAAACCGCACAATTAATTTTACACACGACCATTAGGACAACTTTTTTAAAAAATCAACTGGATTCAGTGCTCCTCCCATAAAAGTACAGGACGGGAAAAAAGAAGATATCTTACTTGAGAATCGAAAAATTGCATTCTTGAGGTTAAAATTTGGGGGAATGGGTCTTCGCGAACTGTTGATTTGAGAAGAGCGGGGTTGACTTTTATGGATTTTGAAGTACCAGTAACGTTTTTTTATTGAGAATTTAGTCATGCGCCTGGCCTGGTAGCGTGGCATCCTCCTAAAACGAAGTAAAAGCACGCCCATACATAACTCACAGCCATGAGTAGGTGGCCGTATATTGCTATTCCCTCTAGGTCATTGAAAAAAAAAATCGCGATATATTTACTAGACATCAATGATGGTTTCTTTTCAACCAATAGCTTCTGAAGCTCATGAATGATGATGTTTCTGAATGAGCTCCGTAAGAACTTGAGCACTTGTAATGATAACCCCAGGGGAGGTTGCTTTGAAAAAAAATCTCTATGGAGATAGAGTTTGGTAACGCTGCGAGTGTACTCGGCACTATAATGATAGCTTATCCATGAACAAATGACCTGTTTTTGGATCCAATGAAACGTGAACGCAGCCAACTGATGTATCTGATAGTCCCGAAGTCTCAAATTAAATTATGTTTGTTGGTTTTTTTCAACCTCGGTTCGTTCCGTGCAGGTGCTTGTTTTCTCAATCTGGTTGGCTTGATTCCCGACTATTCAATTTTTTTTATGTTCCTTCAATACATAGATTAATTTCTTTAAATGAGAGGTTTTTTGACTCGGTAATGTGTTGAAGGCTTAGTGAAATAATTTTAGTTATCATGATAATTTATAGCCTGATGAGCCTACTAAAAAAGGAAGAAAAGTCCTGTTGATGAGGTTTGATAAAAAATTAATTAATGAACAACTTCCAACAAGGACCGGAAAAGCCTGTCGTTTTTGAGGGTTGTTTCAACAATAATTCCTTGCGTCTACGTACGCCAGGGAAACTTTACTCACACACGGCTAGGTTGGCGAGGTTTTTGCTATAAAAAAAACAACAACGCATCATAAAACTACCTCACTATCATTCATTTGTAAAAACGCACATATAATTGTTCTGCGTCTATTAGAATTCGAATAGGACACTGAGTTGTTTTTTCTGTCCAGTTAGAGACAGGAAAGGAAATATGATCATCTGACTTTTTCGAATCAAAAATCCACGTTGTTGAGTTTGTGTTTTGCACAACGCGATTTGTGGATTAAGCCACAGCTAGTTTGAGTTTTTTAGCGTAACAGACACGAATTTTTGTGAAAACTTACGAATGCGTATAGCCCGGTAGCGTGCCATCCAACTGAAACAAAATTAATAGAGTCTATTATGGACATCACAACTGAGAGTAAGCGGCTCTGTGTAGCAAATCCCTCTAATTTAATTTTAAAAAATCACAATATTTGTTCATTGAACATCATTGATAGATATTTTTCAACCAATGGCTTTTGAAGTTTTGTGTACTGAGATAATGCTAATTGAGCTCTTTAAAAACAGGTGCACTTATATCGAGAAACCTAGGTCAGGGTGTTTTCTTACAACAAACTCCATTGCAATACATATTGGGAACGCTTCGAGTGGACTCGGTACTATAATGATAGTTTATCTATGAAGAGATGACCTATTTTTAGAACCAATGAAATGTGAACGCAGCCAATTGATGTATCTGATAGTCCCGAAGCCTCAAATTGTGTTAACCTTATTGATTTTTTTCAACCTCGGTTTGTTCCGTGCAGGTGCTGGTTTTCTCAATCTGGTTGGCTTGATTCCCGAATATCTGATACTTTATGTTCCTTCAATATATACACTGTTTTATTAAAATCTGAAGTGTTTTGATTGGGTAAATTGATGAAGGACTAGTGAAATAATTTTAGTTAACATGATAATTTCTAGCCTGATGAGTATACTAAAAAAAGGAAAAAGTCATCTTGAAAAGGTTCGATAAAAAATTAATTAGTTAACAATTTCCAATAAGGACCGGAAAAAGCTGTCTCTTAAGTTGGTGGTTTCAACAGATAATTCCTTGCATCTACGTACTTCAGGGAAGCTTTACTCGCACACGGCTACGTTGACGAAGTTTTGGCTAATAAAACAACAACCCAACATAAAACAGCGTCATTATTCATTGGTACAAACCCACTGATAATTTTCACGCGTGTAGTAGAAATCGAATAGGACACTGAACTGGATGCAGTGTTTTTCTCTCTTGTCCAGAATCGTTTTTTTTTCACTTAGAGACAGAAAAGGAAATATGATCCTCTTTTTTTAACGAATCAAAAAATCGCCGTTGCTTAGCTTGTATTTTGCACAACGCGATTTGTGGATTAAACCACAGCTTGTTTGATTTTTGGTTTCTTAGCGTACCAGAGAAAATTTTCTGTGAAAACTTACGAATGCACATAGCCTATTAGTGAGCCAACCAACTTAAACAAAATTAATAGAGTCCAATATGGACATCTCAACTGAGAGTAGGCGGCCCGGTGTAACAAATACCCCTAATTTAATCAACAAAAACCACAAATGTTATTTATCAAACATCACTGATAGATATTTTTTAACCAATGGCTTTTGAAGTTTTGTGTACTGAGAATTTTCCGATTGAGCTCTGTAAAAACATGTGCACATGTACCGAGAATCCCAGGTCAGGATGTTTTTTTTTGTATGAGAAACTCCAATGCAATACATTTTCGAACGCTAAGTGTGTACTCGTTTTCATTGACAAAAAAGTTTCATGAAGAACTACCTTGTTTGCAGATCAACGGTTCAGTATAAAAGTTTAGTAGAATGGTAGCCTCAAATCAGGTGATTTTTTTTCTAGGTTCTTTCAGTTTCAATTTTTCCTGTGAATCTATTATTTTTCATTCTGATTTGCTTGAATACCGTCTATCTCAGTTTCTTTATTTTTGTTGATAACAAATTTTCATTTTTTTTTAATAATTCAAAGTTTTTTGACTGGTCACAATGTTGAAGGACTAGTATTATCTGACTTCAAGATTGACATTAAAAGAAAAAAAACTGCTGTTGAAAAGTTTTGATGAAAACTACTTACTGAACAGTTTTCAATAAGGAAGGGTACAATTTGTAGTTTTTGGAGGTCAATCCAACAGGTTCCTCCTTGTGCCCAGAAACAACAAGGAAGACTTACTTGCCCATGGCTGGATTGTCGAGGTGTAATGAACTAAACAACAGAGCCGAACAGGGTCAAGTGAATGTTAGAGACAAAAAAGGAAACATGATAATCTGATTTTTACGGGTCAAAAAACTGCCGTTGTTGAGCTGGTATTTTCCACGCCGCAGTTTTTTTATTCAAGCAGAGCTGGTTTGATTTTTTTATTCCTAGCGTACCAGAGACGAGTATCTGTGAAAACTTATGAATGCGCATAGCCTGGTTGCGTGCCAAGCAACTGAAACAAAACTATTAGAGGCTAATATGGACGTCACAATTGAGAAGGTGGCCCTGTGTAGCAAATCTCTCTAATTTCGTCGAACAAAAATCATAATTTTTCTTTTATCAAACATCATTGATAGTTATCGTTTCAACTAATAGCTTTTGAAATTTTGTGTTGTTTCTAAATGAGCGTGCACGTGTACCGATTAACCCAGGTTAGGATAGTTTTTATCCAATAGAGGTTGGGAAACTTGCAATAGAGTTTGAGAATGCTAAGTGTGTACTCGTTTTCTTAAAAAACACCTCTATGAAGAAATAAATTAATCGCAGATTCAAGGTTGCAAAAGCGCAGCTCAGTATAAAAATTTGGTAGAATGGTAGCATCATATCAGGTCAACTTTTCGAAGATCCTCCAGTTTTGGATTTTTCTCTGCATGTACTAATCTCTTACTTTTGAATTGCTTGAATAGCCTAAATCTGATTCTCTTTGCATTTGTCGACGTAATTGATAGACCGGTAGCCTCATATCAGGTCAATATTTCTAAGATTAGTCTAGTTCGCCCTCTACGCTCTACGTTGGAACATCGAAACCAAGGGAGAGGTGAGTTAAAGTTGTGTTATTTGTGTTATTTGTGTTGTTCTGTACCATGTGAGGTTTATTCCTCGTGACCTGCAAAACAATGAGCACAGTTGTACTACCATCTTCAATCTTGATTTGGACTTTAAAAAAGAAACTCATTTGGAAACTAGTCCGTGATTATGCGCCCATATATATTAATTTTATCAAATGCCACCAACGTGTTTGTCTGAGAGTTTGTGCAGAAAATGACTTTATATCTAAATTTTAAAGTTTCAGGGTACCGGAAAATGGGATGTTTTTGAATCAAGTGGTACAGTTTTCAGACAAAATTTCTAAGAATGGAGAATAACAAAGCAAGAACAGATGAGAAAACGTCGAGGGCAAACTAGAAAGAGCGAGAGGCGCAGTACAGGAGGGTGTAGATGAGACTTTTTGGCCTTCGCTTATGAAACACTTATGTCTCAGGGGACAAACAGCAACAGTTAAACAGACCCATCAAAAGAGCTAATGAAACTATCAGAAAGGCAAGATCGACCTCTAGGGAAGCATGGTGGGGGATCGGTAAAAGATCTTGATGACGTTGAATTACCCGATTGGTTACAACAAGTGTTGGCATTAGGGCCCAAGCATCTTGTCAGGGATAAATGTGATGAGATACTTTTTCTCGACTATGTTGACATCTTCCTTTCGGATCTCAAAAACCGTAAAGTCCCTGGGTCAGCCCTTTGTGAGATCGAAGCAGTGGCAAAAGCTTATGCTTAAAGAGTGAAACAAACACCATCTGACAAGGGCGTTGAGAAGGCGCGAAAATATCTGATGACTAATGGATTAGTTGCGGTACCGTATGACAAGGGCGTTGGTTTTTGTGCAATGAGGAAAGATACCTGCGAGAACAAGTTATCTAATTCATTAGATTCAAATCAATTCAGCGAAAGCAAAGGAACAAGTAATTTGATTGTTATCAAGATAGAAAAAGATATCAATAAGGAGTTGTTGGCTATGAGGGAAAAAAGACGAAGTAATTGAGAATCTCTACATAAGGATGAAGTCTCATGGAGGCCCGCCCGCCAGGTTTTATGGGCTGGCGAAGGTGCATAAAGCGAATAACCCACTGAGACTGGTCCTCAAATTGCCTGGTAGCTCTCATTATAACCTGAACAAGGTTCTTGCAAAAATTGTTGAGAAAAATGAGTGCGCAAACATCGAAACCAACTCACTAGAAGCTAGGGAAATTTCGAAGAGTTTGTATACAAATGTTCCACGCAAAAAGCAAAAGACATAGCTCTGATAGAGATGCATGAGGAAGATGAACCATTATCAATTGCTAGTAAAACCATGGAGAGACAGTTGAACATGATAGTTAGTCAAGTCCATTTCAAGTGCAAGGAAACATGGCAGATGCCCCCAATGCTAAAAGATGGTTTGGCATTGGGGCATCTCTTGCCGTTATTTCAACATGTCTTCGGCTGAAACAGTACTAAACTGCATTATCGAGTGAGACTCCCGAAAGGTTTATTCCCGAAAAAATCTTAATTAAATATGTCCCGAGTGCAATAAGAAGGTCACATACAGGTCAAAGGGAGTGGAATGTGAATGCTGTTTAAACTGGTGTCACATAAAAGGCGGTGATTTATCAGTTGATGAGTATCGCAATATAAATGAAACCGTTTGCTACTGTAGAAACTGCATCGCGTTATGTAAGAAAAATAGGTCAGTGCAGCAAGTTAAAATTTACTCGGTTACTTTGACGATATATTGAGAACAGTGAAAAGCGATCCTGAAAAGGTGCCACGGGCAGCAAACTTACTACATCCAAACTTACAGTTCACAATAGAGACAACAAACACAAATGGGAAGTTGGAATTTTTGATTCATAAAATAGTTTTGACAAAAACAAGAAATCAACTGTGGATGATATCAGAAACCAACAGGTGCAGATACCACACTAACCTTTAGAAGTTGCGCCCCCTTCAGCAAAGAAGAAGTATGATTGAAAGAACTGTTCACCGGATTTTCCGCAGTAGGTCCACATGGGAAGATTATGACAAAGCGATGGAACTCAACAGTAAACAGTGATTGATTAACCTATATCCGGAAAATTAGTAGTCGCACCTTGCATCGCAAGCCCTTGAAAAGATCATCGTTGAGGGCAAAAAAAGGCTGAGAAAAAGAAGCCTTGTGATTATAGCAGCGATTCACCACGCATCTTGATGGCTCGATATCGGGGGAATCACAGTCAGACATTAGCAAATTAAGCGCTCGTTATCACGAATGCCCAGATAATTTACACGACGAGGAAAATGAACACTTGTATGCCCTCTTTAAAATCCTCCTTTTCCAGTGAACTGAAATCAAAAGTGGTATACAGACTTGAATTGTGTGGGTGCAAGTCCATCTATGTTAGCCAGACGATCCGACGTCTCACAAAAAGGATTGAGGAACACCGAAAGAAGGATAACCCAGTTGAAAAGCAGATAGAGCTGTGTGGTAGTGATAGCGGTAAGTCGCAGTTTATTTGGAAGAAAATCGATCAGGCCCCCACCAGCATTAATTTACTTACATTAAGGCGCTGCAAAATTGGAAAAAAGAGACCGGCAATTAACACGCGCGACGAGTTTAGAATTCGGAGCTGACACTAAGGCTATAGTTGCAGAATCAAAAAAATTTTGGCTAAAACAAAATATAATGAACTAAGCGACAAAACGAAATTTAGCGACAGAACGAAATTGTAAAAACAAAAAAGTTGAAAACTCAAAAATTTGCGACAAAATGAATAAAATTTTTACAAGATAGTTGTTACATAAATTTAGTATTAATTGTTAAACTGTGATTGGTTAATTTTATTAAATTTTGAAACATGGCGTGTTGTGACAATTTTTATGATCTTTGATCACTTTTTACAAATGTTTTAGACTTTTAAAACCTGAAGATGCACAAGAATGTGCGAAAACGTTTATTGAATTTACAATTTCAACGCATTCTCAAAGATTTAAGACTAGTTTGATTTTGTTTTTTTTTGTGCATATCCTAATTTTCTCTAGATGGTTTGCTTGATTGCTATCCTTTTGATTTTTTTTATGTTTGTTAATGTTAGATTATCAACTTTTTCAAAAGAAATCAAATGTTTTTTGACTGGTTGAAATGTTAAAGGAATATTATTATCTGATTTTCTGATTTACCTAATGAAAAATAAAAATAACTGCTGCTTGAAAGATCCGATGAGCACTAATATTTGAAAAATTTTCGGCAAGAAATGGTACAACTTTTAGTTTTGGAAGATCGTTCCAACAGAACCCTTCTTGTGCCCAGAAACAACAAGGAAATTGTACATGCACACGGCTGGATTGTCGAGGTGTTATAACCTAAACAACAGTTTCCATTAGGAAAGGTTTAGTATGAGTAGGGCATAGGTATTTTCTCGGGCGACTAACAGGAAAACTGTTCTGCGTTTTTTCCCATTTTTACAGCGTTTCTTTTCCTTCAAAGACACAGAGAGAGAAAAAGAGTGAGAGAGTGAGAGAGAGAGAGAGAGAGAGAGAGAGAGAGTTTAGGCTTCTATGTTCTACGCAAGGGTTTGCATTACTTGATGGCTGAGCTGACTTTCTGCATTACGGTTGCAAAGTTCACAGTTGCATATAAAAGACCAGTAACATAAATTGACATCAGAGTAATTTTTGTAGAAGAGAATTTATTCCCGTTTAATTTTGTTAATTATGGTTTGCCATTTTGTTCGAGGTCGAAATTGCGTTTTTTTCGTATTATATTCAATAATTGACTGGTTCTTTTCCAAAAATTTTAGTCCACTTTTTTTCTTCGAGTTTTTGTTATCATTGTTAGATCAATTTGTCTTGTTGATAAAAGATCGTCATTGGTTTTCGTATTCGACTTTATCGGTACTTTGATGTTGTAGCAGCCTTTCAACATTGATATTAGCATTAACATATCATCTAGTTCAAAGTAATACGATAGGGGAAGCAGTGTCAATTCAGTTAGTCTTTGCTTATAGCTCTTATTCCAATTGCTTATTAACCAGATTGTTGCTTTCCTTTGGAAACGTTCTAACTGTTTAATTTCGGTTTTGTTCGCGAACGAAGCTGGTGATGCATAAATCATTACAGGTTTTACATGTCTTTCGTACGCATTGTGTTTTAGAGTTTTTATCAACAAGAGAGGAGATGTTTCATTTTAGGAAGTAGAATGCTTTCCAAGCTTTGTTACACCTTTTATCGAAATTTGGTTTCCATGATAGTTTGCTGGCCATGATTAATCCAAGGTCCTTTTGTTCGATTGTTTCAGAAAGCTGTTTTGAAATCAACGTGAAGTCAAGCTTTATGCCTTCTTCTATTTAATTGGTAAGATATAGTGTTTCACCTCGTTTAATTTCATTTAATTAGCATTGCATCAATCTTCCACTTTTGTTAGATCTTTGTGTATTGTGAAATTCGTCCAGAATGGGGTCTAAAATGCATGGCAGAAGCAAAATTTTTTCTGGAGCAGTTTAGTGGGCTAATTGGCTGTTTCATAGAACTAATTGTCTTTTTTGATAAACTGAACGAATTGAGAGAAATCGGCTTTAACTGACATGGGAATTTTCAAATATTCGTTTTAAGACACGTGAACATTTTTATTTTTGCGAGTGCAGAAAAAGCGCGAAAATCATTAGAACGATTTTCGCTAGTCGGAATAAAAACGAAAGTTTTTGCAAAGAAAACCAACAGCAGATATAGATTTATTGTTGAACAAGAAGATCATTCTGAATCGTAACGATTGTGCAGCTACAAAAGTTACGGAGTAGTTCCTTAGATTTTGGAGGGGTATTGGGAAGATTTTACTACCCCTCCTGATCAACAAAAGACAGCTCTTCGACCGCGTTCAAGAATCCGGAAGGGTCTTGCGAAGAGACTCGAAACTCGTTTTAAACCATTTTTAGTCCTGAATTGAATTTAAAAAAAAAACAAAATCGTTTTCAGATAATGAGAAGCTAGGAGTTGGGGGAAAGGGTTGATTCATCTCCGTTGGATATAATAAATTTTATCTACCGAACAAAAACAATCGTAATACGATTATAAATAATTGCACTGTTTTTAGGATGAGCTCGTGGTCTGGGGATACTGAGACCCAGCCACGTGCTCACTATTCTTGCATGTAACTAAGTTACTTTGCGCAACCTGACCGATAGCTTTAAGAAGTAACGACCTTGTCGACCCGATGTTAATGGACTACACGTTGAATTAGCTTTGGTAGAGACGGTTAAAAGCAGGTGAAGCTGTGTTTAGATGCTAGCCAGTCGTTTAAGGATCTAGTTTTTTTTCCGTCTGTATGTACTTTGCCGGGCGAATGTTACATATATGTTTTTACGGTGCACCTGGGTGTTATGATTTTAACATCCTGGTCGGCAAACCCGTTAATAAAGCACTCCCCGCCGAGCGGATGCTCTAAATCAGGCCCTTAACAGAGAGCCAGAAGGGTGGTTTGGAACGCGGAAGCCTTCCGAATTCACTGATCTAAATTTTTAACCTACTTAAGACGGAAAATACACGTATTGTGAAGGGTGGGGTGATCGGTCGTACCGTAATTCCCTGAACGGTATATGAACAAAAACACTTAATGATATGCAAGAAACCAAACAAAAAGTAGTATATTACATTAGAAAAAACCAAAAACTTAAAAAAATAACTGAAAAAGCCAAAAACAGTAAAATAAAAATACGAAATCAGTAGAAATCATCACCCCAGACGAGATGTGATGTGATCCTTTCGCTTGTTGTTGTTAAACATTTTGTTGTTACAGACATTTATATCATGCAAGATATTTACGATCAAACTTGTGGCCCTTTTTTGTGCCTTTACTATAGGGTTGTTTGAGTATTTGAACACGTTATTGCTAATTTGCGCTCAAACCGGAAGGGTCTCGGGATTTGAGAGGAAGACTGATCCAACAAGCAGTGCAAGGAGCAGTAGGAAGGGTCTCAAGGACACTAACAATCGACTGTTGGGTATCGTTTACAAATTTTGTATCTCTTTTGGTAAAGAAAGTAGGATATCAGTCTGTGGGTAGCTCGACAGTGACTGCACTGTAGTGACCCTCCACCGAGTTGCTAATTTCCGAGTTAAGCACCTTAAATCGGATATTTTACAAACCCGGAGAGGTATAATGTTAATAGTTTCACTATTTATATTGCCAGTATCATTACTCCTATATCAAGTGTTTGTAAAAAACTTAGCAGACAGACCGGTTTTAAGGGTCAAAAACATGATATTTTGATCCCTCCACAAATCGCGATTTTTGAGATATCGATATTTTTTGAAACAGAAAAAAGCGCTAAATTTTCTGAGTTAGAACGTAGCTGCACTAATAAAACTGTCAGAACCGGTTAAATTTAGTTCGGACGTGGTTGGAACTAATTGGGTGACGAAATCTTCTTGATTTTCGAAAAAAAAAACGAAACGCTACAAAATAAAAATGAAAAGTTTTCAAAGTTTTTGAATAAGGGCGATAAAAATTGTTGTTCGGACAACGTACACTGGTGAATCGACAGGTTTTAATACCCGTTTGCCAACAAACTTCCTGCCCCAGTTAAATCGAAATTACCGTGTATGATGTAGCGGATGATCAATCCGGAGGGGTCAAAACAGCATGGTTTTGGCAAATTTTTTATAACTCAAACGTTTTAGATCGGGTGTTTTGCATTAAACTGGAAGAGTATGGACCTTTTGACCGGTTTTTAGTGTCAAAACAGTGATCTTTTGATCCCCACACAAATCGCGATTTTTGAGATATCGTTATTTTTTGAAACGGAGAAAAGCGCTAATTTATTGATTTTACCTTGTAACTGCACTAATACAACTTGTGGAACTGGTTAATTTTAGCTTGGACGTGGTTGGAACTAATTGGGTGCCAAAATGATACGCCACAAAATGAGAAAACTTTTCGAAAATTGCCAACAATTTATCTGGCCACAGTGAAATTGAAATTAACGTCTTTGATTTAGTGGATTTACCAATCCGGACGGACGTGTCCAAATAGCGTTTTTTTGCTAAATTTTTTGAACTGAAACGTTTTAAATCAGATTTTTTGCATTGAAATAAAAAAATATAGGCCTTTTGAGCTCAGATCATTAATTTTTAGGTCAATAAGACAGGAATTGCGGAAAAAGTTTGAAAATTTTTTGAATTATCATAAAAGACATTTTGCTTTATAACTTTAGAACAATTGGACCGATCCATCTCTTTTTGGTGCCCTTAGAACTGAAATTAAATTGGCTTACACAAACATTAAATACTTTTTTTATAGAAATTAAGCATAGATTTTTTTAGATTGTTTTTTGCAAAACTACACGTTTTTGAAGGTGAAGACTCTTCACGTTTTGTATTTTTTTTTTGTAAAGCCCTTATACCCCTACCAAAATATAGTAACGGTCTAATAAGGCTTTTTTACGTCGTTTTCGACGATAGAAAGGGTTACGGAACCTAGAAAACGACAATCAGTCGGAAATAGGCTTGTTTTATAAGACCCCTAATAGTTAAGGGAAACTGTTAAATTGGCAACTTAGCTTTAATCCGAAGGGGTCTGGAGCCAGAACAAACCCTTTCTAGTTAGTTGATTTTGCATATTAAGCTTTGAGGACGTATCCAAAACGGTCTTGGAAAGAAGCTATAAATTAAGATGAACCTAAACTAAGCATGAACCTAAACTAAGGAACTTAAAAGGGATACCTAATCTAAGTGATCGCTCTAGGAAATTTACACCGAAGAAAGAAAGCACATCAAGGAATGGCGCTTTTTCGGAAAAGACAGAAAAAACTCGGAACAAGAAAGGGAAGAAAGTTACAAGCGGAATGGTTGAAACAAGGAGTTGAAAGATCTCGGAAGACAAAAAGGCAACGTTGGTGGCCGAGATCCATCCGAACCCCGCCCTGGATGAGAAACGGGCCGGTTGTGGAACGGAATCAGATGATTATAGGAGGTAAACGAGTGCAGCTACTCCCGTAGAACAAGGCCATGATTTCACCACTTCGACCGGGACTCTTGATCGAGAGAAGATGACAGAACTGTCCGACATCTCCACTGAGAATCCAGCAGCATCAGGTTCACCTACTGATAACACCATGCTGCAGGTGGTGACAGAGAAAGAGGCAACGTCATGCTCCTTTTCAGAACACTTCGGGAAACTTCTTTCCATTTACTATGGGATTGGTGACGGGTGATGAAATAGGCACCCAGGAAGAGGAAGAAGAATTTGAGGAAATCGATTATTTTGAGTCTCAGGTGAGCCTGAACTGTTCGACTCATGAAAACAAGGCATTTAAAAACATGGAGATTGGCTAGTCGCATTTGTTTGGTGCGGTCAGAACCATAAACAAGACTATTGATGGAAAACAACAGTCAAGAAAGTTCATGACAGTGACCAAATCGGACGTGCAATCCAGAACGACTAGTATCACAGGGTCAGGGACCACACCCGTGGAACTAGAGGAGGATTATGAAGGGACATCGAGACAGAGAGGTAAAACTCGAGTTTCGACCAGCAAAAAACTGCCTGGAACCAATAGGATGACGCCCCCC